>NC_138381.1:27832406-27859948 GCF_054177405.1 Leptonychotes weddellii | reverse complement strand
GTATGGGATTAACATAACATAATAAAAAAAAGTATATAATGAAAATCTGGGCTCACACAGATATATAGTTGGGAGAAAAAAAAAGTCTTTTTTTTCCCCTAGATATTTGCACATATTCCCTTTTGATACTACACCAGAACTTGGAAGGAGTAGTTTCCTAAAGGCTAGTTGCAATGTGGAAATTTAAGACCACATCAATAAACTCTTTAAACATTGTTACACTTAAAATCTTTTTTTTTTTTTTTAAGATTTATTCATCTGAGATAGAGAGCATGCACACGAGTGGGGGGAGGGGCAGAAGGAGCAGCAGACTTCCAGCTGAGCAGGGAGCAGAATGTGGGGCTCCATCCCAGGAGATCCCAGGATCATGACCGGAGTCATAGGCAGATGCTTAACTGACTGAGCCACCCAGGTGCCCCTGAATGAATCTTTATCCATACATTGTTTTTAAAATCTCTTACAACTTTCACTTGGAAAACACTGGTTTATGACCAAGCTGAATTTGTAAATGTTGACACATTTCATTATAAGCTATCAAGAAGTCAGATTCATTAACATTGCCATTGATTTCCTTAGAAAAGTTTTTAAGTGTTGGACAACTATCCAGGTTCGTGTGGTACATACAGATTTTCCAAAATACTAATTTTTATTTGAAAGTTTGATAATACTGTCATTTGTTTTCCTTGAAGTAACACGCTCATGCGTTTGTTTTGAGAAAATACCTAAGTCTGAATAACTATATTTTGTCAGTCATTATTGCAAGGAAAAATTGATTTTTCTATGAACAGAGTGGCTACTTTAGCATGCCACTGGATTGCCCAAGTGCTTTTCCTGGAGATAACCATCTAACATCACTATGGGACAGAAGTACTTTATGTGCACCGACCATTTTTTCATATAGAATATCAAAGACATATTTCACCAAAGACATTCTTAAATGAAACTGGTATATTTTTACTTCAAGTGTGTGGTGATCAAGAATAAAAACAATTACTAGTATAATTTGGTACCACCTCATTGACTCATTCTAAGGCACCAGCAGTTTTGTAATTTCAGTACTGCTAGTGTAAATGTCAGCACACTGAGAAAATGACAAACTGAAAATATTAAACACACTGTTTTAGTATTATTATAAAAAGAATTTTGACAGTAAGGATTCTCTGAGTAGGTGTTGGGGATCCCCCAGTGGTCAATGTACCATGCTTAGAGAACACCTGATTTAAAGTTTTATATTATATATATATGGAGAGACAGAGATAGACACACACCAATGCCACATTTTGGCCAAATTATGTTTTCCAAAGCCAACAGCAGTGCCAGCAATTTGATACTCTCAGAAAATAATTATCCCCTCCTCTTAAACACAGGATTGCTATTTATAAGGTCTCCAAGTAGCAGGAGTTTCCCTGGTGTTTGCTTTCTAGTCTACAACTGTTAATCACTCTGAGCTACCAACTCAGTTAAGATCAAGCACAGACTCATAAATTGATGAGTAGCTAATGACTAGTATTATCTTGACTGTAACCCTCCATTCTGCGGAATCACTTTGACTCTCAACTATCAAATCGCTGCCACAAACCACTTTATATTATCAGTTTTGGAAATACATGGGGGTGTGTATTATAAATACGTTTTTTTAAAGCACTGTTTTTTTCCATCTTTCCTCTTAAGATTATTTATTTATGAAGCATGCACAACACCAGAAAGCTTTCAAAAGAGAAGCAGAACACCAGAAAAAGGAAAAGAGAACAATATAATGAAGAGTGAAAATATATCTACCCGATAATTGATAGTAATGCATTCCAAATGCCTATACAAAGATAAATAAAAATATTTTAAGAGTGGAGATATGGAGGACTACATATGTGAGGGAAAGGAGTGCTTGTTTTTAATTGTGTTTAAGATGGAAAAAACAAACAAAAGTGAAACCCTAATGCTCAATAATCTCAACATCTTGGGAAAATAGCTTATTGTGTCACCACCTAAAGTAGCCAATGATGAGATAGGTCTACCGATGCCTCACTTTATTGTGTACGGGCTGTCAGCTTAATAGTGACTATAACAAAGGCAGTATTTCCTGAGATGAGAAGGAAAGAAGTGGACCCATTTGTTAGGTAGTTCAGGAAGCTGCATGGAGTGTTTGACATACATGACCTGATATGAGTCCTCCTGCGAGTCCCTAGATGTTTCTTTACTCCCTGCATGTTCTTGCCTGGGGGACTATAGTTTAAAAAAAACAAAAAATAATCAGGAAAACTGTTATCAGTCTTCAGTGTCTTATTGGGAATTTTTCCATTGCCTTGTCTTACATATTTTTGTGTGTGTTTTACTATTGAACACGTTGTTTGATTTTCTTTTTAATGAAATGTTTTTCTGTTTCCTTTGAGATTCCAAGAGACCGTTGTCATGTGCCACATGAATAGGGCAGATATGGCTCCAAAGGTTTATTGGGTTTATGAGCCATTATATTGAGATATTTAGCATTTTCTAGTAAAATGTAATTCTGCTTATCAATTAGAAGATAGTTAAAAGGGTGAAAAACCGAATTGAAAGGGAGAAAAACCTGAACCCCAGATTAATTTCTTGTTAGTAATAGGACATAAAAATTGCCTTATTAATGTCAGCTTTTATTTTTTTTTAAGATTTTATTTATTTATTTGACAGAGACACAGCAAGAGAGGTCAACACAAGCAGGAGGAGTGGGAGAGGGAGAAGTAGGCTTCCTGCGGAGCAGAGAGCCCAATGCGGGGCTCGATTCCAGGACCCTGGGATCATGACCTGAGCTGAAGGCAGACGCCTAACGACTGAGCCGCCCAGGCGCCCATAATGTCAGCTTTTATTCAAAGGTCTAATTCTACTCTTTCTGCCCTCCTGTGCAAAACTGTAGTAAAAGTCATGTTTTGTTAACCATATTTTCCTCCTCCAAAGTAATAGCTGATTATTGAGTATTCTTATCCAAACAACAGGGGAAGTTTGGGAACCTCTTCTTTCCCATGAGCATCCTCACCGTAAACTTTGAGCCCTCAAAAAGAATATGTGTTTTAACACTCATGTTTTCATTAGTTTCCAACTCCTCATTAGAATGGTTTGAATTGACGTTAGTAGTAAGCCAACCTGGTGTCCTATTAGTGGTTCCTTTAAACGTGTAGGTTACAGGAGGGGGCAGCTACTTGTAAAATAAAATTCATCTCTTGAGTTTAATTTTATCCATAAAATGATCCTAATCAAATTTCCTAAGTACTTTTCTCCATGCTGCCCAACATCAATTCTCCATTTAAACTGAACTATTTTACTTCTTGGCCCTTTGGACAAGACACGGACATTTTTAACCAATTCCTATAAACTTCACATATCCTTCTTCTCTGTCTAGAAACCTACTCCGTCATTTAAAACTACCAACAAGCCCATCCCTGCTTCTTAAAATCTAGTTATCTTTCTTATCTGGACTCTTATTTAAGGGCATGGTCTTACCTAGAGAATGGAAGACTTCAACATAATGATGCTAAATAAGGTCTTGAAACGGAATGATCTCATAGCAATTGAGTGCAGTTAGAAAATAAGGTCTGAACACTGGTAATGTAAGGAGGAACCAAAGGAAAAACAACTAAGAAGCAGCAGACAGGAAATCTAAAGTTAAAAAAAAAAAAAATCATGCAAAAGAAGACAGTATTTCAAGGAGGAGAGAGTCGATCTACTCTGTCAAATACTGATAAATCATGAGTCATTTTACTCCCATATTCTTTTCATTAAGTGTTAGAGGGAGATAAACTAAAAAGTTTCTTGATTTTTTTTTTTTTCCATGGTTTTCCTAGGACAGCCTGATAACTTTTGGGAATGTCTTCTCTCATCTCTAAGCCTTTTTGTATTTCCCATTAGCACTCCACAATAAGCACTTTTTCTAATACTTCTATTTTCTGTGCTACCAAGTTTAGCACTTAACTAGTGTACATCAAAGAACACAGTAATTTCATAAACATATATTTTATTTACCCCCAGGAGGGCCAGGCCCTCCTCCTCCTCTGCCTTCTACATCAGGAAGCTAGGCCACACATTACCACTCACAGTAAGAACTGCACCAAGTGTAAGGAATAGAATGTACTAGTCCAGGCTTTAACAATGACTCAGTATTACCAGTCAAGTCACTTGTCTTTTCAGTCATTGGAGTCCTCATTTTTAAAGCACAAACATCTACCTGGGCCACATCAAGTAAGTCATTTATATGGTATCACATTGAATAGTATAAATTATTGAATAATTTATTATATGAAAATAATGGATTTAGTTAAATAACTGGTCAGTTCTGCATTAGTTATAATGCTTGCTTCTACATTGTTCTTCCAAAATTCTTGTAAAAATTCCCTGGGTTAGGAGGGTTAGAAATACAAGTAGCAAGGGTTGGCTTTTCTTTTTAATGTTAAAATAGGTAGTGAGGTCTTAAGAGACACACGTTATACCTTTGATTTCTACTTCTGATTTTAAAAATGGCTTACATGGAGGTCTCAGTGCAAACAACTAAAATAAACTCCAAATCCAATAAAGGCAATGGAATTGTTGTATGGTACACTTTTATTATAGGAAACCGTTCATACTGTACAGTAAAAGCTGATTCATATTGTGCCATTTATCAAAAGAGGAATGAAAAATCTTCAAGTCCTGCCTCGCTAACTGGGGAGGATGCAATTTTTCTTTCAACATTATGAGAAATAATACATAATAAAAATGATGAAAATAACTGTCAAGTCAGTTGACACTGGTGAGAGGCATACACTGTTTACCTATGGCATCTTCCACAGAAAAATCTTGACTATGTCAAAGGCTGTAGAAAAATTGTCTTGAACATTTAAATTGTTCCCCTCCCTTGAAACTAAGGGGAGGGACAGGCAAGAGGACCCACATCTGCTCCTGAACACAGTGAGCTGGGTGTTAGGTGCAGGGGCTTATGGGAGTTTTCTCACTGGGTTGTCTTTCATTAGGCATCTTTGTGAGGTGGACACTATTATCCTGGTTTATTAAAAAAAAAAATGGGACAGTTCATGTAGTATGTGACAGGATTTAAATATATTTCTAAAAGATGTCCATCTTTTATTTTTTGTTTTTTTTTAAACCTTGGAATGTTATTACCACATGTTTCAATATTTTTTTCCTTTCACATTAAGACCTTCATCCAACCTCCTCTAAACTGAACTCATCATAGTTCTTCAGAATCTGCTCCTCTTCCTATTTCCTTAGTCAACAGTACTAGTATCCTTTGTGTCTCTTTAAAATCCTCTTTAACAACTTTTTCCTCATATGTATATTCTGGGTTCTTCTAGAGTTCAGTTATAAGAACTGCAATGTAAGGTCAAAATGGAATGAACTGCAAAGATTATTTGACATATTTCTTGTAAAACATCCAGCTATGGTTCCTGCCTCCTTAAGCAAAGAGAGGAATTAGCTTGGGGCATCAGGGTAGTGGAGTAAGTAGACTTTTGGTGATAGCATTACAAATAAGTTAAAATCCCATTTTTTCTGCACTCATCTGCTGCCTGATCTTAGATATCCCCAAATTCCTATTTGCCCATTTGTAACAAGAACTAACAGAACCTCATAGGCGACTGAGAGATTTAAGGAACATAAACACATGTTCTACAGATGGCATCTACACATTAAGTTCTCAGTACATATTAATCTCCTTCTCTAGTCCTTTGCTTACTTTGTAACCATGTAGAAGGAACGGAAAGGATAGGAAACCAGGCACATAATCTAAAAAAGAACTCAAGATCTCAAGGAGGGGTCACTTAGAAAATTAGAAAACTTCATGGTTGGGAATTGCAGTACTGAGAAGATAGAGAAAATGGATTTACTTTAGTGGTGTCACTATCTTTTCTTCACTCAAAACCCAGGAAGAGAACATACTTTTATGTGAAATCCTGGAATCTATAGCCAAAATTTCATCTTTTTCTACCCCACAAGGTTAAAAAAAATTACAAAAACCCGCAAGTGAATAAGTTTGAACTCTCATGGAGATTAGTTTACAGCTCTCTATTTTGTTACAAGTAATTGATTTGAAAAATTGGGCATTTTATATTTTGTTTATTACAAATCATGAGAAAGAGCTCTCACAACCCGCCTCAGCACAGGCATATCTAAGACAATCAAGACTTGGTTGTGACTATGGCTCTGGGTCACTCTCTGGCTTTGAAGCAGGCAGGACTGCCCCAGAGGCTTTCAGAATACATTTGCCTCTTCAGCTGAGGTCCAAAACAATTGCCTTGCTATAAACTGGATTTACATGGGAGGAACACATGCGAAAAAACATAGTTGTCACTAGTGGGAAGAACTAAGGAATTTACTTATTTAAAAGGCAAATTCACATGTCTCAGAGAACACTAAAATGACAAGGTATGATCCCCTAGACTCCAGTAGCCAAATAAGGGTAACTATGGTAGAAGAGAAGTTAAGACCTGAATTAAAATTCTGCCTCCTTCATTTTGACTAGGATTTTGATTTTACATAACTTAGACACTTGTCCATGTTCTTTATTTGCTTTCATGTCTGCATATTCTGTTATTCTAGATCATAATTCTTAACTTCCATAAAGATATGTAGGCTGTTACATAGTTCCATGGAACGTATGATTTTAATGATCTGATCTTTGGAGCCATTACCCCTACAGAACTTTAGCCTGTGTTTCATTCAGCATATGTATTTGAGATTGCTGTTCTGTCTTCCATCATTTATTACTCATCATTGAATACCCAGGTGTGAAGAACCATTCTGAGTTCAGAAAGCCCTAAACAACAGTCTCGAGAAATTTCCCTTTGGATTCATTATTATTAATTCTGAAGGAAACATAACAGCCTAGAATTTGTGAACCTCATGTTATGGAAAATTTTACTCTACAGTCATACGAAGTTAAAACTGAAATCACTTCCAGGAAACAACAGTCCCTTTCTTATTTTTTAAGCATTGAGATTATGTATAGTTGATGAAAACTAATTTGCTTTAATTCAATTTCCAATAGCTTATAATATTGGCTTTCCCTAATAAAGTCTATCGAGCCAAAATTAAGTATTACAAAAATAAATAGAATAGGGCAAATAACCAATAGATACTAAATTGGAAAGATAATCACAGATCTTCAGACTGTCCTGTCTAATGGGGCTATAGGAAAGCCAACTTGTTAAAGGACCTTAAATTGTGCTTTATGTTCAATTCTGACCTAGTCTCTCCCTAACCCCTTCCCTCTACTATTGGCACCTAGCCAATTAATGGCTACACTACTTGTTGAAAATTGGGTTGCCACAGATTTCCAGACAATTGATTCAGAAAAGGGTTTTGTCTTTCTTCACAAAGGCTTAATTGGAAACCTCCTGTCCCTCTGTTAGAGAAAGGCTAGGGATAACTCAGATGCAGGAATCTCAGGATCTCAACAGGCTGGAAAGAGGATTTTCACAGGTCTTTAATCATGATCAACCCAAGGAAATGCACCCAATCTTACTGCATAAACTGTTTATTTTAGTTTTAGTGTTTGTAATTACTTGTTATCCTCCACTTTTGTCACACTGTCAACATATTAACTTCAGCAGTGATCAGGAGGGAATTAAGTATTCTGAAAAATAAACAGGGCACCTCTGTCAGGCCTTCAGAGGTTGAAGAAATAAGAATACAGTGAATCACATGAAACTCTACCTCCTTGCCCTCCCTGCCCCTAGTGAAGCTGTGACAGTGGATTCAAAGTTTGTTCTCTTTTCATGAAATTCCAATATGAGTAGGTATTAAGGTGTTACGGCAGAGTAAGATTATAGACTTTCCTGGAATGGACCTGAGAGATAACCTAGTCACACCCTTTATCCAAAACACAATTTCTCACTCCTGGAATTCTCATTAAATATTCATCTTTCATATCCATTCAAACACCAAGATAAATGTGTAAAACTATACTGAATTTGCTTGTTCATCCTCACTGCCATTACTATAACCCAAGCTAACACTGTTCCCTGATTAAACTATTGCAATATCCACTGAATTATTACTTCCTTATTCTCAGCCTCACTTACTTGTTTTCCTCTCAGCAGCTGGAATGATCTCTTGAAACCAATCCATGTCATTTCTTTTCTTGGATGATTACTTCTTCATGTTAAAATAAAGACTAACATCTCAAGAACCCTGCAGGATCTGGATTCTGCATAACCTTCTGGTCCCATCTCAGAATACCCCTCCCCATGATGACACCTCTCCATCCGTATTGGCTTTCTTTTTGTTTCTTATTTGCAATGACTAACTTTCTGTCTCCTGTTTATGTGCTTCCTCTGCCTCTTCATTTGGCATCCATACAGAGCAGCCTTCCCAGAGACTCTCAGACTAGCCTAATTCTCCCACTGATGAGGAAGCAGAAGGCTAGCAGAAGACAAAGCATAAACTGACACCCTGCAACCTCCCCCCACCCCCCCACTCCCAGGTGGGATATGTGTGATATTCTTCCAGGAGAGCTCCCAACTGTCTTAAGGTTATTGCTTTACTAGAGGGAAAAACAACCTTAACTTGATAATGGCAAGGCCTCCAGCATCATGTAGGTCCTCTTTAGCATATGAAAGTTCTTTTGAAAATGTCCCTTTTTCTTACCTCCCCCAACCCCATAGTATATAATCAGTTGCTCCTCACAACCCCAGTGCAGCTCTTTCTGCCCATGGGTCCTGTCCCCATGCTTTAATAAAACCATCTTTTTGTACCAAAGATGTTTCAAGTCTCAAGAATTCTTTCTTGGCCGTTGACTCTGGACCTCACCCGACCTCACCTATATTCCAAAACCACATCACCACTATAAGTTATTATAGATCTTGTACTTGTATTTAATTGAGTTTATCATAATTGAAATTCAAGTATTTGTTTATAGGTTTTATATCTCCCCTCCTCAACCAGGCTTTAGGCTCCATGAAGTAAGGAATGTTCCTATATCAGTCTCTATTTTATCCTTGGCACTTTAAAAAGTGTCTGACGTATGGTCTGGCTCAATAAGCATTGGTTAATCAAAGGAGTAGCTGAATAAATGACATTCATTAAAAAAATAGCATTTCCAACTACTCCTTTGTGAGATGGACCATCACACCAATTGCACAATAAATTCCATCCATTCTTAGTCTGGTTCTCGAGCTACACACAATTGGTCCTATATGGATTTTGAGATAGTATATTTCCTTATGCACTTACTGCTATTTTTTAGGATGACTTTTACTGTAACATTATCCACTTTACATAGCATTAGTTTTCAACTGCTAGCTGCTCTCCTCAGGATCTTGATTTCTATGTTACTTCAGGGATTTATATTTAAACCATTATTCACACTCACTTTAACCTGCTTAAATTGCTCAAAGAGGTAAACTTCAGAGCTGAATCCTTAAGGTAATTGTCCCTCCTTTTGTTCTAAGAACACTGATTGGTTTTTCAACCTCCCTTACATTTTCCTCTTAGTTTCCCTTTCCCTCTGAACAGCTTCTACTTTTTTGAATTAACAATCATATCCTCTACTCCATTCTATCAATCCTGCATGCATTCCCTTGGCAATTTCATCTTCTCCCATAGGCTTCACTAGCACCAATGACTGGTGACTGCCGTTCTTTATCTCTTTCTCTTATTCAGCTTCTGAGTTGCAAGGAAGAAGCTTAAACAGCTATTTGAAAGTGTTTCTCAAGACAGTCTTTTGTTTAATGTGCAAAAATATTAATTGGATGTTTGTGCTAGTAGATATAGTTGCAGTTTGTTGAACAATGTACTCACAGCTTATGACATTGGCCCTCTGCTCAGTGTCACTTTGGACATCAGATTTGAAGAACTACAGGGCTTTGCCTGCAGTCCTGTCTGTAGCTTATTTATCTATTTTTATTTGACATAAAAGTGACTTATAAAGCAGGCATGTAAATAATGCAAGAAACACAAACTGCAAAGCTCAAATGCAAAATATAGGAGATAGAAGAATCAAAATTGGATAGAATTAAAAATAGGGTAAAAATTGAAAGCATGAATTTTAATTAGGATTATAATTAGGATAAATGTTATTTACCCTAATAGTCTTATACTTGAGTTCAAAAATCATAAAAAATGCAGAGATGCTTGAGATCTTATTTAAAAACCAGTTCATGCAGAATGAGAGCAGTTTATTAGGCTGCATGTTCAATATGATGAACCAGGGGTATGGTGTAGTTACAAAAAGGAGATGCAATTTTAGGCTGAATAAATATAAAAATATATACAAATATATATAAATTTAAATATACTAAAAATAAGAAATTGAGCAATTGTATTGCTTTTGGCACAGGTCAGAAAACATCTGTTGTCTGCAGTTTTGGGCATCATGTTTTGAGGAAAATATTTATCGAAGTATGTACTAACATCGAAGACTGATGAGCAACAATGTCTAATATCATTTCCTGTTTGCACACTGACAAGATAAAAATAGGAAACACTGCTAAAAAGAATAAAGGATAAAAGGGTGGAGGCATTATTTCTTTTGTAAATCCCTCCTGGGATTGAGAGTATGTTTTATCATAAAGTGACTCTTTAAACTACATACAGGGATCTTCCCCTCCCCCCCCAATTCATGGTTAGGATTGATTGTACTGATAACTTGATATTGCTGATTACATAGATGTTTATATTCTCTCTCATTTTCTTTTTATGTGGGTGTCCTAGAATTCCAAAACTATGTTGATGTCAGGCAATTTGAAAGCTTATGTCCTAACTACTTATGAAACAAAGCAAAACAAACCTCTAATATTTCATTTTTAGCTTCTTTAAGTGGCAGTAAACTATGGGTTTGAGAATTAGATAACCCTCAGGGAATTCTGGCTCTGTTACCTACTAGCATTATGACCTGGGCAAGATACAAAACCTTACTAAGTCTAGTTTCTTCATCTGTAAGATGGAGATAACAGTGGCATTAATCCCTTTATTCACTGATTCGATACAGATTCACTGTTTTCCATTTCAACAGTAAATTCCAATGACTTCATCATCTTAACCTAGGCTTCATTCAAGTTTTATTTGCTTCTTTGGGTATACTGATTGTACCAAATTTTTCCAGTCTTACATTATCCAAAGAAAAGAACTAAACCATATTATTTAATACTAAAATAAATTAGGAAAAGAAAAGAAGTAGCTTGTTACCTTTTGAATTTACTAATGTCTCTATCTTCTTATTTACAGAAACCAACTACCTCTCAAATGGCCATTTATTAATTATTCATTGTTTCTACTTATGAATAATATAGCAGAAATGATATTTTAGATGATGGAGTTAATTACCTTTCTATTCCATTTACCTCTTTATTGAAATTTTCCCTCAAGTTATCAAGAATTATGTCTCCCTTATCTGGTAAGATGACTGCAATATGGACTCAAAAGACATATTCAAACAGGTTTGGGTAGTAATTTTGGTCAAATAGATTAGTGATGATCAACAGAGCTAGAAAGTAAATTATTAGTCTATATATATTAAAAATAATCTAAAAAGTTTTGTAGGTAACTGCATATGATGTTGTAAGGCAAGGCAATGTTTTTTAAAATGTAAAACAAGTTAAGAAATGTAAAAAATAAACATTTGGTTTAAAATAGAAATATGTTCAATTGCACTACTGGGTTTTTACTCCAAAGACACAGATGTAGTGAAAAGAAGGGCCATATGCACCCCAGTGTTCATCGCAGCAATGTCTGCAATAGCCAAACTGTGGAAAGAGCCGAGATGCCCTTCAGCAGATGAATGGATAAAGAAGATATGGTCCATATATACAATAGTATATTACTCAGCCATCAGAAAGGATGAATACCCAACTTTTACATCAACATTGATGGGACTGGAGGAGATTATGCTAAATGAAGTAAGTCAAGCAGAGAAAGTCAATTATCATATGGTTTCACTTATTTGTGGAACATAAGGAATAGCATGGAGGACATTAGGAGAAGGAAGGGAAAAATGAAGGGGGGGGAATCAGAGGGGGAGACTAACCATGAGAGACTATGGACTCCGAGAAACAAACTGAGGATTTTAGAGGGGAGGGAGTTGGGGGATGGGCTAGCCCAGTGATGGGTATTAAGGAGGGCACATACTGCATGGAGCACTGGGTGTTATATGAAAACAATGAATCATGGATCACTACATCAAAAACTAATGAAGTATTATATGGTGACTTACATAATAAAATTAAATTAAAAAAATAAAATAGAAATATGTTAATTCTCAATGTTTTGATATAGCTATCTTCTTTTTTCAACTGATTAAAAAATACTTATGTTTTAAGTTAAACTTAAAAATGGCACATCTCACTTGATATAGAAATTTGATATTCTGATAACTTAGAGTTCTTACATTGGTAAGGGTTTTTATTATCTAAAAATCACTCATTGATAAAATAATATCAGATAATTTCTAAATTATTCACCAATTAGAGAAGGAAATGTTGAACTATCTCAATAAGCTAATCTTTCTATGATACATTAGTTGACAAACACTTAAGTTTCTAGTGTAATAAAGCAAGCATAAAAAATTCCTATGCAGACGAGTGACATCAGCAAGATGGCCAAATAAGATGCCCCTTGTCTGTATCCCTTCTCCCTCAACAATAATTTGGCATTCATCCACAAAGTGCCTTTGTGGGAGCTGTGAGATCCAGCGCCAATACACCAAGGGACTCAGTGGGAGTCCTATTGAACTCTGCCTTGTGAAATGGGCATGTAGAGCTCAGTCCCACCTGGAGCCCTGAGGTGGCTCATAAAATGGCTCTAGTCTCTCTCAACTATAGTCCAGTAGCCTCTAGAGAACTCTGATTTAGATAATTTGCCCATGGTGGAGAGAGTCTTTGTGGAGTCCAGTGAAGGAATTCCAGCAAACCACTAGAGAAAAAATAACATCCAAGTTTGGACACATTGGATAAGAGAAGAGAAACCATTTGATTTTTCCCATATCACCCATCTCATAATGTGGCATAGCTCAGTGTCAAAAGAACCCTTTTCAGCCATGATTTCTTCTGTGTAAGAAAGTGAGAACATGCAAGTGAGTGCCCAACTTCCCTAGCTGTGCAGGACACTGCCAAAGAGGCCCATTTCTCTCTTGTCTCATCCAGAGTACTGCATCATGAGCTGTACAACCAGAGGGCAGTGAGCTGATGGGAGAATAGCACCCAGGGCTCTGAGTGTATCTAAAAGTGTGTAGATCCTACAAACAGTGTCATAGACTCCTTCGGGAGACCCACCCCTGAGCCACAGGGGTGCCTTACCTGTGCATTTCCCCAGATGGCCCATAGGCACCCTAGCACTCCGCATGACTTACCTATACACCTCCCCACCCCATAGGCAGCTCCCTGTGGGTACTCCCCAGTGGCTGTGAAAGCAAGCTTTCACAAATGGCTAGTAAATATGTACAGAAAGCCAGCTAAATCTGTAGGTAGGAAAGACCACAAATTTGAGCCTTTACACTGCCTTGGAGAAGCAAAAGGGAGCGTGTTGGCACCTGGCATGGTGTATTACAAGAAAGCATACAACCTTAACAATTCTGCCATAGGAGGGAGCAATAAGTGCATGGTAGATGCATCTATAAAGGGGTCTGAGAAAATCTCAGAATCCCTAGCAGGGCTAACAGAGGTTTTTCTCTCTGGAAGGAGTCAATAATAACTAGAGGAGGTGACTGCTACTTCAAATGTGAAAATAACAATGCAAGACTTTAAGGAACATGAAAAATCAATGAAACGTGACACCAACAAAGCATCACAGTATTGTTTCAGTAACTGACCCCAAAGAAATGGAGATGTGCTATTTACCCAATAAAGAATTCAAAATAGCTGTTTCAAGGAAGTTCAATGAGCTATAAGAAAACACAGAGAATTCAATGAAACCAGGAAAACAATACACACACAAAATGAGAAGTTTAATGAAGAGATGGAAATCATAAAAAAGAAAAAAAAGGAAATTCAGGAGCTGAATAATACAATGAATGAAATGAAAAATGTAAAGCAGAAATAAATGAAATAGAGACCAGGAAAACAACAGAAAAGATTAATGAAACTAAGAGCTGGTTTTTTGAAAAGATTAACAAAACTTATAAACCTTTAGCTAAACTAAGAAAGAGAAAATTTAAATAAAATCAGAAATGAAAGAGGAAACATTACAACTGATACTGCAAAAGAAAAGCAAAGAATCGTAAGAGACTACTATAAATAATTATATACCAACAAATTGAATAATCTAAAAAAAAATTCCTAGAAATGCATGGCCCACCAAGACTGAATGAGGATCTAGAAAATCTAAGCAGACCAATAATGAGTTAAAAGATTGAATCAAAAACCTCCCAGAAAATAAAAACCCAGAAACAGATGGTTTCATGGGTGAATTCCACCAAAATTCTACCAAATTCATAAAGAATTAGTGTCAGTCCTTTTCAAGCTCTTCCAAAAAATCAAAGAGAGAACATTCCCAAACTAATTTTATAAGGCCAGCATTACCCTCAAACCCAAGCCAGATAAGGATGCTATAAGAAAAGTACAGGCCAATATTTCTGATGAATATAGATGCAAAACTTCTCAACACAGTATTAGCAAACAGAATTCAACAGCACAGTAAAAAGATCATACACCATTATCAAGGGTGATTTACCCCTGGGATGCGAGAATGGTCCAATATGTACAAATCAATAAATATGATACACATTAATAGAATGAGAGATCAAAATTCTATGATTATCTCAATAGATGCAGAAAAAGCATTTGACAAAATACAGCATCCATTCATGATGAAAAGCGCTCAACAAACTGGGTATAGAAGGAGTGTACCTTAACTTAATAAAGCCATATACGACAAACCCACAGCTATCATCATACTCAACAGTAAAAGGTTGAAAGCTTTCCCTCTAAGATTAGGAACAAGACAAGTGATCCATTCTGACCACTTTTATTCAACATAATACTGGAAGTATTAACCAGAGCAATTAGGCAAGAAAAAGAAATAAAAGGCATCCAAATTGGAAAGGAAAAACTAAAGTTGTCTCTGTATGATCATGTATATAGAAAATCCTACAGACTCCACCAAAAAAAAAAAAAAAAAACTACTGGAACTAATCAACAAATTCAGTAAAGTTGCAGGATGCAAAATCAACATGTAGAAATCAATTGCAATTCTATACACAAATAACAACCTAAAAAAGATATTTAAAAATTCCATTTGTAATAGCATCAAAAACAAAATACTTAAGATTAAATTTAACTAGGAGGTAAAAATCTGTACACTGAAAACTATATAACTGTGATGAAATTGAAGACAACACAATATAAAGACATCCCATGTTCATGGATCTGAAGAATTCATATTGCTAAAATGTTGGTACTCTTCAAAGCTGTCTATAGTTTCAATCCTGATCAAAATTCCAATGGAATTTTTCATACAAATAGAAAAAAAAACTTACAATTTATATAGAAACCCAAAAGACACTAAATAACCAAAGCAATCTTGAAAAAGAACAAAGCTGGAGGCATCACATTTTCTGATTTTAAACTATATTACAAAGTTACAGTAATGAATACAGCATGGCACCAACATAAAACAGACCTAACCAATGGAACACAATAGAGAGCCCAGAAATAAACCCTTACATACAACTATCATTTGGCAAGGTACCAGTAATAGTCAACGGGGACAGGATCATCTCTTCAATAAATGGTATTGGGAAAACTGGATAATCACATCCAGAAGGATGAAATTGACCCCTATCTTATACCAGTTACAAAAATAAACCTGGAAAAAAAATTAAACTGGAATGGATTAAAGACTTCAATATAAACCTGAAACCATAAACTCCTGGAAGAAAACATTGGAGAAATGCTTCTTGACATTGATCTTAACAATGATTTTTTCAATATGATACCAAAAGCACATGCAACAAGAGCAAAATAAATAAGAACTACATTAAATTAAAAAGCAAAATAAATAAGAACTACATTAAATTAAAAAGCACAGCAAAAAGATCAATCAACAAAATGAAAAAGCAACCTAGAGAATGGGAGAAAATATATGCAAACCATGTATGTGATAATGGGTTCATATGCAAAATATAAAAGGAACTCATATAATTCTATATCTAAAAACAAAAAAACCCCAAACAATCCAATTAAAAAATGGACAGAGGACCTGAATAGACATTTTTCCAAAGAACATACACAAATCGCCAACCGGTGCATAAAAAGATGCTCACTATCACTAATCACCAGAAAAATGCAAATAAAAGCCACCATCAGATATCACCTCACACCTGTTAAAATGCCTATTATCAAAAATACAAAAGATATGCATTAGCAAGGATGTAGAGAAAAGGGAATCCTTGTGCACTGTTGGTGAGAATATAAGTTGTTACACCCACTATGGAAAACAATAATATAATCTTAATTCTCAGTATATATCAAAAGAAATTAAATCAGGAGCTTGAAGAGATTTGTATTCCTATGTTCACTGAAGCATTATTCACAATAACCAAGATATGGAAATAATCTAAGTGTCTGTTGATTGACAAATGCATAATGAAGATGTGGTATAGATATACAATGGATTATTATTAAACCATAAAAAGGAGGAATTCCTGCCATTTGTGACAACATGGATGGACCCTGAGGGCATCATGCTAAGTAAAATAAGTGAGAAGAGAAAGACCAATACTGTATTATCTCACGTATATGTGGAATCTAAACAAACTAAATTCATAGGAACAGAGAGTAGAATGATTGTTGCCCAGGGCTGGGGGCAGAAGAAATGATAAGATGTTGGTCAAAGAGTACAAACTTCCAGTTATAAGATGAATAAGATCTGGGAATCTAAGGTATAACATGGTGACTATAATTAACAATACTGTATTATATACTTGTTAGTTGCTAAGAGTGAATTACCCCCCAAATGGTAATTCTGTGAAGTGATAGAGATGTTACTTATCCCTATCATGGTAATCATTATACAATACATAAGTGTTTATCAAATTAACACATTGTACACCTTAAACTTATATGATGTTACATATCAATTATACCATGATAAAGCTAAAAATTTTTTTTAAAGATTTTATTTATTTGAGAGAGAGAGTACAAACTGGGGAGAGAGGCAGAGGGTGAGGAAGAAGCAGACTCCCCACTGAGCAGGGAGCCCGATGTCAGCTGAAGCATGACCTGAGCTGAAGGCAGATGCTTAACTGACTGAGCCACCCAGGTGCCCTGCTAAAAAAATTCTTATGCACTTCTGTAGTTAAGGTATTGACTAACTCAAATCCTTATAAAAATTCAAAGTTGCTCGATTCCTTTCTCTGAATATTAAAATAATGGAGTTAAAAAAAAAAATCTTGAACTAAGCAGTTATATATCATCTATTAATTTTCTCAAAGAGAAATATAATGACTATCCCGATCAGGATCATTGTGTCTCCTCTAAATGTTTTTTTTCAATGTATAAAAGGCAGTCAGTGTTGGTTATTGCTAGTAAAGATATCAGATGGGGAAGAATTTTTTTTTTTTTTTCAAATTTGGTATTTTAATATTACACCAAGACTTTATGTGTTTTCATATAATTCACATACAAGGATATATTTTAATAAACAAATAGCAAATTATCAATTGATTAATTTTTAATAATTGTTTATTAGGTATTTTGGTACAAGAGATTCTTCAAAGCCCTAATACCACAGAGACAAGATTTTCACAAGTGACACACATAAAATTAATTGAAAATGAGGTACATGTAAATTCAGAATTTTAAGAATTTATACTTTCTGAAGAAATACAGAAAAGTAGAAAGCAGGTGAAGGAAGACTGCTCAGGGAAGTTGTCACAGGAAGTTAATTACTCTTTGTTGAGTTTATTTCACATGTGTTAATCATAGACTTTTTCTTTGTTAAACTGAATGCTTTGAGGAGCAGTCTGGATCTGGATCTTTTTTTGACATAAACCACAGGAAAAATGGATATAAATTCTGGACCAGCTATTGAGAATTTCTACCTAACATTAAAATAATCTCCCAACCTAGGAAAACATTTTTAAAGAAAGGCCTATACAGAAACATTTTGAATATTTCATACAATATAACATCATGAAGATCAATTGCCTTTTTCAGTCTTTAACTATACCAGTCTTTGAGCCAATGATCTGATTGGTGAGCAGACATTATGGGGTTGTAAAGGAGACAATTAGACCAAGATCCAGATCTCATCTCCTGTTCTGATTAAATATTGAAATTATTTTATTCATTATAACAGCTTGGGAAAATTATCTGGCTGATTGTTGAGGAATAAGTTGGTGAAGGATTACAGTTGGGAACTGGACAATACCTAACTATAACGTCCCACAATTATAATAAATTCTAGTATCAGTTTTAGAATCTCTGCTGGTAAGATGTTAAGTCTCCAGATAATGGTGTTTTCTTTATGTTTCATTAACCAGTTTTCTAGTGTATGTCCCCACTGTAGATATAACTGTCTTTGGCAAAACTTCATTTTATTTGTCACATATATGTATTTGAATCCTCAACATCTTAACTTAGGCTTTTAGAACTGGAAGGGAAATCATAGGCCAACTACTGTATCCAGTAAAGTTCTCTGAAATGATCCTGATAGATTATTTCCAGAGATAGTTGGCCTCTTGATACTAAGAACCTCAACACCTCATAAGGCAACTCTTGAAGTAGTTAGAAGATTCCAGTATCTATCAAAGAATTTATTCTACTGAACAATATTTCCTGCTACCATTCTCCACCAAATTGTCTCCATTCCTCCTATAGACCTGTATATCAGTAAGTCTAATTTCTGTTTCACTGGCACTTCTCTCATTATTTAAATACAGGCCTCACCTCACCCCAGTGACAGTCACTTACTGAGTGCCTGTAGTTCTATGGGCAATATGCTAGCCATCACAAGTTTCTTCAGTCTTCATCTTATGATTTGCCCTGGGGGTCAGATCACCTCTGTTCCGCTCAGGGATTCAAATATCAACAAACATATATCCCACTCACATCATATATTAGGAGTACATGACACACAGGCAAAAGCTGTGTAATCACGTCTTTTACTATAAAATCCTTATATGGTATCTGAATTCATTACTGTGGTAGACACAGGCTAAATACTCACCAATCCCCTGTCCTCTTTTTGGACACATAGGAAGACTATTTCCCAGCTTTTGTACGTATACAGGGGCAATGTAACAGGAAGCTGACAAACATAGGGTGGTCAAAGTGATGTAAGGTACTTCCATGTCTGGCATAGACCTCTGTGTCATTGTCACTCTTATTTCCAAACCACAATGGAAATGTCACAAGCCTGAGAGAAGCTTGGACCCCTGAGTCATCCTCTGGACAAAAGCTATCCAAATGACATCAGATTCTAATATGAGTAGCCTACATTAAGTCCCTGAGAGTTTCTCTTTTACTATGAGTCTAACCTCCTTCAGTTTGCTGAGGGATGGATGCCTGAAGTGAGGTGCTGTTGTAACCCCAAATTAGGTTCATGAAATTGGTTTAACAACTGGGGGGCATGCAAGCTAAAAATTGATATCAGATGCTAGAAAGATGGGATTCAGTGATATACAGAGGAAAAAAATATTAGTAAAATTGTTACTCAATAGATTCTAGAAGGCAATGCGTTTGCCTAATGAGATTATGGCACTAAAGCAAGATTTGGAAAACAAAAATGTTAGCTGTATGTGTTTTGTTTTTTTTTTTTTAAGATTTTATTTTATTTATTTATTTGACAGAGAGACAGCAAGAGAGGGAACACAAGCAGGGGGAGTGGGAAAGGGAGAAGCAGGTTTCCCGCCGAGCTGGGAGCCCGATGCAGGGCTCAATCCCAGGACCCTGGGATCATGACCTGAGCCGAAGGCAGACGCTTAACGACTGAGCCACCCAGGCGCCCCTGTATGTGTTTGGTTTTATTGTCTGTGCTTGGTGAGGGGTTGTAAGACAGACATAAGTTAAAGAAATAATTGGCTAGTTTCAAAAAGATAGGAAAGAGAACAGAGAATCCAGAAAAGTAGTACCTTACTTTGACAATTGCTTCTAGACCAGTATTTTCAAATAGAAATATGAGTAACACAGCTAATTTAAAATTTTCACTAGGAAATATGTCTACCAAGACATATTTAAAAAGTAAAAAGAACCTAGTGAAATAAAATTTAATAATGTCTTTTAAAATTTTTTATGAAATAGTATTTCAACATGCAATCAATATAAAAATCTTAAGTATTTTACACTTTTTTCATACTAAGACTTCAAATTCCAGTATGTACTTTACACTTACATCACATCTCAATTTGGACTAGCTACACCTAAATGTTCAGGAGCCTTATGTGACTGGTAAGTATAACATCAGACAGTACTATCTATCTAAATAGATATAGAATTTTGTAAAGGTTCTGTGTAACAATGGGCCAATTAAAGTTCTCACTTGAGTAAAGTGATTCAGGAAAGACCAGGTTAGGGTACAGCTATCTCTATTATTGAGGACATCTCTAAGGTGGCTGCCATCATAGAAAGAGACACATAGTGTAAAAAAGCAACTTAATTAGATTTAAAAGTTGTACCTTGCAAAGAATATTGAGAGTAGTCGCTAAAGCACATCGATCGGAAGTTTAATAGTTTTTCTGGGAAATGCATTGCCAAAGAAATCATACGTTCAATTTAAACATAGCTGACTACTGAAGATTTAAAATCAAGTTTTCAGTTCCCAACTTTTCATGGACAAGAATCAGCTTTTAGGTCTATATAGGCCCTTAAGACAGTATGTTTCCCAGTGCTCAAATCAGAGATTAAGATCAGGTAGTATAGAGATGGGCAAGAGAAGAAAAACACCCTAATCAGGTAACCCACCTTGAATCCTGGTAGGGAGTCTTTTAAAATAACTGTCAAGCTGAGTTTCAGAATTACTAAGGATTGGTGACTGCTATATTTCTCATTTGTTCCATTTTCTGAATGGTAAATTCTACTGGATTATTCAGTTTCTATTCTGTCACTATATGGGATGTGACAAGAGGTATACAACGTCTTTTTTGATGCATAGGTCACTGGATGAAGAATCACAAAGAAAATGGCGAAAATGACTGTCCTTCTACCATAAAACCACCTGGTGTAATCACACATTTTCTTACTCTCTATAGCAACTATAGATACCGTGTTGAAGATGACAGCTTCACAAGATGGAAGGAGCCTAGTCCCTGAGTCACTACTTGGAAAAATCCACCCAACAGAGTTGCTCAACCTACATCAGATCATGGCATGAACTAGAATAAATCCCCATGCTGTTCAGTCACAAGATTTTTATTGGTGGTTGTTACAGGAGCTAGCAAGCATGACCCTCAGGAACCCCTTTCTCTAGTAAAGCTCCTAGACTTTAGCATAAAAAAAAAGTAGCCACCTTCAGCCACCATCAAGGCACTTTGCACTTAATAGACCAAAGAAAAATAATGTATGAATAAATAATGAGGCAATAGTTCAAATACTCTAAGGTGGATCATGCTTAGACTCTCACTTGAAACAAAAGATCAACTGCTTTTATCATGCACTGGGAATGTAAAGCTGGTAAGTTAAAAGAATATCTTCATGCTCATGTATTGTGACCTTAGTGCCCATATGGAAAGCCTTGCTGTTTCAAGGGTTCATTGAAAATAGCTGGTATCTGACCTGTTTTGATCTCCATCTAAGGTTGTTGTAACTGAATACTTTGTGTCAGTGTGAGTGTGTTTGCAGTTGAGTGTAAACAATGAGAACTCTTCATTTCTGTGCAGCTTTTCTGTTAGCCTTTCTGTAAGTGGAGCATGGAATTTCGTATGCCCTCTTTTAGCCGGAGTGGCATTGTAAGGATGCAAGGGTTGCCTTGGCAACTCCACCTGATTTAAGCAATAAGACACAACAGAGCGTGTTTTATGGGGCAATTAATACATGTTTTGGTACATTTCAACCTGATGTTATTTGCTGCCCAAGGTGCTTATTAATGGTTCTATAAAGCATTTTGCAAACAGCATTGCTCTGATAAAAATGGAAGCATTAATTTTAAAAATTCAATTTCAGCAAGAACTCTGTTTTAATTACTTTTCAGAGATGTTTCCATTTTAAGAAATAGAATCTGATTATTAGCTAGCATAAGACTGGACCCTGAAGAGGACAGAGCACAGCTAAGTTGTGAGGCATCATGCTGCTTTAAAACAGTCTGCTAATGTCACAATTTTTATCACATTCAGATCTAAAAGGAAACCATGAGCCAAAGAGGTTTCAGGCATTCTGACCAGCAAGTGAATCAAGCCAGTTGTAAGTGAAGAATTACAGTAATAATTGAAGAATGGAGTCACAGATGGTGGGTTAGATATCAAAAAATATGAAAATAAACTTTTAAAGACAGAATGTCCCAAGGGAACTTTTTACAAATACATCAGCATTTCTAGGTCAATAATATACCTATCAAATATAAATTGGACAAGAAGGAACATTCATCCCAACATGGATTAAGACTTATATTCTTAGGAAATTGAAGATAAATATCTTCTCTGTATCCACAAGCTTTCATCTGTATCTAACAAAATACATTTGATTAACTTATGGCCTTGGTCCTCAAAGTTGGTGTTAACTATCCCAGCCCACTGTGACCCAAGCCAACTGTCTCTACTTGTTTGAGACTCATTACCATCACCAACTGACCAAAGCCGAAAATCTCTAACTCCTGTTTTAATTTCCAGGTAGGATGGATTTGAAAACCTGTACTCTGTCATTTTCTGTTTTCCTAGCTGTGTCCTAATCAGGAAAAGGGAATATGAGGTAGGGTTTGCAGTTTGAGGACATAGGAGACAGAGGGTTCTTCATGGAGAGGCTTGAAGGTTATTAAGGCAATCTTCACCAGCACTTTTTTTTAACAGCAAAAGCAAACCCGAGAACAAAAGAAAACATCTATCTTTCTTTGTATATCAAAATATGAGACTAAAGTTCTAGATCAGTGGCTTCTAATGTTTATATGAATTATACCTGCTGATATATACCATTTTAGAAATTAAAACTAAGAATTTTAATTATATTTATTAATTCATTTAAAAGTAACAATGATAAATCTTTGTTACCATAAAATAACTTTTATTAAAAGTGCCTTTTCCAAAACAGATTTGTGAGACAAATGGTATTGTGTTACCTTTCTACAAATCTTGTTAATGTCTAGACAAATATAAGAAAGTTGGATTATGATATTTGGTTTTTCATTTAATATGGTAGAATATATTGTTTTCGGTAGTACACACAGACAGTTTGGGCTTATGAAGTTGCAAAAGGAAGTAGTATTTGAATAGACTTTCTGGGTAATGGTGGATATTGTTCTTTGCTATTGTACCAAAAACATGACTGACAGTTCGTTGTGTTGTAAAAACTGAAACTATCTGAATGAATAGCTTGTGCCTCTTACATTTAAATCTATTTGTCTATCTTACATTTTTTTTCTATCTTACATTTTGAATGGATTATTTTATTTTTATTGTTTTATTTTTTTTAAAGATTTTATTTATTTATTTGAGAGAGAGAATGAGATAGAGAGAGCATGAGAGGGGGAAGGGTCAGAGGGAGAAGCAGACTCCCCGCTGAGCAGGGAGCCCAATGCGGGACTCGATCCCAGGACTCCAGGATCATGACCTGAGCCGAAGGCAGTTGCTTAACCAACTGAGCCACCCAGGCGCCCTTGAATGGATTATTTACTCATGCCTGATTTTGTAACCTCATGTATTGATCATTTGGAAAATATCGGTTCACTGAGCGATGCTGATCTTCCAAATGTTAACACATTGATTATATAATATCCAACAAATCACATTTATTAATATCACAGCCAAGCTCATAAGAGAAATCTTTATGTAGAGAAGCTGCAACTATTATTGAGCTTCTCTATGCTGCAGAAGTGTTTCTGTGGACTTTTCCATTTCATCGATAAAATACTTTAAAAAAGACGTACTCAAGGGTAGAGATTCAAAAAAATTCATAATTTTTACTGATTTATCAAGGGCATTTTTAAGTGAAACTGGCTTTCTTTTCTTTTTTTTTTTTTTTGGACCACGTGGCCATAAAGAATACAATGACTACTAATGCCATTTAGTACCACTGCTTTGATTTTTGCTAAAGAGCCAGCAGCTTCATAGTAAAGAGGCCAGTAGCAACTTAGTCTTACTATGAAAACAGTTTTGGTGTCAGAGGGTCTCAGGGGTCTATGGTTTGTGTTTTGACTGCAACTATTCTAGATTAACATTTTGCAAAGAAAGTAACCCTAAATTTACTTGATTTAAGTAAATGACTACTGAATTTGCAAATGTAATATTATAAAATGTTCAGTACTCCTCTAATAGAGGAGGCCATAATTGAGCAATACTGAGGAAATACAAAACCCTTCATTGTAAATAGGAATTTCTAGGCTCAGCATGTGAAAAGAATTATTTTTCTTTTGAAGGAAATAACTTTTTATCACAATAATTTTGAAGGATGATTCCTATGATATGTTTATCAGGAGGGTATGGCTTTAAAAATATCTTGTATTGGTCACAATTATTCATATTTTCTTATATTTTTGTGTTGATTTATTATCCTCACGGTATTGATCTTTCAAATTATGTGTCTCCAAGTTTTCAATTTATAAGTTTGTTACCTTAAATAAAAAAAAAATAAGACACTTTTATTCTGGGTAGGTCATTTCTCCCTTAGAATTTTCTTGATAAGACACAGTCCTTAGACAATTCTGTTTTTTAGAATGGGTTATGACATTTTATAGTTTTAGACAGCCTTGAATAAAGCATTCATGTTCTGAGAACACTGCTGCTACTTTAAAACATGGTATCTGAAAAAAAAGAAAACCATGGTGTCTGAAAACTGTATCATAGATACTAAGAATAAAAAAATAAATAAAACATTTCCAGTCCTTGTGCTTTTGCTCTTAGAGAAACTACTGTCCCTTAAAAGCACAAAGGCTAGAGAGACAAGATTATTTTAATACAAACTGAGTACATAGCTCATCTGAAATAAAATAAATTAGATGTGAGTTTGCTTGGGAGCTTCAGCAGGTATTGGTAGAGGGAACAATCAATGCTAAAGATGTTAAGGTAGGATTTTTGATTATACTGGCTTACAGAGAAATGAAAAAAGATTCAGGACTGGTTCTTTTAGCATATGTGGCTAATGTCTTAGGAAGAACCTAGCAGGCTCTAATGAGTTGTCAGGTGACCAGATAGAATTTTCAGTATGCCGGAATAAATACGAACAAAGGCTTAATGAATATCTGGAAGGCTTAGCATGGCATCTCTCAAGGTTGTTTTGCTCAATGGAGCAAAAGCAAAATCATTTAGCATCTATTCTCTCATCTCAGTGTTGAATGAGCTACCTGAAAACACTGAGTTACTGCCGGGAAGAAGTAAACTATCAACACAAAGTTCTACATCACAGATGCTGGCTATTTAGCATGCTTTGGGGTCTGCATTCTGTTAACAACACATCAAGAGAATCTGGAAAATGATGTACTTCATAGGAAAGAAATTATGCAGTCATGCAAAGAACACATGTAAAGGACATGTAAAGTCATGATTTTGTAGTACATAATCACTAAAGAGAAGAGCTATTGTTTCCTCTCTAAAGAGAGAGGATAGTTCTATACCCTTTTTTCAATATAGGTGCCATGATAAAAAAAAAAATCTATGTTTAAATAAATGTAAGTACACATCATATGAATCAAAAATTGGCTAAAAAGGAAAGAAAAAGGATTCAGTATCTTTACTTGGGGAGCAAGAAGAAAAGGGTGCTACCAACTGAAAGTTGGATTAAACTGAAAATTAAATCATCTGTGCTTAGTATAGTTCCCTCATAAAACTACTTTGGCCTTATTTTATAAATATGTGAAAGAATGTAGGACATATAAATCATCACTATGTGTAAAAATTCACCAAAGACTGGATTCAGTAAATAATTGTGAACAACTCTAGCAATAACCAAAGTATAATTCTACTTTTTAAAAAATTTTTTTATTATGTTGTTAATCACCATACATTACATCATTAGTTTTTGATGTAGTGTTCCCTGATTCATTGTTTGCGTATAACACCCAGTGCTCCATTCAGTACATGCCCTCTTTAATACCCATCACCAGGCTAACCCATCCCCACACCCCCCTCCCCCCTTGAACCCTCAGTTTAGACTAGTTCTCTACCAGTACTAATTACTAAACATAAAATGATATGGATACTACCAGAAATGTTAGCCTCTTAAGGTTTACAAAAAAGATCTGGTTTTCCCAATCTTTATATTAGTACCATTGCAATAAGAAGATGACTTTATTTAGATGACCTTGTTTTCAAGGATTTTACAATACTGTTGAAATAGGATAGGTAAAACAAAAAGTTAAGGTCATATGTACTCATCACATTATATAATTAGTGACAAAGATAGCAGAAATATGAAATTCAATTTTAAAAAATTTTGATTATGCTACAAAAATAATCTGGGTCATAATATTTTAGTACTAGAAAGAAATTTTGAGAAAATTAAGCAAAGTATTTATTCAAATGAAAAAAGTAGGGATGACAAGATTAAAAGACTTGACCAAAATTCTATAACTAGAGGTAGACTTAAATTACTTAAATTAAAATCTCCTAAATCCCTGTGTTATTTTCTCTTCGTCACGCTAAGCTTCTCACTCAAATGTTATGTGGATTTTCATCAAACAAAGCTTCATTTTGAGCCATAAAACTAGAAAATTTCAAATGAATTTTAAAAGCCACATTGAATTATTTACTTAGTTATTAAGAGACAGTTCTAAATGAAATCTTGTATATCTCATCCATTGGGATAAATGTTCAACCTTTTCAATCTCACCTGTGCTACTTTATACAACTAATTATTACCAGCCCTGAAAAATATTTTACATGAATCTGCATGTAATAAAGTAACATATAAAGAGAAAGGCAGGGAATTAAAGAATGGTAGGGTAATATTTAAGAAGGTATGATTTGGGGTCATACTAATAAATAATGGGATTCATTGTTGTGGGTTATTACAAATACTGCTGTCAAAATTACTTACCTATGGAAAAGAAATCATTGCTTGCCTTTATAGTTAAATTCCTCCAGTGAACTTGCAACACAATCTAAGAAAGACATGCTCATTAGTGGCTCATTACTTAGCTGGATAATTGCTGTTCGTATCAGCAACACAAATCACAGAAAAAACTTATTAAAGTAACCTATTAATTTTTTTTCCTGACGAGCTTCATTATACAGTATCTTCTCCTAATTAATGTAATCAGTACCATAAAAAATCCAAGATGAAAGAGAACTATTAGGTCATCTGCATTCAACTACCTGGAAATGGAGAGGCTATTCTCTGCAATGACCAGTCCATTAATCTCAAGCAAAGAACCTCATAGACTCTACCATAAATAACAGCTTTCCCTTTATTTTTATTTTTTTTTAAAGATTTTATTTATTTATTTGACAGAGAGAGACACAGCGAGAGAGGGAACACAAGCAGGGGGAGTGGGAGAGGGAGAAGCAGGCTCCCCGC
>NC_138381.1:27816065-27831906 GCF_054177405.1 Leptonychotes weddellii | reverse complement strand
GCGGGACTCGATCCCAGGACCCTGGGATCATGACCTGAGCTGAAGGCAGTCGCTTAACCAACTGAGCCACCCAGGCGCCTAACAGCTTTCCCTTTAAAAAGCCTTACCTATGACATTAAGTCTCTTTACTCCTGAGAAAATTCCTTTATTTCTTTAAGAGGAGACCAGAAGCTAAAATTCAGAGGACCCTCTCCACAGGAAACTTTTAATGCCTTCTCACTAACTCCAGTGTGAAGCTCTCAAATCTTAAGATATGAAATCTAAAACTATTCCCTTTGCACAGCCTTTAAACAGTGTGACCCACACTAGCTCTCCAGTTTCAGCTTCCTAGTATTGCCTGTTCTCTTAATTTGAATCCTCAAGCTTCAGATAAGTCTTCCTGAGTGTTTGGTGTGGTTTTATAGTTTTCTCTAGCTTTGCTTTAGTCTGTGCCATTCTCCCAGTTTGGAAGGCCAGACTCATTCCCCTCAACTTCTCAAATATGCAGGAAACTTTACACTTTGGCTAGGAAGTTATAGTAGATGACCCCAAACCTTCTTCCAACAGTCAGATACTATTTTATTTTTTATCAATCCCTGAGATGTCATCTGTCATTCAGATCATATAGACCATAGAGACAAAATAGAAAGTCTAGAATGGAATGATTAGCACAGATATGAAAAAGACAAACTCAAATGCTGCCTTGATTCCTGACCAGTTGCAGCATTATCTATGGTTTCCCAGTGAATGTTAAATGATAGGACCATATCACCAGTAACAGAAAACATTTCTCAGAGGTTACAAACTGTTCACATTGAAGGCATATTTGTAGAAGACAATTATGTGCAAGGATATATAAAGCAGAAATTGTTAAGCAGGGCCACAGACAGAAAGTAAAGAGCTGGACTAAAATTGGAGGATCCTACAAATACTTGAGGCCACCAAGGACAGGGTAACAATCCAGGAATGTAACCCAGGCTATAAAGATCTAGCAAGAATTGAAAAGTTATATACAATCAAATGATTAAACTTTGTGTTTAATCTCCTTAATAATTGGGCCTGAAAATTTTTTTCTTTTTTTTTTTTTTGGTAAAAGATAAATTTTAAAATAGGTAAAGTGATAAATAGCCAACAGATAAAAATAAATACTATCTAGAAATCTATAAATCACCATTTTTAGCTGAACAATATAATGAGAATTGAATGATTCATTTGAAACACATGGTAAGGTACTAGAATTTTTGGATATATGATCACTGACAAAAAAGCACAAAATATCAAGAGAACATATATACAGTGGTGAGGAAAAAAATCAACAAATGTTATAGAAAAATAATTACCCAAAGAATGCCGGGACTCCTATTTAATGGCATGCAAGCATAAGGTAAATAAAGTATGAGGTACTTGTACGTACTGAACATTTTTTTTTAAAGATTTTATTTATTTGAGAGAGAGAGCATGAGGCGGGGAGGGGCAGAGGGTGAGAAGCAGCAGACTCCCTGCTGAGCAGGGAGCCCTACAGGGGGCTAGACCCCAGGACCCTGAGATCATGACCTGAGCTGAAGTTAGATGCTTAACTGACTGAATGACCCAGGAGCCCCAGTACTGAACATTTCTACACAAATATGGAAGTCCTGGACCTGTAAGTACATAAAGATACTTGCAAGCAGAAGAAAACCCAGAGACTTCGAAGTATGCAGAGTACTGCATTACATGAGATAGGAATAAAACAAGTCTCTTGGTGTGGACATTATTAATGCTGTTCATCAACTATTTCTGTTTTCTAGGACACAGTAGGATTGTATATATAGATCACCTTTAAAATTAGTTGTGGCCATGTGACAGGGTTTGACCAATAAGATATGAGAAGTTTTAAGAACTAGTGCACAAGTCTTCATATTTCCATATTCCTGCCTTGAGAGCTACGGACATCAAGATAAGGAGCTTCCCTAACTTGGGTCCCTTAGTGAGGATCACATGAAGTAGAACTTTTGCCAACCAACCCCAAATTGACAAGAGTGTGAATAAAAAATAAAGTTTTGTTGTTTGAACTCACTGAAATTAAAGGAACATTTTCAGCATAAACTATGTCATCTTGAATGATATATTTGCCTTGGGGAGAATTGTTAGAATACATCTATCTCTTTACTGTATTTGTTATATTTATCATATAACATGGTGAATGTTTAATTGTGACTATTCCATGCCTAAACTCTTTACCTTCTCAAAGACAGGATGCATATCTCCCTTATTTTGCATCCCTAGGGCCTAGAAAAATACCTGACTTTTAACAAGATCTCTAATGCATTTTTATGGAAGGAGGGAGAGAGGAAAAGAAATGAAGAAAGGAAGGATTGATGCAAGTCTCTTGGGCTTTTCATGCTGATTGTGTATCTAATTCCAGAGAGTTTGTGACTTACATTTATCCCTCCTAGAGATGAATCCATTCTAAAAAACCTTCAAATAGCTGTAATTCTGCAATCATACCGGGAATATTTCTCAAAAAGTGGAGTCTGGAAACCTTTTAGTTTGTTCACAAGTTATACAAGAAATTTTAAAATTTAAGTTTCCAATGGATATCCCTATTGTTTTTAAAGGATATTGTTTTATTTGCATGACCACCTCAATGAATAGTGGATCCTGAGGTTAGGTTCATGTTACAGTCGATTTGGGCCCACTTAAAAGCTAAGTGATTTTATGGCAAGGAGTAAAAGAGAAGGTATAAAAGAACATAATGAGCAACTCTCATTTTGCATATACAAACTTCTAAGAATTCAATAGCAGTTAACTGAGTAGTAAGTGAAGAGTTTTTACTGAAGGTTATTTTTATATACTCAATATTTTGTTGTGGAGGTATTTAACAAGTTGCCTTATTTTCATTGTCAACAAACTCCCAGAGGGTGCTATGCTGCTTGTCTGATGACCATGCTTCAAATAGCAAAAATCTAGAGTTTAGTAAAACATTTGTTTAGTTTCCTCAGACTACAATCTGTCTCTGAAGTAAAAGAAAGCTAGATTGAACTTCCTATTCAAACTTGGTCAAGATGAAATCAGAGCCCAGATACAGCCTGAACACAACTCCTGACTGTCTCAGAAAATGGCATTTTTAGACTCACACAGGAAGCATGTAGGCTTGGTGGAGGGAGAGAAAATGTGTTTGAATCACATCAGCATTTTTAACAGGTCTGAACTTACTTGGTAGGTAAAACATTCACAATTCAGTTGAAGCTAAATTGATCATTTGATCACGGTGTTCTCCAAGTTTATTCTCTTTTAATACTTTTCATCTACTTAAGTGGTTTCACAGAATGAAAGACAATGGATTAGATTTGCAGAGTTTTGTTGGCATAATGGAAAAGAAAATCCATTTTGTGACCAGTTTGATCTATAATAATTAGTTTCGCAATTATTATCCAACGTCTTTGAATAATTAATTGGATAATGTTCATGTAGGTTTGAAATTACTTCCATCAAAAGGTTAACATTTATTAGATGTCATAATTATGATATGTACTAAAGGAGTTTAAAATAACAGATTAGCATAGATTTGAAAGCAATTGTATTATAATGGAAGTAAAACTGGTTGAAATTCAAAATCTGTCTGCATTGTTTTTTTTTATGTTACTTACCTTTAAAGGGGGATTGAGAGATGGAGCTCAGTCCAGGGGAAAGAGGAAAGATTGTGGAACCAATGATATCTGGGCTTGAAATTTTCATTGGCCAAGTAATAATTGTGTGACCTGAGACAAGCCAGGTTGTCTGAACCTCAATATATTTATAGATAAAATAGTAAGAATACCTATCTTTCAGGACTGTTGTGAGTATAAGATATAATAAAGTATCTAGTGGAGTGCATACCACAAAGCAAGCATGCATTAGCCATTTATAATAACCATTATCATGGTTCATATGGTAATTTTTATATTATTTCCTGTGCCACATTTTTTATTAAATAATAACATGAATTATTTTAAATTAAAGCTTACATTTATACCAGAGTACATATTATTAAAGTAATATATTAGTCATGTTATTTTGATATTTCATGAGATGAGTTTTTATTGAAAATAGTAATCACTATTATTAATGAAACATCTGATTAAAATGCTCAGCTGTTAAGATAAAATAATATACTATATGTGAAACTTCTTTTAAAAACTATAAAGTATGATATAAATATGAGTTAGCTTGTCAAGTAGAATGAATTGGCCACACATTACCAGATATACATAGTCAAGATACTGATGCTCAGAATGGGCAAAATTAGGCAAGCTAAATCCATAAGGGAACTTTATAATTCTACTTTTGCCTGTTTCTACTATGCATTACAACTGGTACTGTGAGAAAATTTTTAAAGTGTAAAATGTGATCCTTTTCTCCTGAGAAATTTGAGGACCGAATTCACACATGAAGCAATTAGACTCTTAAATGGTAGAATGTATGGTGCTATATTTTTGTGTATGTAAATACTGAGAAAAGAGTGAACTCTTCGGATAACACAATCATTAAATAAGTCTGTGTGGAGGTCTTGGTATCTAACGTTTGACTTTGAGGGTTAGGTTGGATTTGGAATGGTTGCTGCAAGCAACAATAGATCGCATTCACTGAGCTGAGGATGTCAAGGAGCACAGGCAAAGAGTAATGAATAAGCAAAGAACACTGTAAGCACATCACTAATTGTAGTGAAAAGTGGATCTGTGGAAGACGTGGTCAATATAATTGGGTAGATAGGATGGGGCAAATTATGGAGCATCTGGACTAAAATACAGCAGTATTTGGGAGCAATGTGTTAAGTGACACAATAAAGGCAGTGCACTCAGTCAACAGTTAGGGGGTGTTCTACGTCGGAAGAATTGGAGTGGAGAAAAATTCAGTCACCAAAAGGCTCACAAATGTTGAATATTTAAAGTACTTTCCCATTTCTCATTTATATTTCAAGTGTTAAATGTGATGAAAATACTGTACAGAATTGAGAAGAGGACAAAGAGCCATATCACTGCTATACAAATGTTAGATCAAAAATTCATTTGTTCAAGAAAACAAATTACAAATGAAGACAGAGATGGTAAGAGACTCAGTTTGTGAGCAAAAGTGGGATATTTTTACACAAAACAAGTGTTTCTCTTTCTGCATTATATGATAAGATGATAAACTGAAAGGGAACTGGTAGCATCCAAAATCACGAGAGTTACCAAATTTGTATTCAGCATGTCATAGGATTATGCAAAAACAACATAAATTCTACAGTCCTTACATTTGTATTCTAACACTTGATGCTGAAGCCCCTTAGTTCCATTTCATTAGAAATCACCAGATATTTGGACTAGCATGGAAGCAATATGTCAAACATAGAATATATTGCAATTCATAAAGTGTTTATTTCCAAAGAATATCTTGTTAAATCTTTATTTAGATATGATTTTGTCTTTCTTCTAAAATAAGCCTGTCTTTATGATGTTGTATTCTCCAGCACAGTGGGCTTTAACTTTTTATACTTAAATAATGCACACCTTTATGCATAACTCACTGTACTCTACATATATGAATTCATCATTTTCATGCTATCCCCAGGTCTTAAAAGATGTAATTCCTATTTTATATTACATAGGAAAGCATTGATTTTGCTAACATGTACCACTGACATGCCTGAACCCATTGCCCAATTCCATCTACCAGTTAAATTCATTCAAGTCAACAGAGAATTCAGTAAAATACCACCAACAAAAAGCAATAGGTACAAAATAAAAACCAACATGTACACACACACACACAAAATGACTATTTGGGTCACTAATTTTTTACCCAAATTACTTGAACAGTTTAGTGAAATTGGGTGTTCTATGTGATTCCAACCTGAGTATTCAATTACATTTTTATTCCACCAATGGCATTCACCTTTAGGTCAGCTTTGAAGAACATTCATTCATTCATTTATTCACTCACTACTTTTTAAGCATCAGACACTATGCTCAAAGCTAGAGATTTAAAGATGAATATCATCAGGACCCTGACCTTGAACAGAAACTGAATGTCTAGTGTGAGGCAGAAACAAGGCAATTTAACATCATGGCAAATTCTGAGGGTTCTTACAAAAATAATGCATGAGAGGGCATAAATTCATTCATGAGTGAAGGATGCAGGAGTCAGAGAAACCTTGTTAGGATTAGAGGACAGTTTAGCTTCTTGAAGGACAAGTAGGAGTTTTCTACATGGCACCTGTGGGATGTTCCAGGAAGCAGGAACAGCAAAAGCAAAGGAGCGAAAGAATGTGCAAGCCTGATATACTTGAAGAATTCATGACTGTGCAGTATTAACAAAATGTAGAGTGCAAGTTGAGAAAAAGTGGGAGCTTACACAAATGTGATTAGTGAAAGCAAAATCACTGAGAAGCTAGAGAACTCTAGAGAGGTTTAAGCAACAGAGTGCCATGATAGCATATCTTTTTCAAAACATCACAAGTGGCAATATGGAGAATGAATGGAAGTGAGGTACCACTAGGAGACAGACGTTAATTAACAAGTTATAGTCTATCTCAACCATATAGTTTTTATTAAACACAGCATATGCATGGACCTGGTAGTTCATTATGGGATACAGTCACTCCATTGATATTTTACCCATTCATCCTTCACTTTCTCTCAGGGCTGATGTACAGCCCAGTTAAACTGTACTAATTCCATACCAAATGGCAGAAAAACACTACCTTGGCCCTCCACTAGCTGTTCCACTCATCTCTCTTTGGGCATCCCAAGACTTTCTCAATCTTTAAGATCCTGCTCTAAGTCTATGGCCAGTATCCTTTTTGGTGGATGGGTGTCAAAGTTATATAGATTTTAAAATATTTAGAATATTAATCCTGCTAATCATCTACCTCTTATTTTATACAAGTCTCCCTCTTGTTCTTGACTCTTGGCTCTCTTCTTGGTTGATCATCTTGTTTGTTTCTCTTTGGACTTCATGTTTGCATTTTGTCTCTCTACCTACTGACCTTTTGTGATCTAACTTGGAGCTATTGACATTTTCTCACTGCTTTTGACTAACTTATTAGTACTGTTGACTTTTTGAGAACTATTTCAAATCCCTGGGCTTGGAAGGACAGGACAGATTCAAGCCAGTTCTTACTGAGAGCACACAAGAGACAGGAGATTCTAATAGATAATGCACAGAGACCTAGGGTTTAATCTAAAGCACATTACATGACGGATGAGAGACAGCAAACAGATTTGAAAGTTATTTAAAAAATAAACTACATAGATTTATAAAGGATTAACTATGGATAATTAGAAAGGGAAGCTGGGTAGGGTATTGGCTAGGATTATTCTGAGGTTTTTGATGATTCTGAAGTAGATAGCATTGCTATCATTTGACACAGAGAAACCAGAATGAAATGCTACTTTAGGAAAGAAGACTAAGTTTAATTTTGGAAAAATTTATTTTGAGGGCCTCTGGGACTTCACATGATGATGCTTGAAGATACACAGTGAGGAATTATGAGTATATAGATATAATTTAAATCAATGAGTATACACAGTATTACCTAGGAAGAATATTTAGAGCAAAAAGAGAAATGAATATAGAGAACACCACCACTTATAGAGTTCATAGAGAGAGAAAATGGGACAAAGTAGAAGAAGAAATGGTCAGAGTTAGGAGTATAAAAAATTCATTGTCATAGAAACTGGTACATTTTTAAGGAAAGGACAATGTCATCATTGTCAAATAATGCAGGAGGTTCTGATAGGAAAACAAAACAGCATATCTACTGATAAAGACTAATATCAGACCAAATTCAGTGCCATAAAGAAAGTGGCATATTAATTACAGTGGGGTTGTAGGGTAAATAAGAAGGGACAACCATTTGCAACAATGTGGATGGAGCTAGAGAGTATTATGCTGAATGACATAAGTCAGTCACAGAAAGACAAATACCATATTATTTCACTCATATGTGGAATTTAAGAAACAAAACAAATGATCAAAGGGTGGGGGGAAGGAGAGGCAAACCAAGAAACAGGCTCTTTTTTTTTTTTTCAAAGATTTTATTTATTTATTTATTTGACACAGAGAGAGAAAGCACAAGTAGGCAGAGAGGCAGGCAAAGAGAGAGGGAGAAGCAGGCTCTCCACTGAACAGGGAGCCGGACACGGGGCTCGATCCCAGGACCCAGGGATCATGACCTGAGCCGAAGGCAGCCGCTTAACCGACTGAGCCACACAGGCACCCCAAGAAATAGGCTCTTAACTATAGAGAACAATGATGGTCACTAGAGGGGAGGTCGGGGGGAGGATGGGTGAAATAGGTGATAGGGATTAAGGAGGGCACTGAGTATTATATGGAACTGTTGAATCACTATACTATATGCCCGAAACTAATATTATATTGTATGTTAACTAACTGGAATGTAAATAAAAACAAAAGAAAGCATATGGGAAGAAAAAGAAGTGACAAGAAGGAAGGGACATTTTGCTTTAGGAAGTTGGTCAAGATCAGAAGAGAACAAGAAAGAAATGCTTGTATTTGTCATGCTTTCCACTTAGAAATCAAAACTAAGGTAAACAATAATATTACAGTTTTAAAACTTGTCTCCAGTAATCAACTATGTCCAAGAGATGGTACTAAACACAATCCCTGCTTTCAAAGATGTTCAAATTCACTCTCATTGTGTGCTAACATGTAAACAAGGGAAGATTTGTTTTAAAAAACAAATCAAGGCAGTAAAGGAAGAGCTACTGTCTACCATACAAGTTAATTTCACAGGAATAATACAAATTATACGTGTTATAAATGCTCAAGGCTATTCTGTTTTGTTTATGAAGGTAGAAAGAAAAGGTGGACTGAATGGTCTTCCATTTATGTCTCCAGCTTCACACTATCTTCTGCACTCTGATCTCTACAAAATTTGATCCATAGGGGCTATATCAACAGGCTTTCTTACTCTAATTTTCTGTAGGATTCAGCCAGTGGGGAACCATGGAAGGGATTGATGTGAAGAAGGGTGATATCAGACTATTTACTTTCCTGGCTTCCTCCTTAAAGTGTCACCATGGTTTGCCTTGGACCCTCTACTGAGAGTCACAGAGCCTGTCATATGGTGCCCTTTCTTCCTGGTATTGTTAACCACTCTAGCTCTCTATCCTGTCAGGTCTTAGTGATGAGGGAGCACAAGGCTAGCTGAAGACAAAGCATAAGCTGACACCCTGCAACCTCTCCCCAACCCCTAGTCCTGGGTGGGATATGTGTGATATTCTTCCAGGAAGCTCCCAACTGTCTTAATGTTATTGCCTTACTAGAGGGAAAAACAACTTTAACTTGACAATGGCAAGGTCTCTGGTATCTTATGGGTCCTCTTTAGCATATGAAAGTTCTTTTGAAAACCTCCCTTTTTCCCTACTCCAAACTCCCAAGTAGGTAATTAGCCACCCCTTACAACCCTGGTGCAGCAGCTCTTTCTGCCCATGGGTCCTGTCCCTGTGCTTTAATAAAACCCCCTTTTAGCACCAAAGAGGTCTCAAGAATTCTTTCTTGGCAATCAGCTCCAGACCCCACCCCACCAAACCTCACCTGTATTCCAAAACCACATCATTACGATCTTAACAACTATGGGATACCATACATATGGTATGTATGGTATGTATATATTATATATAATACATATATATTTTTTTTCTTGACTACACTTTGCCTACCTTTGTATATAGTCCTTTTATCTTTTCTGAGTGGGTCCTCTGTTTCCTACTAGGACCCTGACTGATAAAGAAAGCTTCATGTAACTGATGGAAATTGGAACCAGACTGCAGAAAAAGGATTTGAGGGATTGAAGTCAATGAGGAAGAGTTTAAAAGAAGAAGCAATGAATAAAAATACCACTTTAAACAATGGCCTAAGGATGGTACAAGGTAGATATACAGGACTAGAATAGGTTAATTTTGATAAAGTAGAAAATGCATGCTGTGAAAATGGGGAAAATAGGCTGTAATTATTACTTTAAAACAATGGTTGTCAACCAGAGAGGACTTGGCCCCCAGGGGATATTTGGCTACATCTGGAGATATTTATGGCTGTCAGGACTGGGTGGGGGTAGGGGGGCCAGGAGAGGGAGGTGTGGGCAGTGAGGGAAATGCTACTGACTTCTAGTGGCTAGATCCCAGGGATGAATGCTAAGCATCTTACCAGACACAGGGGAGCACAACAAAAAATGATCTAGTTTATAATGTCAATAGTGCCAAGGTTACAAAACCTCACTTCACAGCCAATTGTGGAACTCATTTAGTATCCCTTCACTACTTGTCCTTCCAGAAAAATTCAGCTGGGCAGGGAAGATTCATGAATTACTTCAGCAAATACTGATTACATATTTTGTGCACAATACCGTGAAAAGCATTGTATTACAAGAGTGTACAGAAAGAACACAGTCCCTAACCTCCCAGAGCTTTGAATCCTATGGAGGAAGAAGACATTTGTCAAGTAATTATACAAATAAATGTGAAATAGAAGAAGCTATGTTAAGTGTGGCCACTGAAAATATAGCAACTTAAAATAGGCAGTAGGAAGGGTTGGTCTAATCAATGAGGTCAAAAAAGACTTGCAAGAAGAAATTCAGTAGGAAGTAAGGCAGGGAAGAAAGCTAAATCCAGAGGAGACAGCATGTACACCTACTGGAGGTATGAACAATTGGCCAACACCATCCATATATGTGTATGTATACCTGTGTGTGTGTGTACTTAAATTGTAAATTATATTGTTTTCTTGTTAAGTATTTTTATTTTGGGGCACCTGTGTGGCTCAGTCGGTTAAACATCTGCCTTTGGCTCAGATCATGATCCCGGGGTCCTGGGATAGAGCCCCACATCGGGCTCCCTGCTCAGTGGGAAGCCTGCTTCTCCCTCTCCCTCTGGCTCCTCCCCCCCACTCATGCTCTCTCTTTCAAGTAAATAAAACCTTAAAAAAAAATAACGTATTTTTATTTAATGGTTGCATTTGTGTTTAAAACGGTTTTATCTCCACCTAGGGAATAAAGTCACCAGAACTAAGAACTGTTTCCCATTCCTTTCAAGGCTTCCTTACCTATAAGGAATATTCTATAAATGGTACTAATTAGAATTGGTTCAATGGCTAATCATGTGCAAAACTCTTAGATCCAAAATTTTTGACAATGTCACTCATATTAAAGAAAACTTGAATGCATGTTGATGGAGAGATGAGGGTGGCAGTTTGAAAAGGAACTGTCCCAAATGTCCTTAGACCTTATATTCTAGACTGTTTCATCAGTCATGCTTGGTTCCAGTATGCTATAAGTACAACATTAATAAAGACACCAGAACAACTTACTCCAATCTGGAGCACTGGTTAAAACACAGGAAAACCGAGCAGAAGACCTGGCACCTACCTCCAGCTCTGCTCTAACAACTATGATCCACAGAAACTTCCTTAAACTGTAGGTCTGTTTCTCTCTTGCTAAAGAGGTGTACTAATAAAATTTTCATTCTGCATTTTTAAGGCAACAATGATACCATGTCTTTGAGACCATAGTAAAAAGCATAAAGTACTATGCATATGTAAGGGCATATGCAGCAATTTGAGAAAAAGAATTCACAGCTTAAAAAGCATCCGCATGAACACATGAAATTCAAAATGCAAAACATTGGCCAACATCCAAAGAGAATAACCACCACAATAAAATTGGCAAAGCAGCCATTTACCCTTGGAAGCACAGTTCAAACACAGGGAAGAAGCTGATTGATAACCACTGTGGAGACTGCCAGAGAAGGCTATTGTGGGAAGCCCATCTGTGGTAAAGAAATCCACATCAGAGTGGCTACAATATGGCATCTAGATCCTGTAGAGGTCCTGCTACACCAGATGTATTGATAACTTCAAATCAGACAACTCTGAAGTCTGCTTTGAGACAGGTAGACAAACAATACTTCGATCTTTCATCAGAAAAAGTTCTAGGAGCGCTTCCTCAATTGTACTACTTTACAAAATAAAACTGCAGAAATAGTCAAATTCAACTGTAAGGGCATGTATCAAAAAATGTCTCACATATTTGCTTCAAAATTATGGAGGTGGATATGGCAAATAACTCATCCCTGACAGATATTTAAGCTTTCCCCTTACACAGCTTGGCTGAAAAATCAGCAAGAGAAAAATGAACTTGTTATCCATACATTTAAATTTCAGAGGCATTTATCAAATACCTACTTTGTGTGAAACACTGTGGTAAGACTGTAGGAATATTAGGTAATTAAATAATTGCTAGGATAAAAAGCATATTTGGTGGAAATAGCATTGTAGGAGAGTCAAATGATTAAGCTTCTTCTAAGATCTACCTAATATACTCATGCGTGAGGCTGGCAACTTACCTCTGTAGACTTCAGTTCCCTAATAGTAAAAAAAGAAGTGGATTGGAAAAAAATAATAGTAAACACAATGTGTATAATATATTGCCTATTATGCATGGATACTATACCAGGACTTTTTACATCTATAACTTATTTAATGTTCACAGCAAATGTTTGAGGTAGATAGCCATGTTTAATGAAGAAGGAAACTGAAGGTGAATTCACAGAGCCAAATTCACAAAGTGGACAAGAGACAGAACTGGGATTGAAGCCTATTCTTTGCCTTACCTGTTTCCCATTCTAGTATGGATGTGCTGCACGGTGGGGGTTGATGAACAAGCATGTGTTCAATCTAACTACCATTTTGTAAGATTTGATAATAACATCAATCTTTGTCTTTCAGATGAGGTCTTTTGGTTCATCTTCATATAGCTTCCATTCACTTCTTTATTTATATCAAAATAACTTGTTAATAAATCACAAGAAAACATCAATTTTACTATTACCTATGGCTTCTAGATTCACAAGTTTAGGACTTTGGAAGAAAGATTTGCACTTTCAGTTCTCTCAACATGTAGCACCTTGTTAATTTTGAATGCTACACACTGAAGGAAGTGAAAGTGGAATTGGATAAATCCTCTTCATTTAATTTTGTACATTCACTATTTAAAAGTAAAAGAATGGGTATGAGGTCATAACACAGGAAGTCAATTAGACTGTAACAAAGAATAGTCATAAACAAGGAATGACTTATGAAGATATGTGCTACTTTCACTCCATTGTCTCTTCTTGCTTGGAATTAAGTCAATACAAGGGGGCAATATTCACAGCTATTTTTGACACTACATTTCCAACTGTAACAGTAGACAGAAGATTCATATCCATGCTACTTTTCAACCTTTTTTCTCAAAGATGCATAAAATTATATGGTAATCTAAATATTAAGCTGAGGAGATAATAACTGACATTTCAGATCTAATAATGCATAGTTATAAATCAGATAATTTTATATCTCTGCAGATATATTAATCTAAAAATCCATTTGAAGCAGTGGGATTTTAATAATGATATTCACATCAAATTGTTCTCCTAGGCGAATCTCTTGCTAAAGCTAGTTTAAATCCTGTTTTTTTTCTTTTTCATTACAGGGAGAAAGAACTAAGGAGAAAAATTGTGAGAAAGAAGAAAAATGTAGACCACATAATATCACTGCTTTATTTGTAAAATTTCAACAAGTTATGTCTGCGTCTGATAGGTCACGTTCAGAGGCCCATGTATATGAAGCTGAATTAACTTCCATTTACAGGCTAAAAGGAAAAATATTGGATTGGACCATTCTCATCAATTCCAATAATTGCAGGAATTTGACATTTTGCACACATAACCAGTTCTACAGTTTTGACTGAATTCATAATTCTGTTTAGTCAAATAGCTTGATGATTTAGTTAAACTTAGGTTTCTCAATTTAATGAAAAATAATAGTCACTTCAGTTTTTTTTAATTGGTCAAAGCAATTTCCATAAGTATACATAATTCTTCAAGACAAAACAAATATTAATTATATGGAGAAAATGAGGCAAAGAAGAGATAATAGTAAGAAAAGTGCAGGAAGCCAAATTCTTGCCATAGTGTCTTAAATATAAGCTAGAGGTGGATTATGAATTGAGCCCTAACCTTTAGTAGACAGTCAAGCAGGGAGACGTGGCCAGCCACCCACATGAGTGTCTTTAAGATAGATATTAAATGATTGCTCAATGAATACCAAATAGTTCTAGTACTAGGACCAAATAGAAATTTTTCTTAAAGGAGTAATTCATTGAATCAATGTTCCTTAAAACATTCTCCAAGTATACACCACTGGTATATTAACATATAACATCAGCTAGAATATATTTGATTAAAAAGATATAAATACGGCATTCCATAGAAAATTATAGCCCCATTTACTTAAGCATATAGATATAAAAATGCTAAGGTATGAATAAACCAACTTGACTAGTATATAAAATAATATCAATGACAGTAACAGCTATGATGACAGTGTCAATTTTATGTACAACAGTATGTATTTTATATATGTGTGTGTGTGTGTGTGTGTGTATAAATTCACAACAATCTCTAGGGAAACCTAGGATTTTTAAATGAAACAAAAAAATATTTTTGGTTGAAAACTAGGGACTATCCAGCACATCCTCTGGGCTTATCTGATTCTATAGAGTCTCTGTGTCTTTCATTGTCTTTGAGCTATTTCACAACTCTGAAAATTATAGAAAACTGATTTTATGCAAATAATTCTTGAGTATAGAAATGCAAATATTTGTGTGTTGTGGAATACAATTTATTATTGCCCTGTGGATAGACCAAGTTGGCATATCTTTGTAAATTTATTTCAATATTGCTTATTGCCTATATGTGTGATACTTTTAATTCTCCTTTGAATCAGTTGTGACACCTTGCTGAGTCCCTCATTAATTAAATTATTGATGCCTGTTCATTTCATTTTTTTTTAAAGATTTATTTATTTATTTGAGAGAGAGAGAATGAGAGAGAGTACATGAGAGGGGGGAGGGTCAGAGGGAGAAGCAGACTCCCTGCCGAGCAGGGAGCCTGACGCGGGACTCGATCCCGGGACTCCAGGATCATGACCTGAGCCGAAGGCAGTCGCTTAACCGACTGAGCCACCCAGGCGCCCTCATTTCATATTTGTATGAAAGTCAGGATTTTATATTTTTCTCAAAAAAGTTATTTATACACACACACACACACAATGAGGTAGGCACTCTTCTATATCCATTTTACAAAGAGAAAAGCTAAAATGTAGAGATATAAAGTAGCTTCTCCGAGGCTACTCATATAGAAGCGATATGGCCAAAATTGAAACACGAGAATAGTTAGGTTTGTCCCAACATTAGGGTATCTGTTACTGTAATAGAATACAGGAACAGGGGTGCTTGGGTGGCACAGTCAGCTAAGCCTCTGACTCTTGGTTTTGGCTCTCAGGGTCATGAGATTGAGACTTTTAGAAGAGGTATTAGAAATTGGGGAAAAGAACAAAGTTTTTGTGTGTGGTGTAAGGAAATGGTCCAGTTTCATTCTTCTGCATTTCCGTACACCACACACAAAAATAGACTCCAAATGGTTGAAAGATCTAAATGTGAGACAGGAGTCCATCAAAATCCTAAAGGATTTTGGCAGCAACTTCTTCGACCTCAGCCGCAGCAACTTCTTCCCAGAAACATCGCCAAAGGCAAGGGAAGCAAGGGCAAAAATGAACTATTGGGACTTCATCAAGATAAAAAGCTTCTGCACAGCAAAAGAAACAGTCAACAAAACCAAAAGACAACTCACAGAATGGGAGAAGATATTTGCAAATGACATATCAGATAAAGGGCTAGTATCCAGAATCTATAAAGAACTTATCAAACTCAACACCCAAAGAACAAATGATCCAATCAAGAAATGGGCAGAAGACATGAACAGACATTTTTCCAAAGAAGACATCCAAACGGCCAACAGACACA
>NC_138381.1:27797915-27815565 GCF_054177405.1 Leptonychotes weddellii | reverse complement strand
AAAAAAAAGGGAAGAAGTTTGACAATGCCAAATGTTGATAAGGATATATGTTGATGAGGAACTCTGAGACTGCTAGCAGTATCATAAATTATTACAGTCACTTTGGAGAGTGGTTTGTCAATATTTAATATATTTTATATGTATATTCATCAATCCTAAAAATAGCTTAGGAAATATTTAGTGCAATTATTATCCAACACTTACAGCAGTCATTAAAATAAACCTTACAGTTGTATGCCAATAGAATAAATATATTATCTTGAACATTACTTGAAGCATCCTTAAAAATCATATATTTGCAAAATATCTACTTAAGGTGACTTGTTTAATTTGCCAGTGGATTTCTGAGCTACCATCCAATTACATGATTGGAGGCTTCCATTTAAAGTGGTAACCCTTGGGGCGCCTGGGTGGCTCAGTCAGTTAAGCAGCTGCCTTTGGCTCAGGTCATGATCCTGGGGTCCTGGGATCGAGCCCCACGTCCGGCTCCCTGCTCAGTGGAGAGCCTGCTTCTCCCTCTCCCTGCCACGCTGCCTACTTGTGCTCTCTCTCTGTCAAATAAATAAATAAAAATCTTTAAAAAAAATAAAGTGGTAACCCTAGTTTTAGAACAGTTGACACGTAGCACTTCATTTTGGCAGAAATTAACAAGATCATTTGGCTACTAAAGCAATTAATTTGTCAAGTTAATGTAAGACAATCAATCAGCCAGCTTAGACAATAATGGGTCAAGACCCTTCACAGAATGAGAACTGACCCATGGTGGTATCTTGAAAGGAGACTTAACATCAATCCCAAGGAAAGAAATGTGGAAAGTCAAGGGAATTGTCCTCATGTCCTGGAGCCTGAAGAGTCATAGAATCCTGCTCTCCCATGGGAAACAAACAGAACACTGAAAAAAACCTTGCCTCAGTCTTGTCATGTTTCCCAAAAACTAAATCTATGTTCTGGAAGTACAAAGAACATCCTTCTCCTTAGGCTCTGCTATCCAGTGCAGGAAGAGAGTATAATAAGTCCTGGAAAAATGGGGCTCTGCCAACAGGAGTACAGCTTTTGCCTATTTTGAGTATGCCTTTAACCATGGTCTATTGGCAGTGAGCACAGAGAAGTACCCTGAGACCCTGCCTGGATGGTTGGAGGAGATCTTTAGTGACATGGAAGTAAGTATACTAGAGACAGGTCAGTGCCAGCAACTTGACTGTTTTCCTTACCCAGCCCTTCCCCTGGAGCTCCAATTCTATCTGATTCTTTAGCAAAATCAGTCCTGGCAGAAGAGGGTGGGAGAGAGCAAAGAAGGCACCTCTCTGAGGAAGACTTGCCTTTTTTCTTTTTTTAAATCTTTGTGTTTCTGGCTGCACTTAGAATTGAATAATGAGTAATATATTTTGGGAGATCACAACTCTTCAAACAGTTTTAAAAACTAAGATTACAGAAGTAAAAAGTAACCTTAATATTAGAAAACACACATCCCCTCATATCAAGTCTAGACGGTCTAAGCTGCCAGGAAGTAATACCTTCACAGAAGTCAAATTATGCTACCTATACAAGGATAATTAGTCCCTGTTGGAGGGTTGACTTGTGTGCTTCCTGTGTTGCTAGGCGGAGCCTAGCAGGGAGATATTCTGAGGAAGAGAAGAGCTCACCTATGCCTTCCAGTACCAGGCAGCTTATGGTAACAGCTAAAGGTCAAGGAGAAAGCCCCCTAACTCTCTGTTGTTGGACTGGACTTTTTCAAACCAATACCTTCTGACTATATATGCTTCTTAAAAATCAGCGGAAAGAGCAATCAAGCATAAGAAAACAAGGAAAACTATAAGAAACAGAATGTAAATGTTGTGGGAGGTGAGGAGATGTGAATTAAAAAGTAATTAAAACTAAAATAAATAAAGGTAGTAAAAACAAAAAATATATATGGTATAATTTAAAGAATTAAAGAACCAGAAAATAAATCTATTGCAAAATTGAGATGAAAAAATTAAATATAAAATTAGATGGATTTAAAAACCAGTGATAGGAATTTAAAAATAAAAAAAATATGAATATAGCATAAAAAATAAGATGGAGTAAAGCCATATTTAAATGACAAAAAAAAAAAGTGAGAAGAAGAGTGACCCATGAGGAAAGGGGGAGAAATTAAAATTTCTAGAAACAACCAAAGAGTGGGAATTTGTAAGAGGCCTCAGAGCTGTCCAGCTTTACTTCTTGATATTCTACAATGCCCAAAACAGGATACTCATGGGCAGAACCCAGAGACACTGATTTGCCAGCTGTACCTATTCAGCCATCACTTCTTAAGGAGCAAGCTGATAAAGTCACTCTCTGTACAGGTAAAAACATGAGTTTATATCACAGAGCTATTGGTATAGTTTCTGAATTACAAAAGCAACTGCCAGTGTAGGCTGATAAAACATCTTCATTTGGTGCTGCCTGGTCAATTGTTTTCTATTCCCAGCAATTGTTGGGAATAGCAGCTTCTACAACTCTTCCACGATAACGTGGTCAACCCTGTAATGGGTTCACATGATTCACATAAATGGATGCCAGTGAGAACTCTTTCAATAAAAACTTTACTCAGTTGCTGAGGAATATTCCAGGACAAAGAGCCTCTATAAATGGCTGAGGGGGAATTATATAATGCCCATTCATTGAACTTGATAGAATAGTGGAGGAAAATTAAACTTTGGCTATATAAAATGTATAGACTCAAAGTTTACCAGAATTAAGACAGGAATTTGCTAATCATCTGGAGCTGGAAACAGAGCTCCAGAGCTTAGAAAGTAGAAGTCAGTGGTTTTCCCCATCACTCTGTACATCTTGGCTGAATGCCCAAAAGTGTAAAACAATAGGTGATCTAAGAATTTGAGGTGAGATAGGGAACAAACTCTGATCCAATCATAGATAGGCTTATAATAATTTTTTTTTGATGAGAGTTTGCTGGAGTTTTTTCCTTACCAGGACCATTAAATGAATTGAAGCTGATCAAGGTCTCAACTTAAAACCAGAATCACTGGGTCACCAATTTTACTTTCTTTTCGAAAGTAATTGGTAGAAATGGATTCTTCCTCCCACAGTATTTTCTAATTTACTCTTCTGAAGAAGGGCACAGAACAAAGATGTAGGAACTGGAAGTGCTTTTCCTTATTGCATAATGAAATTCTAGTGTGCTGACCTCTTGACCGTGATAGATAAGTCTAATGATTTTAAAATTACTTTTGCCTGCTGAGTTGTACATTCTAGCCTGGGACTAACTAATTATCATTTTAAACTGAACAGATTATGTAAATGAGTGTGCTTGATAGTTTTTTCTTTTCTTTGTGTATACTATGAGAGGCAGGAATGGTTTCTCAAATAAAATGAATCAAACATCTGTGCTTAGGATCATCTCAGTGCTAAAATGCTTGTTTTCTCATAAAGCTGGTTTTATATCTAAACAAGCAAATGCTTCAGAGGAAGATAGATTTGAAGGACAGCGGGAAGCTCCCATTCTCCACAAAACTAGCTCCTGTTTTTGTTTTTTCTTTTCTCCCATATTTTTCCTTTTGGGTTAAGAATTGCCCTCATTGATTTTTTTTTAAAAATATAAATCCACTAATAGTTCTCGAAGTTTATCTTACCCTCTCTTCTTTTTAAAAATTTTTTAATTTAAATTCAATTTAATTAACATATAGTTATTAGTTTCAGAGGTAGTATTCAGTGATTCATCAATTGCATATAATACCCAGTGCTCATTCCAAGTGACGAGAGGACAAGGGTATATACGCTCAGTTTGAGGGTGGAGGTGCAGTTTGTTTGAGGTCCTAAAGGAGGGCCTCCAAAGAGCAGAAACTGACAGGGTCAAAGGATGTTCCCTCTTGGGAAAAAGATTAAAGGAAGAAGAAAGTTAAGTTTACATCTGTGAATGTTAAGGCATCTTACGTTTGATCCAATTCCTGCAGGTCTGGAACACAGATAGACAAAACACAAACTAAACTGGGAAAGGGATGTCCAAGGGTAGTTCACTGCTGTTTCTCCTCCATTCCCTCGTGTCAAGTAGGAATACTGGTTGGGAAAATCGTCTGAATGATCAACCCTGCTTCTACTCTTTGCTGCCTCTTCCCTTCCCCACAAAGCTGAGATTCTGCAGTGATCTCCCAGCTTCTAGAACACTAATTTGGATGACCAGACTTGAAACCCACCTGATCTTCTTTTGACCCTACAAGGGCTTGGGCAAACCCAAGCCACAGCAGATCATGTCCCTTGTTTTCATAGCTGAGTTTCTTTTCCTAGGTCAGGTGCAGACTCAGAGGAAAAAGCTTGGGGACAGGCTACCACCAGAGGAGAAGTTTTATAGGAAATTATGGAAATGGGTTGGAAATGAGGAATCAGGGAGGAGGTTGGTGAGGAAGCAGCAAGTGGTACAGTGTTCGCCACGAGATTTGGCCCTTAATCATTCAGTGTTTGGTCCAGGTAAGAATGAACCCAACCATCAGGCTTAAATCTTGAGACTGAAACAGCAGCGAATAGTCCAGTATTTTAAATAAATATGCAATCAAGCATTTTCCAAATAATGCAAATGACAAGTGGAAAGCATTGGTGCAATAAATATATAGTCACTTCTCCACCCACTTACAAAGTCGTAAGAACAGGTATTCTCCTCAGTACATACCTAAAAATTAAGCTAAAAGAGATTGATGCCACAGTGAATTCATTGCATCTTTCAGAATGCTTTTGACATGCTTGACATAAATTAGTCCCATAACAGACATGATTGCTAAACTATCTAAGCACAAAACAAAATTCATTAAATTTTGCTGAATGAACTGGTCAAGCAGGAGTCCTCGAACTGTCCTCACTCTACAGTTTAAATAAGGAGACAAATGATTCTACTTGAGGTCCACATGCAGTTATAACTCATGACTCTCCCAGTTAAGATCCCTCACTTTATTTCTAACCAGAGTAAAATTTCAGATCAAATGATTCTGGAAATCCATGTTCTACTTTGGCCATACTCAATGCACTTGTGAAGACATTATTTCTCCTAAGCTTACATTAGTCCACTCTATTCATTAGACATTCTCTTTTAAAAACTTCCACTTCTATTTGTTGATTCAAAGGTTTCTACCCAAGATTCAGTAGATATGACAGGTCACGTACAAACATGTGCAGAGAAACACACATGAAATTAGAATTGTACCTTAGAATGGCAACCTTTGAAAAGAAGGTTTTCAATATGAAGGAAATAATGTTTGCAGATATTGAAACCAACTTTAGATAACATGGGGACCAGACACTTTCAAAATGACTCAAAATTAATGAAGAGTCTTAAATGAATGGGTACCACATTGCTCTGGCCAGAATATTTTATTTGCTCAAAATGGAATTACTTACATAAAATTAATAAATTTGTATTCATCTAAATATGAAATTGTTTCATCATCAACAATAATGCATTTGTTTGTATGAAAGTATCCAAATCATTTCACTTTTTAGGGATTCATTTTTCTACTTTGTAAAATGATGGCGGAGAACTGGCTAATCATTAAGTTCTCTTCCTGGGTATAATATGCTTATTTCTCACCTAAGAATTTATTTCTTACATACTTCCTATGAGTTGTGGATAGAAAAGAAATTGGGACAGTAATAATCCATAAAGGTATATGGTACACAAACTTTAACCAGACCAAAAATAATTAAACCTTCATTTCATATTTAATCATCTTTTTTTTTTTTTCAAGAATGTGTCTATACTTCCTTGATTTTCAGCTCCCTGCAAGGTTAATGCCTCCCTGAAAGCAATGATTTACATAGCCACCCTTTTAGATTTAGACTCATCAGTGTCTGATAGAGACTCCAGGAGATGACTCAGAATGGGATGGGTGGGGACTGGGGGCACAGCAGAAGTCTCCTGCTCTATCTTGGGAGCCTGGGCCTGTGGAATAGTTGGAGACCAGGAGGCAGCATGACAGTCCTGGGTGCTGGACACCAGAAAGTCAAAAGACAAAAGAAAAAAAGAGTGATGAGAAGGCGGAGTAGGCAAACCTCACTTTAGAGTTTTACCTCAAAATGGTACTGAGGAGAGACTTCTGGGGATAACAACTCAACTTTCCCCCATGCCAGGTTAATAATCACAAAGGAATATTAAGCTCATAGAAATGATATGGGGGCACCTGGGTGGCTCAGTTGATTAAGTGCCTAACTCTTGATTTTGGCTCAGTTCAGGATCTCAGGGTGGTGAAATGGAGATCTGCGGCAAGCTCCGAGCTGAGCATGGAACCTGCTTGGCATTCCCTCTCTCTCTGCCCCTCCCCCTTCCCCATGTTCTCCTGCTCTCTCTCACTCTTAAAAAAAAAAAGAAATGGTATGAACAGTAATAGAGAACAAAAATGCCACCAGGCTGTTTAGCTTTTGTTAGGAATAGCTATGTCCTGGTAATGTTCACTTTCCTTTGAGATTTCCAAATTATTCTGAGAGGATAGATCATCCTCTATGCCATCCTTCAAAAGGGACAGAGTTAGAAGTTGAGTGCCTCACAGGTTTTTTTTTTTTTTTTTTAATGTTTTGTCATTTGCGTAAGGATTTAATCATGCCTTTCCCTAATATCTAGAACCTCAAGAATGCTGTTCTTGATGGTATGGACTGTGGCTGTGTGTAGTATAGGCCTGGAGCAAGAGAAAAATCTCAGACAGACCCACTAACTTCACTAATGCAGGGTGTTTCAAACTTTCTGTGGATAAGGCTCACTTTTTTATTTTCTTTTTCCAGGTAGATACACAGTCCTACTATGCTGGTCTCCTGTGTAGCTCAAGCTATATGTAAATAACCATGTGAATTCAATCACATTGAAAATGGCCTATACCTTCTTCAACCAGACAGTTCAACTCATTATGCCCTTGAATACCATGGCAATGTTAAAATGCTCTAAAATTTTTGAAATACTTTCCAGTTTTGTATTATTTCATCTTATACTATTAATACACAGTTCATGGGCTGGCATATGTTCAGAGGAATACTTCAAGCAGAAATGCTATTCAAAGCTGTTAGTTGATTTGATTGAGAATTTGAAAAACCTTCTCCAATAACAAGATTCTCTACATGAGGGGAGCACAACTACATGAAAGGAGGATGAATAAAGAAAATACTAGAATTTAGAACAAATCATGTCTTTTTCTAGTCCTGGTTTGAGCCATTAAATAAAACTAGAGCAAAACTATTTGTTTATTAAATTACATTTTTAAAAATATTCCTTTAATTGAAATTAGGCATTTTAAGAACTCGCATACTTGAGGTTTGTGTCTACATAGTACCAAGGATATTAGGTAAATGTAGATAAGCAACAGTGAAATATTGCACAGAAAAATAAGTAAAGCATGTTACCAAGTATAATTCAGGAAGGAAAACACTTGAGCGAATTTTTTTGGTGGGGGGAAGGGGGCGGGAGGAGGGAGGGTGGGTTATGGAAGAAGTGAGTACAGATGTCAGGGCAATATAAAAACTTCACCAATTTAAGGATGACAAATTTCTTCTCTGAAGTATTGGAAATCCTAGGTGGCACACGCAATCTGATCCCTGATTATATATTCCTCTGTACTGCTCATTGTTTTATATGTTTTAGAGACTTTTATCCAAGCAGATTAAAAGCTCATCAAAGGCCAGTTTCATGTCATGCTGTCCTTTTTCTTTGACTCCATAGAACTGATGTTGCCTTCTGCTGTACAGGGCAGAGTAAGGTTCCAGGGAATAGCTCTTTCCACTTTTTTCAGTCCTTTTAGAAATATTCTTCTAAAAGTTTCCTCTGCAATAGCATTTTTAATTAGAAAATATGATGGACTGGAGCCCTGTTGGTTTTTTAAAAAAAATAACTTCTAGAAGTCCTTCTTCATCTTCTAATTATTATTATTAATCATCATTGGTACATGCTGATACCAAAACTCAATGTTATGTTTTATAATATTACCTTTAATCTTCCACAGCAACTGGGTATTATGCCCAAATTCATAGATGAGAACACTGAAATTCAGAGAGGTCACATGACTTGTCCCTGTTCACATAGCTACTAAGTGGCAGGGTTATTATGAAGTATTAAAACGGCTCTGTCTGGATCCAAAACTACTACTTCCTCATAGTGCTTGTTTTTTCCTATAGAGCACGTTATCTTTTTTAAATTCCCAGTATCTTTTTGTCTGAAGGCTTCAGAATTTGAAAACCGGAAGTTTCAACTTTTAGATACCCTACAGCCCATGGGTTCTGAATAAGCACTAGATAGCTTGCTTCAGCTGTTATTTACAACCAAAAAGAACAAGCATCAGAAACAGCCACATGTTACTGAAACTGGCATCCACAAATTTCCCTCACTTGAGGGGGAGCTTGCCAGAGTTAGTGCACACCTCAGCTTGCAGAGCAAATTCGGCAACAACCACCCAAGCCCAGATGGGTCTCGGCAGTATGCATCACAACACCCAGCCCAGAATGACAGGGTGATGCGAACGTGACAGAAACCAGCCCAGCTAGTAAACATGTTAAAAATCCTCCTTCATCCCAAACAATCCATTGTGCTCTGGAAAATGAGAAGAGCAAAATCCCAATAAACCAATAACAAAAATCAAGAAAGGGCCAAGCTCCATGTCTGACTTTAGCTGACCCCCATTAGAGTGCCATCCCTTCAGAATCAATACCCCTAATGCATAACTATAGACACAACCAATCAATGGAAAGTGATAAAGGAAGTAGAATCAATAAACATTAGAGGGGCTAGAGAGAGTGAAGAAAGAAAAAAAAAAGTACAGTACTGTACATTGTTGAAATGAGAAGTATGGGGATTGCTTGAGAACCACCTGTTTTCTCACTAAACTATTTCCCTCCACCTAAAAAAGCTTATGTTTTGGCCTCAGTTGACTTTGTGAGCAGATGCTTAATAGCAGTGTGACTTGAGGACTTCATTGATCTAAAAAGTCTCCTCAAGAAAATTCCATGGTCTGGAATTACACCATGAGAGACTCACTCTCTCACATTAAAGTGTTCTGTTCTCATTGGCCTTCTTATAAAATGCAAGTGCTCCTGGAAGATTAATATGCCATGTCATTACCACTGAAATATTAGTTATACAGCATCAACTACTTAGCAAGTACTTAATATTAGTGTTGCCAGATAGAATTCACAACACCAAGCAATATTCAGGGCTAAGAAACTGAATATATGAACAAGAGCCTGATTTTTTTATATATACATCTTTTTATATATAATATTATTTATATATATTCATAGCACTCTGACCCATAACATTCAGCAACAAAGAAACCAACCCCTTTTCTACAGTAACCAGCCCAAGAAGCCAGACTGCTATAAATCAGGCTTATAGAAAGTTGGACTGCTCTCTCCAGTGACAATCCAGGAAGCCAACCACACTTTCTTATCCACTGGCCTAAAATGGCCAGGGCTTGATTAATAACTATTAAGCTTCCCTCATTTTTGTCCCTGCTTAGAATTTAGGACCACCCAAAAGAAGCAAACCATACACCCCTAACCAGTTACACAGGATGCCCATTTCCAGTTCACATACATGCTGCCATTTTATTTTTAACGGACAGCCTCCCTCCATCAGGTTACACCTGAAACCTTCCAGTATTTTTTTTTTGCTTGTTTTCTTGCTTTTTTTGGCTTTTTTTTTTTTTAATATAAAGCTTTCTCACTCATTTGCCTGCGTTTGAATCTCTGCCAAAATGCAAGTGACAGTGGCTGATTCCCTTGCTATGAATAAATAGACTTTGCTTGTTCTCATGCATTGGTCTTCATTTATTTTCACAGAAACTACTTACACTAGAAAAAAAATATTGTTTATCTGAAATTCAAGGTTAACTGGGCATTGTTTTTTTTTAAAGATTTTATTTATTTATTTGAGTGAGAGAGAGAGAGAGAGAACATGAGCAGAGGGAGGGGCAGAGGGAGAGGGAGAAGCAGGCTCCCCGCACTGAGCAGGGAGCCTGATGTGAGTCCCAGGACCCTGGGATCATGACCTGAGCCAAAGGCAGATGCTTAACTGACTGAGCCACCCAGGCACCCCTGGGTTTTGTTTTGTTTTTGTATCTGCTAAATCTGGCAACCCTACTTACTATATACCAAGAACTGCTGTGAGAATTTGACATATATTGCTTTTAACTCACAATATTCTGAAGCAGATATTGTCACTCCCAAATGGGGCAATGGTGGTTTAGTGACAGGTAGCAATATGCCCCAGTGCTAGAATGAGGGAGTAAGAACTATATCTGTCAGACAGCACAGCCCATGCCCTTTACTACTCAACACTTGAAGTCTGACATTTCCACCATAAAATTTGCACAGAATTCCTACTTAGGAGCACCTGGATGCTGATCTATGAGCCAGAGAGGAGGCAGAAATTGGGACATAAAGATCCTAAGTAGAAGAAACACCGTTGATGTGCTAGATCAGGGAAAGGAAGGAAATGAGAATAAGTGAATGATGTGAATGGCATGTTTCTGTAAATGCTCTGATGAAAATCCCATTTTAAAAATTCCAAATAACAAGCATAATAATTATGATAGACATATCAGAGAAACTCACACATCTTTTCCTTTCTCTCTATGCCTTGCTCACCTTAAAGTTGGAGGGGAAAAAAACAGCCTTCAGTTAGCATTCTAGCAGCTTCTCATTCATACAGCCTAAACTAAATACACCATCAGTTTCCTTGAAGGAAAGTGTGTTTTTAAATTATGGAATGATAAAATGTTGTTTTCTAATTTACCTTCTCTAAAGAGCTATATGATAAATTTAGGGGAAATGTGGTTTCTACCAAAAAAATATTTCTTGCTCCTGATAGTTTGCTTCTTTCATGTAATAATAAAAGTATATAACCCATAATTTTTCCTCTTTATATCCTGGCAACCCAAAATTAGAGTCTAATTTAGGACTAATCTAAATTCTAATCTAAACAGTGCATTTCAGATTGTACACCCTATGCTTCCTTTAAGATCTTACCTTCTCTATATATTTTGATATCTACCATTCAATAATTTTATTATAAAACACCAGTGGACTCAGTATATTAATTTAGATTGTGTCAGTTATTTCCCTTTCCATTTACAGATTTTAATTATCTCTTTTAAAATTATAAAATATGTAAATACTTCCATGATTATACAAGAGAGCAACCTCCTTATTTTTATTAGTTCAGCCTAAGATTCTCAAGCTTTTAAGGTAGTTGATGCTTGCCATGAGGGCACACTGAATCTCCATTTTCACTCAGCCTTCCAGAGCTTTGTCAGATAGCTCATGCCACCTTGTATATCCTGCATCCTGTATTCATATAATGGATGCTTTTATTTATTTTTAAATTTTTTTTATTATGTTATGTTAATCACCATACATTACATCATTAGTTTTTGATGTAGTGTTCCATGATTCATTGTTTGCGTATAACACCCAGTGCTCCATTCAGTATGTGCCCTCTTTAATACCCATCACCAGGCTAACCCCTCCCCTCTAGAACCCTCAGTTTGTTTCTCAGAGTCATATAATGAATGCTTTTAAACAAAGTCAGAGCTTCACATTTATTCCTACTAATTTTCACTTCTGCTGTGCTTCCCCATTGTTTCAGGTAGCTTCCAATCAATTGAGGAAGTGAAAAAGCATTTATTTGCTCTGGGATGATATGCAACTAATTTGTCTATTAATGACATTTTCCTCCCAGGCAAAGTATTCCTTCAGGATCTTTGCCAGATTCACCTTCTGCTGTGATGCACGTCTGTCATTTGTTAATTCTATTTGTGTTCATTGATCCATTAATATATATCACACCCACAACTTAACTTAGTTTCCATCTGGTGGAAAGGGTACAGGGATGTTATCAAATTGTCTAGGAAATAAAATCGCCTTGGGTCTCTTATCATCAATGTCTGTCATCCTCTAACAAAAGTGTATAAATTACCTAGTCAGAAAGAGGCTGAAATTGAAGATGCAAATATAAATTACTGATGTAAAATATTTGATTTCCCTCAAACCATTTTATTGAAAATAACTCTGTATAAAAATTAATTTATGTACATCTATATTATAGGAGGTGGAGTGACTAGAAGTCTTATAAATATGCTCCTCAGATGTTTATCAAACATATAGGCAGAGCTGGACCTTTAAGAGAAAACTCATTTACTTCACCTTCCTACCTCAAGCTGAGATAAAATTTCAATCCCTCACTTTAAGAAGAAATGTATTACAGCTTGATAAAGAAGATACTTAGTCCTAATAGTTTCCGCTATAGCAAAACTAACTTTCCACCAAATCACTTAGTAGCTTAATCAATAAAGAAGTCAATGCACATGTAGTTATCATATGGTGACTATCCAGTGTTGGCCTTAAGCTAGGATAGATGTAAGGAAGTATAAACATGTGAAACTATTTTAAATGATATATACCAATAACAGATGTATGTCAAATAAGGTACAATTTGAAAATACAAATTACAACACTGAGTAGGATCCATATTCTTTTTAACCTAACAAAGGTTCCAAAGGACATATATTAGGAGGGGATGCTTTCTCTCCAGATGTTAAATTTTCACTTAATACATTTGGGGTACTTAGTGTTAGTATTTATGTCATTCATTCATTATATTGGGTATTTGTGAAATTGTTTTTTTGAATACTCACCATGTTTTTTCCTAACCTAGGTTAACAACATCAAGTTCTCCATATGGTAATTATCTTTTTAACATTTATATGGTTTAAATGAGGCTGACTCAAGCTCCCAACCCAGATGTGAGTACACAACCCAGGCCTAAATCAATTAGTGAATTATATCCCCTCTCACAACAGTGATGATGGGCATAGGAACACATTTTTCAGGTCAATGAGAATCAGGTATAAGACTTTCATTCAAGCTGTTAGGGAAGAGAAAATCTCTTCCCTGCTTATATAGTCCTTGAGATGTACTATTGGCAACCATCGTGCAAGCATGAAGAATGACTATTTAGGAATGAAGTCATCTAAAAGAAAATGTGCTAAAGAAATGAAGATGACCAGGTCCTGGTGACTTCAGCCCCTTAGAATTATAATCTGTTAGAGTGGAAAGAAAACTTGGAGATAATCTCTTCTAATATCATTCTAAGGTATAGAAAACTGAGGCCCAAGAAAGTTCAGTGAGTATCAGGTCTCCATCAATCTCTAAGACAGTGATATTTTTAATATCATGTCTTTGTTGGAATCAGTTAAATTCACCATATTTACCTAGCAACTACTGTACAGTAGATATCATTTTAAGCATTAGGGATATAATGGGAATAATGTTAAGTATCTTGTCATCAAATAGCTATTGCCTTCTTGTCAAGGCAGTAAACAGGCAATCACATAGAGTGTAATGAGTGCCATAGTAGGGGTAAGCACAGTGGTATAGGAGCTCCAAAGAGAGACACCATCCTTAGGATAGGAGAGAATGAGAAGGGGACAACATGTTCAACTAAAACCACCATCCATGAAGACTTCTTATATTAATGATTAGTGCCTAAAACCCATGAACTTTAAAATCTGCCATCTCTGCCTTTCAAAAATCTTCAGCTGCTTATAGATCTCTTCTGTGAACTTCTCCTGTGTCCCCACTAATAAGATACCAAAAGGAAGCAATGAAATATTAATCTCAGGATAATAATTTTGAGATGATCAGATAAAGTTTTATGAAACTCTTTGATGCTCTAAGATCCCTTCAAGGGCATGACTACCTGTCTGAAAACTTGGTGCATAGAATTCAGACACAGAATCACAAAGGAAAAGAACTAAAGTAGGAATACACACACACACACACACGCCCCTTTAGAGATCCAGATTTAAAGCACAGCTCTGTTCATTTATCATTATATTGGCCTCAGTGACATTGGAATAAAGCAAGCAAGCTCAGGGGTTTCCCAATTTAGAAAGTCATTGTGACCTATTTCTATAGAACTTTGGCAGGTATACAACTGAGACTGGATATCAGAAAATTGTTGAGATTTGTAGCAATGACCACAGAGACAGTGATGAAACAGGGTCTCTCAGCTTAAGAGAGGACTCAGAACACAGATTAAGTTTTCCAGAGGAAGTGATGTAAAAGACAGCATCTGAAAGACAATTTGAGTTACTCTGGTTAAGAAAAGGGATAAAAATATTCTTAGAAGAGGATATATGTTACTTGCAGCAGAGATAGGACTAGAATGATTTAAGAACTATTAAAAATACAGAATCTAATTGATAACTAAAACAGTGCCATACATGTTAAAAGCCATTTGAAAATATGTGATTATTAATTGTATAGAAGGATGGTGAAGTTATTAAGGGTAATATTAAGGTTTTTGTAGAGGGCATCTTAATGCACATTGCTGCCATTAATTGCCACAAAAACCTAAGAATGTTTGCAGGAAGATTAGGAGTTCAATTTTGAATGCCTTGAATTTGAGAAACCTATAGGATATAAAAATTGAGAAGTTGGATATATAGGATTGTATATCCTATATATAATCAGTAAAAAATTTTGATAATAAAGATTTAATATCATTAGCATATTGAAGACCAGTAGAACTGTGAGAATGGAAGAGATTGCCTAGATGTTTATTTAGAGAAAGAGAATTGAATATAGAACTCCATGGGGCAGTAAAAATTAAAGGCTAAAAGGAAAAGGGATTAGAGCCTAGGCAGTAGTTAACCTTTTCAAAAGTGTGAAAAGTTCAAATAAGATACTAAATGAAGACAGTCCATCAAATTAGACAACAAATAAGTTATTGGTAAGCTTGACTAGGGTAATCCCAATATGGTATTTGGAAAAGAGGGATGAATGCATTGAGAATGAAGAAGAATGAAACAGGTAGTCACCATGATCTCTTTGATAATTAGCAGTGGCTAAGTCAACATCCTTCAACAATCTTTCACAAAGATTCCCCAATCTCTTGTCTATGTGATGACTATCAGATGTAGCCTGCATTATTTTGTTTGCTGTATAACAAATTACCACACATTTAATGGCTTAAAAAAACACATTTTCATTATCTCACAGTTCTGTAAGTCAAATATTTGGGATGACTCACCAAGGTTCTCTCCCTAAGATCTCACAAGGCCAAAATAAAGATGTCAAGTGGGCTAGACTCTCATGTAGATGATCAGGGGAAAGAGACCATGTTTAACTCATTCAGCTTATTGGTAGAATTCAGTTCTTTGTAGATTACAGACTGGAGGGCCTTGTTTCCTTAGTGGTTATCAGCCTAGAGGTGTTCTCTGCCCATATTCCTTCTCTTATGGCCATCTATATCCTAAAAGCATCAAGGCCGACAATGTCTTTGACTTCCCTTCCTTCTGCCACCAGCTGGGGAAGACTCTGCTAATCATTTATGTGATTAGATTGAGCCTACCTGGAGAATCTTCCTTTCTTCAAATAATGTGTCATAATCACAGAAGTGAGATCTCATCATATTCATGCACAAGTGAAGGGGATTATATAAAACCAAGGGTCAGTTAGGGTCATCCTATCTAATACAATTCCCTCTTTTTCTCAGGAGAATAGAAATTTTACTAGAATTGTCACATTTTTTGTATATAGTCTAAACAATTATAATAACTATAAAGTCTTTGTATTTTATATATATATGTGTATATATATATGTAAGAGCACATCTAAAGTACAAATTGAGCATAAACTTATACTATGAATAATAGGAATAAAAAACACGAATTACTATAAAAAATCATTCAAAGTGTTTATTTTTATTCCTGTTATTCATAGTATAAAATATAGAAGGATATTTTTATATTTTATATATATAATTTATAATTATATAATGTATTTATATATAATTTATATTATATTATATTTTATATATTATATATATTATATAATTAATTATATTATATTATAATATATAAATTATATAATTATATATAAATTATATATATATAAATATATATATACCTATTTATATTAGGTATTAATAAATATATGAATAACCAAGGCCTGAACCATACCAAAATAAAAAGTTTCTGCCCAGCAAAGAAACCCATCAACAGAACAAAAAGGCAACCTATTAAATGGGAGAAGGTATATCTAATAAGGGGTTAATATGCAAAGTATATAAAGAACTCCTACAATACCAAAAATAATCTGATTTAAATGAGAAAAGGACCTGAATAGACATTTTTCCAAAGATGACATTGAGATGGCCAACAGACACATGAAAAATGCTCAACATCACTAATCATCAGGAAAATGCAAATTAAAACCACAGTGAAGTATCACCTCACACCACTCAGAATGACAAATATCAAAAAGGCAAGAAATAACAAGTGTTGGTGCAGATGTGGAAAAAAGGAAACCCTTTCATACTGTTAGTGAGAATATAAATTGGTACAACCACTGTGGAAAACAGTATGGAGATTCCTCAAAAAATTAAAAATAGAAATACCATGTGATAGAGTAATTCCACTACCAGATATTTACCTAAAGAAAATAAAAACATTAATTCAAAAAGATATATGCACCTCTATGTATATTGCAACATTATTTACAATAGCCAAGATATGGAAGCAACCCGAGTGTCTACTGAAAGAGGAATGAAGATGTGATCCCTGTCTCTCTCTCTCTCCGTTTCTCTCTCTCTCTCTCACACACACACACACACACACACGAATATTACTTGGCCATAAAAAAGAGTGAGATCTTTCCATTTGGGAAAATATGAATGGACTTACAAGGCATTATGCTGAGTGAAATAAGATAAAGACAAATACCATATGATTTCACTTATATGTGGAGTCTAAAAAAATAAAACAAATGAATAAAAACAACAGAAAAACAGAAAAAGACTTATAAATGCAGAGAACAAATTGGTAGTTGCCAGAGGGGAGGTTGGTGGAGAGATAGGTGAAATAGGTGAAGGGGATTAAGAGGGGGGGGAAATCCAGATATAAAATAAATAATCATGGAGATAAAAAGCGCAGCATCGAGAATATAGTCAAAATATTGTAATAACAATGTATGGTAACAGATGGTGACTACACTTATCATGGTGAATACCTACTAATGTATAGAATTTTCAAATCATTGTGCTATGTGCTATCCTGAAACTAATATACCATTGTATGTCAACTATACTTGAATAAAAACAAAAGCAAACTAATGCATCAAAGAAGAAATCATTATGGAAATAATACTTTGAAATAAATTATGAAGAAAACATTATGTTTCAGACTTCGGGAATATAGCTACAGCTGTGTTTTGAGGGAAATTCAAAGCTTTTTCTTTTTATGCATATATGAAAAATAAAGTCTAAATATTAGAAAGGTAACTATCAATCTTAAGAATTAAGCAAAATAATAAGAAATTAAACTCAAAGACATAGTAGACAATAAGAAGAAAACAACAAGCATAGGAGCATAAATTAATCTAATTTAAAAAAAAAAGGCTGAAAAAAACCCCTGAAAAAAACTAATAAAGTTGAAATAACTTCTGGACATACTGAACAAAGAGAAAGAGAAAATGGAAAGTAAGCAAAATCAGGGGGAAGAAAGGTGGCATATATACCTCCTATATTAGACACTGAAAAAATGACAAGAAAGATAACAACTCTGATGATTTATTTTAAATTGACAAATTCCCAGAAAAATACTTAAAACGGACAAAGAAAAAAATCAGAATAGTCTTTTTTTTTTTT
>NC_138381.1:27774153-27797415 GCF_054177405.1 Leptonychotes weddellii | reverse complement strand
AACAATGAATCATGGAACACTACATCAAAAACTAATGATGTGATGTATGGTGATTAACATAATAAATTTTTTTTTTAATTTTTAAAAAATTAAAAAAAAACTAAGAATGTAATGTATGGTGACTAATATAATAAAATAAAATTAAAAAAAATAATGCGTGTGTCTTATCAGTCCTTGCCCAGAAAATATTTAATGTTTAAAATGAACAAATAGGGCGCCTGGGTGGCTCAGTTGGTTAAGCGACTGCCTTCGGCTCAGGTCATGATCCTGGAGTCCCGGGATCGAGGCCCACATCGGGCTCCCTGCTCAGCAGGGAGTCTGCTTCTCCCTCTGACCCTCCCCCCTCTCATGCTCTCTCTCTATCTCATTCTCTCTCAAATAAATAAATAAAATCTTTAAAAAAAAATAAATAAAATAAAAAAAATAAAAAAATAAAATGAACAAATATACATCTAGATTAAGACACCCATAATATTGGCTAATATTTGTAAAACAAAAATATACCCATTCATAGACAAGTAATCTGTGGACAGAGTCAACACTGGGCAAAACTCTGAAGAAAAGATTACATTCCTGTCCCTTCCAGCCCCTAAATTCCCCATTAAACTACCTTCCCCTTGCTCTTGTATCTCTGTTTTATTCCCAAATCAAGCAGGTACAACCCCGTTACTCACATTGAGAATGGCATGCTTCTTTTCCATGTTCTAAGGTTACATTCCCTTGAGAATGGGCCTTAGTGCTATTCAAGAGGACAATTTTTTCAGTATGTATTTTCAGTATGTACTGAAAAAAAAATACATTTTTTTTTCAGTATGTATTTCAGTATGTATTCAGTATTTCAGTATGTATTCAGTATGTATATTCAGTATTTTAAGAAGGATAATGAAGACATGGTCTTCTGGGGTCATTCTCTTTTCAGATAATGTATGAATGTAGTTTTATAATCTTGAGAAAATATCTACAACCCTTTATTCTAAATATTCGCCCACAGTATTATTTAGCTCAGATGAATAATAAATTGATACATATATTTAAAGCATTCATTATCTTTTGGATTTAAACATCTTGAGACATTTCAAAAAGTCCTTACTGTAGAATCTTATTTCTTATATTCATCGTATGTATTTCTTTTGCCTTGTTTTGCTTGATTGTACCTAGTTCTAGGTCACCAAGGGCACTTACTCATTTAATCTCCTGCCCTGGGTTTGATACCTTCACATTTTAAGTTTGAAAATCTCTATTTTGTCAAAACGGAGCCATCATTTATTCAACTTGAAATATTATTTAATGCTCCTCAGAAGACTGTTCTTTACCTTAATTGGGAGGGAAGCTTCTTTTTGACTCCTCCTGATTTGCTTTCACTTTAAATTTTTACTTTTTTTAGTACTGCCAATTCTGCTAACCTGAGAACATTAATTAAATGTGGCTGGTAATAAGAGGCTTTGTAGGGATTCTTTAAATTTCATATTTCCTATGGCAGTGATTTCCAAGTGAGAATGCATTAAAATCTCCTGAACAAAACATAGTTTTTGGGCCCTAATCCTAGATTTAGGTTTCAGAAAACCTGGGGTTGATTTAAAAAAATTGTGTATTTCTAACAAGTGCATAACAGATGCAACTGGTCTAAGGGCCATGCTTTGAGAACCACAGTCCTATAGAATTCAGTCTCATTGTACTCTATAAGCACTTAGTCCAACAGGCAATCCATATCCTAAATAGAGTAGGTGATTAAAAAAAGTGCTCTTCCTGCCCACGTGGTTCTCAGCAATGGCTGCATGCTAAAATTATCCAGGGGGGAGGAGCGATTCTTAAATCTTTGGAACCCCAGGTCAATTAAAATAGAATTTCTGGGGTTGGATCTCAGGCATAGTAGTTTCCAGAGGTCATTTCAAGGTATAGCTAACCCTGAGAACCATCATTTTACTTTAAGGAATATCTTTCCCAAGGTCAGTCAAAATCAGTAAGTCTGAAAGCTGAGAAGACAAAATTTGTCTTATCAATTTATACTATATGATTTACCAATTTACAAAAAGGACACAAGCAGATTTTCCCATAAGTCTTTTTAAGTCACTAAGTTTATCTACTTCCCTGCCCAATCACACACATTAAAAAGAAAAGAGATTTAGATCAATTGTCCTTCACTTTATTCCTGTGTTTTCTTCCCCAGAAGATCTCATACATGTCCCTTTATTTCCATGTCCATACTCAATAACTTATTAATAATGACAGCCAATGTTATGCTGGCCATTTGGGGAAGAAAAGGGGGCTAGGTTCTACTCTGAAAACCCAATTTTAAACTGAAAAAACCAAGGCTGGATTAAAGATATTCCATAATTTTCTCAAGGTCTTATGACTAGCAAGTTGAAGTAGAACAGACAATATTTTTAATTTCATACATTCATTCATTGAAAAACTATTAAATGAGTGATTGTATTTACTAGGCAGCCTATAGGCACTGCATATGATTTTAAGTTCTACTCTGTAAGAAGTCAATAAATACTTGTTGAGTAATGCTCAACTATATGAAGGTGCAATATAGAGAAACCTCATGAAGATATAGCTCCATCTTTGTTAGCATCCAAACAAAAGGATTTGTGCATTGTGGCTCACCAATGACTTAGAGGTAACCATGTACCAGGATGCTACAATTTATTACTGGTACCATTCTGTTGGAAATTAGAATATCATAGAATCACTGTAAAATCAAGAATCTCAATGGCCATCTTTTTTCTCAGCCTTCCTCATAATTTAGTATACCTATCATAAAACATCTTTGACAGATGATGGTCTAGTCCTGGCTTGAACACAGAATGAAGGGGCTCTCACTTCTTTGCTAGATAGCCTGTCACATTGCTAGAAGCTCTAACTGGTAAATTCTGCCCCAAATATGTTTACATGTACATCTTCCCTTTGGTTTAAGTCATAACATCATTTGTGGAACAAATATACTCTTTTTTCCACATGATAGTCTTTCAATTTTGGTTTCTTAAATGATAATTATTTAGGGGCCATTTGTCTCAATACTTTGCTGAGCATTAGAAAGTATAGCTTGTCTTCTGATGACTTTGTTATCTGGTTCAAATTTATATACAAAGTAAATATTGATAATCAGAACTCTTTGTAGTAATAGAACCAAATGAGGTATACCTAGTTAATATTCTGAGGATGTTCTACCTTCTAAAGTCCTTCTTTCCTAGGATTGTATTTTGTTACTTAATTATTAAATGACATTCTAAAAAGAATCACTTTAGAAACAAGGACTCATCTTTAAAATATCACTAATGAATTGGGGTGCCTGGGTGGCTCAGTCGTTAAGCATCTGCCTTCGGTTCAGGTCATGATCCCAGGGTCCTGGGATCGAGCCCCGCATCAGGCTCCCTGCTCAGCAGGAAGCCTGCTTCTCCCTCTCCACTTGCTTGTGTTCCCTCTCTCGCTGTGTCTGTGTCAAATAAATAAAATCTTAAAAAAAATAAAGTATCACTAATGAAGATGGCACACTTAAGGGAACTCTGAGCAGGGAGCCAATCAAAAAGACTACCTCACTCATTGTATTCCATGTGACTCATTCCCTGGGCAGTTGGGTAATATGACAGCTCTGCTGAGAGGATCAAAAAAGAAACTCATTGATAACATTCAAGATAGAGGTTTTACCTTAAATCCTGGGAACTTTAATTTCAGCTCTTTTGCCAATATCCCACTTAATAGTTTTATAGTACACAAACAACTACTTAATGACTTAATTTTCTTCCAAAAGATTATTTCATTTTAGGGGTTAACTTTCTCATCAATAGAAACAGGTCTGTTATTATCATTGTTATAATGTGGACTACTATTAAGCTATTAATTAACAAGTTACTGTATGTTTGTGATGACCTATATCACACAATGGGCCACTCTTGCAATAACTACCTCATGAAGGGAGATAACTATTCAGTTCATGTTTGTAAAGCACTTCTAAGAGTAAGTCTTCTATAACTGTTCCAGTCAATATTTACTAAACCCTCTTAATGCTGTTGTACTAATAAGCAATAACACATTTTATAATTATTCTTTAATATTCCTCTATTTGTCTGATCTTTCATCTAAGAAACTATATTAAAAAATATTTAAGTTCTTCCTGGAAGTCATAAAAATATGTCTGATGTAAAGATGTGTGTGTATATGTATGTGTATATGTGTGTGTATATATGTGTGTGTGTGTATATGTGTGTGTGTATGCATTGAGAGAGAGAGAATCTGTGGTGGCGGGTGAATGGGGGACTTGCCTTGGCCAGCAGGAAGAAGAGCTTGCAAATGGAAGCATTTCAGAGAAACCATAAACTCCATCCCGTCACGGGCAAAAAATGTATAGGTCAGCCCAAGAGCTACTAAGTAACTTAGTTTTTCTAAGTAAGGAGCTATTTCAAATGATCTATGAATCTAGGAACCACAGTAGGGAATGCATACAAGGGTCCTGAAAACACCCTCATGTGTCAAGAATATAGACATCATCCAATGGCTTTGTCCCAGACTTGCTCAATCCAGGGAACTGGCTCCCTGCTAGGTTTCCAAACAAAGGAAGGGAATGAGCACCCAAGGCTATTCCCATTTGTCTCTCATCAAAGTACTGTAAAAAGTAATCCCTTTATATCTAAATTTGAAATTAAAATTAAAAAAAAATAAACCTAGGTTTTACAGATTTTTATCTTTCAGTGTAACATTTTAAAGTTATTTTAGTTAAATAAACTGGTTCTCAAAATGGCTGAGACAATAAAGGGAATTGCTTGGCTCATACAGTTTAAAAGTCCAGAGACAGGACTGGATTCAGATGTGTCTTGTATTAGTTGTTCAATTGTCACAAAGACCCCAATTTCTCTCTTTCTTCCTCTTGGTCCATTGTATTTGGCTTCATCTTCAAGGTCTGCATTGTGGACCTATACAAATTCAGACACCCTCCACTGCTATGATCACAAAATCATTGCCAAGGAAAGGGGGCTCCTCTTTACAATAGCAGCTGAATAGTGGTCTCATCCTAGAACTCATTGGCTAGATTTGCATTTTGTGCCCAACCCTGAATCCATCACTGTAGAGCCCAAACTTTTTCTGTGCACATCACCCTGTGTGTCAATAGTTTTTTTTATGCCCCAGACTAAAGAAAATACAAATTTAGTAATTAGGTCCAAACATCTTAATTAGTATGTTTTAACAGCATAGTAGCTATTCAAAAATATACTGTTCCTAAGTTAAAATTATTTTTATTTTTAAATAATCACAATTACTAATGGGATGCATGGGGCCCCACACAATTTCTCAAACCTTGGCATCAGATGGGACACCTCCACCCTTGTTTCCTGTTCCACTTCAATTTTTCACTCAGCACGGATTATTTTTTATGACAACCACTACTGAAGAACCAATTTCACAAACATAATGCCATGGAAAGCAAGGCTTTACAGTCCAATGTTGTTTGTAATGTCCAAGAGAAGATGACATGGATCACTTTGTTTCTCATTAAATTTTAGAATATCCCATGGCCCACAGTTTGAGAACTATGAATGTCATCAGAATGACAGAATATACTACTTAGGTTTAGCTGGTCATAACTCAGTCCCTGACCACAAGGGAGGTTGACTCCACGTGACTGAGACTGGGGACAGGTGCTTCATGAAGGGGGAATAATTCAAGGTGCTGTTTGTTAAAACTATTCGGAGTGTTGCTGGGCAGTAAGATGCTCATTATATCCAGTCTGTTCTCCTTATGACTGAAATGTAACCATTATTTGCTTCTTGTGTTTTATCTATTGAATGAAACTTCTGGATCCCCAAAGGAAGAAACTTTTCTGTAGTTGAAACAGTTACATTTAAAGTCTATACTTTCCCTACATTAAAGTCCTTACAATTCATATTACTAGATTCCCCTCTGTGAGTAGAGCAATGCTGATCTGATAATAGGTGGTATTCAAGAACTGATTTACTGGCTGACCGTGAGTGTGGCGAATTCTCATGAGTGAAAACAAGGAAGTAAACCAAGGAACATTTTCATTCTAAATAATGTTCCCTACATTTATTTTAGTTTTATTTTGCAGTGATTTTATAGTTCTTAAATGTTTTGTTCTTCTCCTAGCTGCTCCTTGATGTTTTAATTTTTTAAAAAATTAAAGCATATTAGGGAGAAAGAACATTTTTCTTAGGTTGAACAGAAAGAATATTCAAGATGATGAAAGTAGATATTGGAAAATTTTTAAAGCAATTCTTCCTCAAAAATACAATTAAAAGGCAAGAACCCTGCATTCCTAAAAAAGTAATTTCCCTGCAGGAAAGGGGGGGCACATTTCTAAGCTAATAAAAGAAAATTAACTTCTCTGTCCTTGGCAATGGTTTTGAAGCAGGAGGAGGCTAGATGGCATAATGCAGAGAATACAGACTTGGGAATCAGAAAACGCAATGGTGAATGATCTGTGGTCCCTGGGAGAACACAATGTCACTTTCTTGCTGACAATTGCTGAGTTTAACTCAGGGAGTGCAACTTTAGATACAGAATGGGAAATGAAAGCTGATTCTCCATCACGCCATCATTCCACTGAGAGATGGACGGGAGCAAATTATGAATCAACATAACCCTGCTCTCGCCTCTGAATTATTGAGTATAAAACTAAAACCTTGGAGAGGCTTAAACAATCTATCAGCTGCTAAGCTTTCGTTAGAAAATTAGCTCGTGATATGTAATGGTCTTTCTTATACATTTTAATTCCTTTAACAGTTTAAATAGAATTTGAGTAATAGCTTCTTAATGTTCACCACAGAAGGTAACTAAATCTTTAATGGACTCCTGCTGCAGCCTTCTTAATATTGTAATTTAATTGAGGTTATGTAAGATTATTTTTTCATATTTATACTTGCAGATTTGTTGAGATCCATGTTTTCCTCAAACTGTTTTGCATAAACACAACTAATACTTGTATGTGACTGAAATGGGGATCTTTACAATAGACGGAGCCTCATTCTCTTCTGCATTGTTGAATCCTTAGATTTGAAGATACTAGATTTTAACAGAAAAAGTAATAGTTGGCTAAATGCTTAATTTTTATTCACACATGTACAGAACCAAGAACCTATTTTGTCTTTCCCTGGTCTTGCCACTGTGAACCCACCGGGTGACTTCCTGGGATACAGTGCACTTCTCTCTGTAATAAAATTCCAGTTACAGAAACTTCATCATATAAAAACAATTAAAAAATGTTTTTTTCTCCTTTAGTGGAGAATTAAAATTTTCTTAGGGACCAAAATGTAAAGCTGTAGTTACAATGATTTTGCCTACCATCCACAGTGGGAGGAAAGAAGTGAAGTTCACGTAAGGGACAGTTTGCATGGACTGCAGAGAAGGCTCATTCAGGGTTGCCTGGAGAATCATACCTCCCAGGAGCCCGGAATCTATTCCTCCTAAGTTTGAACTGATCACTCACATGAAGCCTGTGGTTTCATAGTATACTACCATACTTGGGATTGAAGCAGGTAGAAAAATTCAGAAGCAGCATATTCAACATGTCACTGTGACTGGCACCGTGAAGAGCCATGGCCTCCAGTAGATCGCTCCTGAATATGGCCGCCTCCTCTCTCCATTCTCCCTATAGCACTAGCTGCCACCTCTGTTCTGCAGCCCCTTCCACTCAGTCTTCTCTTTCTCCCCATGTTTTGTATTCTCTCTGTACCCTTAGTATGGTATTCTTGCTCTTTCAGGCAAATGACAATGGATATGGTCTCACTTTGATTCACATTTTGGTTCTCCCCCTTGGGCATATTAATTTACTCTTTCCAAGTCCCAGTTGGAAGCTTTGTCTTCTCTTCTTTAAAAAAAAGGGGGTGGGTGGGTAGGGGAAGTTCTTGGCTAGTTCAGTCTGTAGCGCAGAGGGCACTACTCTTAACCTCAGGGTCAGGAGTTCAAGCCACATGGCGGACATGGAGCCTACTTGAAATAGAAAGAGAAAGAGAGAGAGATAAAGAGAAAGAAAAAGCAAGCAAGCAAGCTACCTACTTCATAGCATTGTTGTGAGGCCTGAATGAGAGAGTATATAGAATACAGCACTTCACATACTATAATGTACTAGGAAGGGTCCCGTTGTTACTGATGCTTTTATTTCTGAATGAATAACAAACTTTTCAAGATGTAGAAACACAGAGATGATTGGCGGTATGCAGGCAAAACCTTTAGTTGATGCCAATTCTGTACTCTTTATTCAATATGTTGATTTCATGCAGCCACTATTGTTTAAAACCTATTTTAGATTTGTAAAAAGTACATTTAGAAACCAGGATGATTTTTATTACCATTACAGATAGCTTCAGGAAAAATAGAAAAAAAGATGGAATAGACCCTTTTACTAATACAACCCCTCTTAGTTTCCTTTATCCAGCTCCACCCAAACATTCTTTTTTTCCAGTCTTGTCTCAGGGGTAGAGAGTGATCTAATCAACTTAGAGTTCTAGAGACACAATGCATTGCCTAACTCTGCTATGTGCATTTGAGAAGAGCACAAAAGGGGAAAGGTTGCTTTATACCAAGGATCTAACCTTAGGCGATGTCATTCTTAGTGAGGACCTTAGGAAGGAGATGGTTTAGCAATGGGTTGTCATAAACTAGGATCCCTCCTAAGGCATCAGCCTAATGACTAAATGTCAATTCACTGACACACACAAAAAAACTCAATTAGTCACTGACTTATATTAGAGTCAAAAAGTTTGGAGCTGGAAAGGTCTTCACAGACCATTTACTAGTTCAATATTCTGACTTTTTAGTATAAAAATTAGGTCTCAGAGAAGTGAGGTGATGGATACATCTCTCATTAGGATAGCCAAGATTATATAACTCAGACCTTCTGGCTCGCAGTTCAGCTTATTTTCATCACATATTTGAATACTCATAATGCATTTTGAAATCAAACATTAATTGAATTGTCTATGAATTTTTTTAAGGAAATATACTGACTTGTTCAGAAAGATTGTTTATATGAGTTATTACTTCTAAGGGAGTAGAGAAAAAGGGAGTATCTAGGATGATGCAGAAAAGGAATGAAGTATTAAATTAACTTTGTTTTCAATTTCATGCCTCTTTGCTCTCCTTGGTACCCACCACTTGTGAGAAAAGTAATCACAAGGGGTGGAAGAAGTAAAAACATTGAATAACATTATTACTGAATATTGTAAAGTTAATAAATAACACTAGAAAATACATTTCTAAGTAATTTTGAGAAAGTCATTCTTCATGTTCATTTATTTAGAATTCCATATTTATTTTAGTATTTTTTTCTAATAAGTAACAGATAATGGTCTGGAAAGCAAATTGTTAAGTGATAGCATTTACACTCTTATGGTTTTATTTTATGGGTACATTCAGCTTTTTTGTTCTTACACAAATTAATATTTTGTGCAAATTAACAGCTATCACATGCATGAAAATATTTGAAGGTCAATTCTTACAAAATTCAGAGATCTAGATTTTTATAATTCCTGCCAGCCCTGGCAAGTGCAATGGAAAATCTAAGCCCTTTGAGATATACCCCTCAAAATTTTAAAATTTACTTTCACTAGATGGACTACTTTCTGTACTGAAAAATGGCATGGATCATTAGCCGTGGAGGAAATTTCTCCTAGTTTTCAAAACCTTTTTCTTTTACAGATTATCTTAAGAGCTCCATATTTCCAGGGCACCCAAGGAGTAAAGAATAACTCTGCCTTTCTTTCACCTCCCACGACCCATGGGAGGTATCATTTTTAGAGTTTCACTTTCTGTGACAGAGAAAGGCATTCTTAAAGCAAAACAAGAAAACTACCAAATTATTAAAAGGATCAAGGCAGCTCAGATATAGGTAGAAAATATATACTGAGGGTTGCTGGAGTGGATGGGGGTGGGAGGGATGGAGTGGCTGGGTGATGGACATTGGGGAGGGTATGCGCTATAGTGAGCGCTATGAATTGTGTAAGACTGATGAATCACAGACCTGTACCCCTGAAACAAATAATACATTAGATGTTAATTTAAAAAATATACGATTAGGACATACATACACACAAAGTTAATGTGATCATGTTTCTCCAGAAATTTTCAACATTATGCTCATTATGGCCCATTAAGTCAAGAGTCCGATGGTCCATTAGCTCAAGGGTGAAGATTGTATCTTATTTATGTCCAGTAACTGATTACTTAGGTAGTGGGTAAGGAAGGTGTATTGGCTGAATGAACGAAAGCAAGGTTGAATGAGTAAAACTGACTCTAGTTATGAACACCACCTGTTGTGTATGTATAGGCAATGGGTAGAGAGAGCTGAATATCCAAAGAGACATATTTGGAGACAGGAAGGAGTTGGGAGGGAGAAGACCAAACTTGAATTATTCATAATTTTGCTCAGATCTATTCCTGTCTATGTCCATCAGCCTGTGTGGAACAAAAGAGGGCTTATTCCTAATTCAGACTATGGCACGACCACTCTTGAACAGAGAACAGTTGATTTACTATATTCAGTCATGCTTTATAGTAAGTAGTGAGGCAGTTTATTGGACTTACCATGCAGCAAGGCAAATTTAAAACAACCAGTCAGCCAAGACCCTCCATATACTATTGTCCAAGTTCACTTTGAGTTTCCATTCTGCTTTCCTCTACTCAGTTTATGCTCTGAATCACATCATCTGAATGTTTTATAATGGAAGCATGTATCTTAAACTTCTAATTATATTCTGGGCATAGGAATGGATCATTCCAGAGCTCATTGTTCATTTAATTTTTCCCCCACATGATTGTAAGGATCTTATTTTCTCCTTGCTACAGAAAATAAGCATTTCAGGCTTTTTTCCAAATTAGCCTCTGGTTGCCATTTACACCTCCCCATTTCAGATGAATGAGATCATGTTGGGCCCTTGCCTTCCATTTGATTAGTTTTTAACTATTTATTTTCTGCTATTCAAGTTTATTGCTGAGCAGTAAAAGGCAAGCTTAATGGGCCAGTATTCAAGGATGGGAAATCATCCAGCTACTGAGGCATTGAAGATATCAAATTAGAGGCAATGCTGATCCATTCTCTCCACACTTGACATCTGTCTGCAAATGCTTGTCAGCCAGAATGTAGGCTGGATCTCAGACTGTGGTGTGCTATTTATTATAAGGCTGAGAATTTTCCATTCTTCCATTTCTATTTAAAAATGAAATAGATTTTTCTTTCTTTCTTGTAGCAGTGTTTGTTAAATTCAGTGATGACCAATTACTTATAACTGGGACTCTGGCTATATACTTTAAGTACTTTGACCTGTAATGAGTCATCAGTCTGGTTAAACAGCCAGTTAATTCACACTGATGCTTTATACTGCATGACTAGTATTGGCTGGTGGAACTGACTAGGTAATTCAGTCAAAGGGGATGAGTTTTTCATGTCAGCATGAAAAAAGGCTAAAAGTTGGTATCAAGATCACAAAGTCTAGTCACCAGCACTGTTAGCTAGCTTGACTTGGGTCAATGAGTGAAACTCTAAGCTTTGATTTTTGCTTCTGGTAAATGAGGTACTTGGGTGAGTGAAGGATCACAGTCTACTGCCGAGCATAAAGCTCTACTTGGATAATTAATTCTGGTCTGGGACACCTCTTGCAGTCTATGGATATGCTGCTTGTAATTCTAGTAAATTATGGAGAACTAAGAACATTTTTAGATTTTTAATATGCCTTCTCCAAACTCAATTTTTTATAGTGGGTAGGAGGGTTGATATCCAAGGGGGTCATTGTAGGACCAACATGTGTTTTACAGATAGGGACTTTACTGACAGCACCTGCCTATAGCCTTCCTTTTCCAAATAAGCATCTTACTCCAATAAAAATCCCATGTTTATTGAATATTCCTTATATGCCAGAAACTATTCTAGGTGCTAATGTCACTGTGATAAATTGTCGAAAGTCCTTCATAAGCTCACAATAATTGCATATGTGGGTGTGGATATGTATGTATATGAGTAGTGATTTTCTCCACACAAAAAAGAAGTAGGGCACCTGGGTGGCTCAGTTGGTTAAGCAACTGCCTTTGGCTCAGGTCAAGATCCTGGAGTCCCGGGATCGAGTCCCACATCGGGCTCCCTGCTCAGCAGGGATCCTGCTTCTCCCTCTGACCCTCCTCCCTCTCATGCTCTCTCTCTCATTCTCTCTCTCGCAAATAAATAAAATCTTAAAAAAAAAAAAAAGAAGTAGATGGGGAAAAAACCAAAAACAAAACCTTAAGAGGTTATATTTATATTACTATGTGAGGAAATTTTCTTCCAGGAAAATTTTTACTCTGGAATTGTACATACAGGAGGGTTCTAAGTTTGTTTTGCCTAGAACATTTTCAAACCAAATAAAGATAGCATCCAGGATGATTTGGATAAACTATTCTTAAACAGTAATAATAGCAGGGAATCTGATGGTGAAATAATTTCTTCCTTGATAAAATCCCTCTATGATATTTAAACAAATTCATACATGACATACAAATACGAAATTATCATATATGAAACTATAACAGAAATTATATATTTATATTAACAATCATTTAAGAATTAAAAAAAATATTCTCACCACAAAACACACACCACTACTTAAGTCTACAAGTTACAAAATAAGAGCACTTTTGAATTGCAACTAAAGAAAGAATGAAGTGATATATATGTGTGTTTCTAAAAATGCATTTCAGAACCCTGGGTAGACCTAGTGTGTTAGCATATGTAAAATCCTGAGTGCTACACAAAATACTACTAAGCTAAGTTAGTTTTGTTCCTGACAATAAAGCCAGTAACACAGGAAGCTGGTGACCTAATATTGCTTAATGGACTACTGCACAGTGCACGATGTCATTGTAATTGCTCTGTAGTTAATTTGAGGTACTCTCTGTATTTGTTCCATCTATGACTATGTTAATTTCTTTGCCAAACATTATCATACTTCATGTATAAATCCTCTGTCGAAGAAATTGGACTTTAGAGCCTCAGCAGGAGACAGATTCCAAATAACACTTTTGCAAATTGGTTACTATAGGTGAACGCTTGAGGTTTCTCAGATTTCCTTTTGCTTTGTCCAACATTTGTGAGGAAGAGCAAATCTTTTCTCTCAGTGGGAAGCCCCAATGCTATTTTCAGAAATAGTTGAAATGTGAATATGTAAATAATCCTTTGAAGTAGCATTTTATGATTCTGGGCATATAAAAAGAGCAAAGTTTTATTCATATGTTGGGGGATCCCAAATGTTTGGGATGTTTGACTCCCCAGTGGATCCTCTGTTCAGATGACTCTTCAGTAAAACTATTACTTCTAAAAAAGAGGACTTCAAGGTCATGAGTCCAAGTGTCCTCATTTTCTGATCAGAATCCCAGTAGGGTTAAATGGTATCCCTAAAAGGATGTGGCTCATTAGTAACAGATCAGTGTCTTTTCTACCATACTGTACACTATATAAGCTTAAGGGTCATTCAGCCTAAAAAAAAATCTTTAAAAGTTTCCAAGACAATAAAATTATATGTAATCATACAAATAAATGTAAATTATAAGTGTCACAACATTAAGAGTTCTAATGTCCTGAGACTTAATAGTTTAGAAGTATGTTCTTAAAACTCCTGCCAGTTTAAAGACGGAGCGTAGCAGTGAATCTCAAAGGCTTTTCTAAGACGACAAGGGTAACCCAGGATCTAAAGCAGTCCCTCCTGGGAGCTAACAGCTCTTGAACTTTATATATCTTCTGAGGCTGACTTTCCCCATGGACTGTCAGTTGAATTTTCGAAGCACAAAGGGTACAGACTCTCAAAGGAAATCAACCTCTCACACTTCCCTAACATTAACAGTTATGATTATAACTATGAGAACCCAAAGATAATTCTAGTCATCTGAGAAAAGTTCCCTTTGGAGATCTCCATATACAACCCTGAAATAAACTAAAGGAACTTAAAGTCTAACTTTTGTCATGTTGACAAGTTTCTATCATGTATTTTCTTCATCAAGGTTACTGATGTTATGTTGATCTCTTAAGTTGTGTCATTCCAGACATGCTGGATGCCTACTTCTCAATATTCATTCTCCAATCCCACCCCCAATTATTAGAGATGTTCATTCGATCTGCATAGAGAGTCCTGTCAGTGCATATTTATGTTACCTGGAATACTAATCCAGTAATCTCTCTTGTCCATAGATCACAGATTTGTCAGATGAGCAAAATGTCATCTAACAGGCTATAGTTCACGCTTTACTCAGTTGCCAGAAGCTTGAACTACAGAGTCCCATTGAAACTGTTCCCACCAAGGTTATCAAAGTGAATGGCTTGGTAGCCATTAGATCATTCCATTGGACTGACTCTCAAGTCAGGTGTCATATTGAATTGCTTCTTTTACTACTTCATCTTCAATCATGTTAACAATTGGTTAAAAGAGGTGCGGCTAGAAGCAAGCTAAAAAGAGAGCATCGAAATGGAAGCAGAAAGCAAACACAGACAACAGAAAAACTTTAGGTGCTCCTCTTATGAATAACATTCATTTCAGAGGTGACAAATTGGACTCAATTATACCTCTAATAAAAACACCAATCACTGGGCGCCTGGGTGGCTCAGTTGGTTAAGCGACTGCCTTCGGCTCAGGTCATGATCCTGGAGTCCCAGGATCGAGGCCCACATCGGGCTCCCTGCTCAGCAGGGAGTCTGCTTCTCCCTCTGACCCTCCTCCCTCTCATGCTCTCTGTCTCTCATTCTCTCTCAAATAAATAAATAAAATCTTAAAAAAAAAAAAACACACCAATTACTAACAGAAACAAGATGGGAAGAGCACTTTATTGCCAATTAGAGAACAGTCAACTGGAACCCACAATAGGGAGAGATATAGGAAACATCACAAGTACACTTTCATGAATGTTTACTATTACAGGAGAAGGCTAGTGGGATAGCGGTAATATCCCAGTAGTCTTCATATTGTAAGAGTTCCTATAGAGATATTAAAGACCAACAATCAAAGTCACTTAAAATAAATGTAAGACTTTTTGGAAAGATTCAAAACTTACTTGCATATACAATTTCTGGGATTCTTGCTTCACAGCTTTATACTTCCAATGCTCCAATATTTTACAAACTTCATCAATCAGCAAGGGACCAGACATGGAAGTGAACTTATTACATTAGTTCTCTCACATGACAATTAAAGCATCTAAGTCTAAAATTAACACTGCCTCCTACTTAGGAAATGTTTTATTAGCAACAGGAATGTGTGATTAAATTAATTTAGTGTGTTTTTTCTCTTCCTTCAAAATGAATTCAAGTTATTCTTTAAATGAAACTGGGAAATAAAGGCAAAGTGGTCTTTGATTTACTGCTGCCTATGGTTTTTCCACGATAGGCTGCTGAGTGAAGCATACATTTTGAAAGTATAGATTTTGAAATATATTTCTATTTCTGTCAGTTACAGTATTTGCTTCCCATCTAAAAATCATGAAAACTCCATCAGACAACAGAGGAATGAATATTTTAAACAGATTTTAGTAATTGCATTGTGAACAGAATAATATAATGAGGTTAATAACAAATAGTGGTGTATAAATAGATTCTAATACAAAAATGATGGCATGCTAGATACTAAAATAGGAAAAGGTAGACCATTAATAAATTGAGCTGTCTGGATTTTATGAACCTATATCCTAGCTATTTTGCCTCTATAATGAACAGAGAGATTCCAATGCCAGCCTCTCACAGTCTTTCATGGTCAAGTAGGTCTGCAGCAACATTTGGGAAATTATGTACATTGTTGTGAATTTTAGAAAAGGGAAGGTAACTGGGCACTTAAGTTTTATTGCCCTTTCTTGATTTAATGAAATCTATGTAGCCTGTGAGTGGATTGGCAGATTATTTTGTACCACATAATGAATGCTAACATAATTTCTGGTGCAGAGCATTAATACAACAAATGAAATGAACCAATACAGAGAGTAATAGGAGGGGAATGTGTAAATTAAACTACAAATAATCACAGTAGTAAGATTGACTGTTCTCTAATTATGAGTTAATGTGAGGGATGCCTGGCTGCCCCCAAATTTCTTTGGATTAGATACAATTTATCTAGAAAAGCACACAAGAGAGGTCTAATATTCTCTCTTTGCAAGACCTCAGTGACACATTCACAACCAAAGACTTAGAGTTGAAGTCTTACGTCATTTAGGGTTGTTTCTAGAAAGGAAAGGTAGAAGTTGACAGGGCTTGTGTGCTATAAAATTATGATTTAAAATGATTTCGTTACTAAAATTTGTCTACATCTGTTTAAGAATAATGTTTTGCTCCATTTTGTTCATTTTTTTTAAAGACTTTACCCATTTATTTGAGAGAGAGATAATGAGAGACAGAGAGCACGAGAGAGAAGAGGGTCAGAGGGAGAAGCAGGATCCTTGCTGAGCAGGGAGCCCGATGTGGGACTCGATCCCAGGACTCCAGGATCATGACCTGAGCCGAAGGCAGTCGCTTAACCAACTGAGCCACCCAGGTGCCCCCATTTTGTTCATTTTAAAATGTGATTTGGGAGAAAAATAGATGTAATGTTACTGAGACTAATCATACCTAATCAGATACAAGGCTAAATAAAAGCACCAAGAACCTAAAAGATTTGTTAGAGGAGTTACTATGTAGATAAAATATATACAATATAAATGATAAATATTGCACAAATATGAAGATAGAAAACAGGGGTTTTCCTTAAAGAAAAATATAACTTCTAGATGGAAAAAAAATCTTAACTAGAATTTTATACCAGATGATGTGCATATTTGATTCCATGGTACCCTCTCCTTGAGTTTGACAAGCAGTATGAAATAGGAAGTTTCAGAATTTAGGTTTAGTTGATGATGTAAAAACCTGGTCAAGTAGAGCTTCCAGAAATCCAGGGAAACAGATGGCCAAGTTCAGAAAGCTTCAGAGGTGGCTGACACATAATGTCACGGAAAGGTGGGAGTACTGGCGACATGCTACAGGGACTCAAACAGGGAGCATGCAATTCAGTGTAGAGAAATTTAATACTCTATCCTTATTGGAGAGTGCCAAGCTGCATATTAAATAAGATACAGAATCATGTATTCAAATTTCAAGCCATCCTTCGGTGCATCTAAACCTCACTCTCCCCATCTATTTGTTCTTAACTCAAGAATGCCCACTTATTGGGGTATTGGTCTCCAATGGGTCCACTGTACCCTAATCAAGGAGTATTCTTTCTGCTTTTGCCCTCAGAAGGTTATTTATGGACATGCATATGCAAGAAATCCCTAGTACCTAGAAGTATAAACTGTAGACATGGGGAGGAGGTAAAAGGGTACAACTGAGTCAAGCAAAGGGAAGAAACTACAGTTTTAGAAATCAAACTTGAATTTTAGAAATCAAATTTGATAATGGGAGAATGTTCTAGAGGCCAGATATTAAAAAAAAAAAAGTGCAAAGTAAAGAAAAGCATAGGTTTTGGAGTCAGGCTGACCTTTATCAGAATCAAGGATGCCAATATTACTTGTAAAACTTGGGAAAGATATTGTATTATCTCTAAGCTTTAGGTTCCTCATCTGAAAAACTAATTTATTACAGATTTAGTAAGTATTAACAGTATGTTGTGTTTATATTATTAATATGTTTATTCATATTTACCCATAGCAATGCTTGGCATTCAATGTGTGCACAATCAGTAGTAACAGCTTCTATTAGTATTTCTGCTATTAAGTTTGCTCCAAGTTAATCAGTAAGCTGTGCCTCTAAAGTTTTTACTTTTTTTTTTCTTCCTCTCTCCTTGGGAGTTAAGACAGTTCAGGTGAGCTAACAAAGATATGCTATACGGTACTGGTCATAACAACCAATGCAAGGCTATTTGGAGCTTTACCTTTAATATGAAAAACTGTTCAGAAGCAACAGCAGAGATTCAAATGTGCTCAAAGTTCAGAACACCCAACTTATTCTGTACCCTTGTGATAACTGATTCATAATTGTGTGTCACAGAACAACTCTCCTGAGAAACTACCATCATCAACACATCTTACAAATAACAATGCATAATTCTGTAGATTCCTGGGTGTTTTTTTTTTTTTAATAGATGCTTCATTGTTTAACATAGTGATTTTTTTTTTTTAACATCTTAGTTCCAGACTGCTACCAACCTTGATGTAAAGGAATTGGCAGCTTTAGGATCTTATCTACTAAGATACTATCATATTGAACAATAGAAACAGGATCCTTCTTGATGTCTATAGTCTTTGACATAAGAAAAGTTTTTCTTTCCAAGCAGGATTTAATCATACAGAATGAGAGAAAACAAATCATCCATCTGCTCTGGGCCCTATAACCCAGGGACTGTTAAATAAATATATCAGAATGATAAAGAACTTCCAAAGATACCATCAGGAGCCAGCCAAATCACTGAAAAAATCCAATTTCTTTTCTTGTCAGTTAACATAGAGGAAATGGATAGTTAGAAAGCAAAAGACTAAGAATGAGTCACATAATAAGGTGCTAATATGTTTTTTCTTTGTATTGTGTAATAAGGTATTATGTTTTTTCTGCAATGTACTGAAGATTCTCTTCTCTTCCTTTTCATATCCTGTAATGTAGCCTCCAACCTGGAGTCCCCAACCAATGGTCCGAAGCTAACCTTAGTTTCCCCAGTAATTTGCCAGCTGATGAAAGGGTAAGATTTGGGGACTGATCAATATTTCTAAATATCCTCATCATATTATATAGTAGTGATTTACTTTGTCTCAAAGCATGAATTTTGGGAAAGGAATTGAACCACATCTTCACATGTATGGATTAAAATGGGGTGAGAGATATAAATCCTTAGGTTAATCCCTTTTTAGACAATTGCCAAGAAGATTATTGATCTCAATCTCACATTGTAATATTTCATTTTAATAATGAACTAATTAATGGGCTCAATTTCTTTCAAAATGAAAAACAGCTGGTTCTGTGATACTCTTATTTCATCTGCCCTTAATTTGTAGGTCTGGATATACTATCACTATCAAAAGAGTGGCTGCTCTATTTTATAATAGTGCAGAGAAATAATATTTTTCTTTTATATTCTCCTCCAGATCCATCTGCCTTGTCCAAAACATATCAAATCAGACAGGATATTTTCCTTTAATGAATACTTCACTCAGTATGTTAGCTATTAATAAATTAAAAAGGATCTATAACTTAATCATTTTAGCATCCTCTCTATACCAGTGTACACATGAATGTCTACCACTACACCGATAATTGGTGTTAAATGTGTATTAACTTTGTTGTTGCAATGTGTTCTGAGACATAACCAATAGAAAACTGGTAGAACTGTAAGAAGTAGATGAATCCACTAACCTAGTTGGAGATTTTAACACCCTAACAGAAATGGATAGATCCAACAAGCAGAAAATTGGTAAGTTCATAATAGAATTCAACAGCACTATCATCAGCTGGATATAATTGGCATCTATAAGCAACAGCAGAATATGCATTCTTCTCAAGCTTACATGGAACATTCACCAAGATGGACCACATCCTGAGCCATAAAGCACACCTTAAGTTTAAAAAAATAGAAATTATACAATGTCTGTTCTCAGACCACAGTGGAATTAAATTAGAAATCAATTACCAAAAAAAAAAAAAAAAGGCTGGAAAAATCGCCAAATACTTGGAGATTAAACACACTTCTAAATAACATATGGGTCAAAGAGGAAAGTCTCAAGAGAATTTTAAAAATACATATACTTTTAACTAAGTGAGAATGAAATCACAATCTATCAAAATTTATGGGATGCAGCAAAAGTAGGACTTAGAGGGAAATTTATAGTATTGAATGCATTTATTAGAAAAGAAGATCTAAAATCATCTGATCCTTTACCTTATGAAACTAGAAAAAGCAAATTAAATCCAAGTAAGCAGAAGAAAAATAAAACTTAGGGTAGAATCAATGAAATTGAAAACAGGAAATCAAGAGATCAATAAAACAAAAAGCTTGCTCTTTGAAAAGATCGATAAAATCAATTGCTAGCCAGAATAAGAAAAAAAAGAACACACATCACTAATAGCAAAAATAGAAGAGATCATTACAGATCCCATGAACATTAAAAGAAACATAAAAGAATCTTATGAACTCTGTTCCCATAAATTTTAATCTAGATAAAATCAAGCAATTTCTTGAAAAACACAATTTGCCTAAACTCACACAAGTAATCAGACAACCTGAATAGATCCATATTTATTAAAGAAATAATATTTCAATAAGTGATAGCTAGAAAGCACCAGGCCCAGATGGATTCACTGTAGAATTTTACCAAATTATATCATTCTCTATGATCTCTTCCAGAAGTTAGAAGCAGAGGAAATCCTTCCTGGATCATTCTATGACAGCAGCATTACCTGAATACCAAAACCAAAGACATTTCAAGAAAACTCCAGACCACTATCTCCCATAAGCAAAGATGCAAAAATCCTCAGCAAAATATTAGCAAATCAAATCCAACAATGTATAAAGAATTATAGACCAAGTGGGATTTAACCCAGGGTTCAAGACTGGTTCAATATTCAAAAACCAATTAATGTAATCGATTACTTCAAAAGGCTGAAAAAGGAAAATATGTGCTCATATCAATACAGAAGAAACATTCAATGAAATTCAACACCCATTAATGAAAGAAGCTCTCAGCACACTAGAGAGGAACCTCCTCAGTTTGAATTTCTTAAAAATCTACAAAAAAAAAAAAAATTCTACAACTAACATCACACATAATGGTAAGAAACCTGAAGCTTTCCTGCTAAGATCAGGAACAAGGCAAGGATGTCTCCTCTCACCATTTATTCTCAACATTGTAGTAGTCCTACCTAATATGAAAAAAAATGTGTGTGTGTGTGTGTGTATGTGTGTATGTGGTGGTGGTGGTGGGGATAAAACGTATACAGATTGGGAAGAAATAAGACTTTTCACAGGTCACATGACCCCATCTATGTAGAAAATCTAAATGAAAAACAAAACAAATTCCTAGAGGTAAAGCCACAATAGCAAAACTGCACAATATAAGGTTAAAAAGAGAGGGGCAAAGCATTAAGACACTCTTATATATGGAGAACTGAGGGTTGCTGGAGGGGAGGTGTGGGCGGGGTGGGCTAAATGGGTGATGGGTATTAAGGTGGGAACTTGTTGCGATAAGCACTGGGTGTTACATGTAAGTGATGAATCACTAAATTCTACTCCTGAAACCAATATTATACTATATGTTAACTACCTAGAATGTAAATAAAAAATTGATACCAAAAACCCAATATAAGGGTAATGTACAAAAATCACTTGCTTTCCTAGATACTAGCAATGAACAACTGGAATTTGAAATTATCAGTGATGATTTTGTAACATATAGAGATATGTAATCCCTACCTTGTGCATCTGAAATATTGTATGTCAATTATAATTTAAAAAATACCATTTACATTAGCACCCCCAAAATGAAATACTTAAAATATGTACAAGATTCACATGATAGAAACTATAGAACTCTAATGAGAGATATCAAAGAGCTAAATAAATGGAGATACACCATGTTCATGGTTAGACAGACTCAATATTGTCAAGATAACAGTTTCTCCAAACTTGATCTATATTTCAATACAATCCCAATCAAAATCCCAGCAAATTATTTTATGGATACTGACAAGCAGATTCTAAAGTTTATATGGAGAGGCAAAAGACCCAGAATAGCCAACACAATATTGAAAGACAAGAACAAAATCGGAGGACTAACACTACTTGACTTCAAGGTTTCCTATAAAGTCATAGTAATTAAGGCAATGCAGTACAGGTGAAAGAATAGGCAAACAGATCAATAGAACAGAATCGAGAGCCCAAAAATAGATCCCCATAAATGCAGTCAACTGATATTTGCCAAAGTGACAAAGAAAATACAACAGAGCAAAAAATCTTCAACAAATGTTACTGCAACAACTATATATTCACATGCAAAAAAAAAAAATCTACATGCAGACTTTTTGACCTCCACAAAATTTAACTCAAAAATGATGATAGATTTAAATGTAAAAGGCAAAACTCTAAAACACCTAGAAGGGTGCCTGGGTGGCTCAGTTGGTTAAGCAACTGCTTTCGGCTTAGGTCATGATCCCAGGGTCCTGGGATCGAGTCCCGCATCGGGCTCCCTGCTCTGCGGGGAGCCTGCTTCTCCCTCTCCCACTCCCCCTGCTTGTGCTCCCTCTCTCACTGTATCTCTCTGTCAAATAGATAAATAAAATCTTAAAAAAAAAAAAAACACCTAGAAGATAACATAGGAGAAAACCAAGATGACCTTGGGTATGGCAATGATTTTTTTTAGAAGAAAATGCTTTTTAGATAGAATTTTTCTCATAATCCATGAAAAATTTGTTGGTAAGCTGGAGTTCACTAAAATTAAAGATGTCTGCTCTGTGAAAAGCAATGTCAAGAGAATGAAAAGCTACAGACTGAAAAAAAAAATTGCAAAAAACATCTGATGAAAGCTGTTACCCCAAATATTCAAAGAACCTTTAAAACTTGACAAGAAAATAAACAACCCAATTAAAAAATGGACCAAAGATCTTATCAGACACTTCACAAAGAGGATATACAAAGGCATATAAGCATATGAAAAGATGCTCAACATAATGTGTCACTAGAAAAATGCAAATTAAAACAATGAGATAAATGAGATGTCACTGTACACATATCACAATGGGTAAACTCCACAACAGTGACCTCACCAAATGCTGGTGAGAATGTGGAGCAATAGAAATTCTCATTCATTGCTGGTGGGACTGCAAAATGGTAGAGTCACTGTAGAAGACAATTTGGCAATTTCCTAAAAATTCAATATTATCCTTATTATACCAAACGCCAATCATGCTCCTTGATATTTACCCAAAAGAGTTGAAAATATATGTTCACACAAAAGCCTGCACGTGGATATTTATAGCAGCTTTACTAATAATTTTCAACATTTGGAAGAAACCAAAATGCTTTTCAGTAGGTGAATGGATAAACTGTGGTATATCAGACAATGGAATATTATTCAGCACTAAAAAGAAATATATTATCAGGGCGCCTGGGTGGCTCAGTCGGTTAAGCGACTGCCTTCGGCTCAGGTCATGATCCTGGAGTCCCGGGATCGAGTCCCGCATCGGGCTCCCAGCTCGGCAGGGAGTCTGCTTCTCCCTCTGACCCTCCTCCCTCTCATGTTCTCTGTCTCTCATTCTCTCTCTCTCAAATAAATAAATAAAATCTTAAAAAAAAAAAA
>NC_138381.1:27742102-27773653 GCF_054177405.1 Leptonychotes weddellii | reverse complement strand
GGGCGCCTGGGTGGCTCAGTCGGTTAAGCGACTGCCTTCGGCTCAGGTCATGATCCTGGAGTCCCGGGATCGAGTCCCGCATCGGGCTCCCAGCTCGGCAGGGAGTCTGCTTCTCCCTCTGACCCTCCTCCCTCTCATGTTCTCTGTCTCTCATTCTCTCTCTCTCAAATAAATAAATAAAATCTTAAAAAAAAAAAAATTAAAAAAAGAAAAAGAAATGTATTATCAAGCCATGAAAAGACTTGGAGGAACCTTAAATGTATATTACAAAGTGAAAGAAGACAATCTGAAAAAGCTACATAATGTATGACCCCATTGTATGACACTCTGGGAAAGGCAAAACTATGGAGACAGTAAAAGGTTAAGTTGTTGTCTGATATTGTGGGGCCTAGGGACAGGTAAGTAGATAAAGTACAGAGGAATTTTAGGGCAGTGAAGCTATTTTGTATGATACCCATGATGGTGAATACATGTCATTATACATTTGTCAAAATCCACAGAATGTATACCAAGAATGAACCCTAATGTACACAATGGACTTTGAGAGAAAATAATGTTTCAACTTAGATCCATCCATTTTGACAAATATACCACCAAGATGTGGACTGTGATAGTAGGGAAGATTGTACATGTCTGAAACAGAGGACATATAGAAGCTCTTTGTATTTTCCACTCAATTTTTTTTAAAAGATTATTTATTTGAGAGAGAGAGAGAGAGAGAGAAACAGCATGAGAGAGGAGAGGGTCAGAGGGAGAAGCAGGCTCCCTGCTGAGCCAGGAGCCCGATGTGGGACTCGATCCCAGGACCCTGGGATCATGACCCGAGCCGAAGGCAGTTGCTTAACCAACTGAGCCACCCAGGCACCCTCCACTCAATTTTGCTATAAACCTAAAACTGCTCTAAAAAAAATAAAGTCTGTTAATTTAAAAAGACGTAAAAATTAAAATGCATTTTAATATAATGGGCAGTAAATCAATCAATTGTATCTGTTATATATGTTCCAAAAATAAATGTTATATACCTTTTATAAAACATCTATGTATCCAGCTCCCCTTAGGTATACTGATACATGAAAAGATTCTACTGACTCAACATTAATCAATGTATTTGCCAAGGTATAGTTAGAGTATGTAATTAATTCAAATAACTTCTCTTTAACTAGGTTTCCTTGCCTTCACCACATGAAATTTTCAATTTCACTTCACCTTGGATAGATTATATTATTTCTGTCATTATAACTATATGTGGCTAGTTGCATTGCTTTCTTGCAAGGAAATAAAGTAGACTAACCATTGATCATACAACACGATGGATATCTAATTTCTTAATATCCCTGCCATGGTGGGAGACTTATGATCTTGAACATGTTAATTCAAAAGGGTTGTTACTAGAAGAAAGGTGTTTTTACAACGTTCCAACTGGTTAAGTCAGTTCTCTGCTTTAGAATGGGATGATGAATGGCAAATATGCCTTAAAGCTAAGGAGAAAAGTCATTTTGTGATGGACACATTATTGACAAGCTTCCTTTTAAAAATGCATACTGCTATCAAACATTTATACATATAATTACAGAAGATAAACACACACACTGTATCTCATGTAACATAAGCAGGCATGTGTGTTGACAACAAAGGGACAGAGAAATGCAGAAAGAACACTAGGTTGTATTGATATTTATACCCTTTTACTTTGAATACTCTCAAGTAGGGATCAGAATCACCACTTGTTTAACCGGATTTGCCCTTGTGTTATGAATTTCTTTTGTTTTCTTCTAAGGACATACATCTATAGAGATGAAACCTCCTCTCATTTCCTCCAAATGATCAGATCCTTTTGAGTTATTCATCATTAAATATATTTACATGTTTAGGCTTTATGGTATTAGATATTAAGCATTATGCTATCTTGCAAGAAGCTGGGTAATTTGGGCACCATTTCTGCCTACCACTGAGATGACCTTAAAAAAATCATTTGACTTGAGTGGTTGTAACTTATAAAATGCAAGTTTTATGGTAGTTTATCATTATATTGCCTTCCAGTTCTAAGTGTCTATTTCTTTATGAAGAAAACACAGTTATTCTTTATTTTTACTATTCATTATCATCCTATTTTAAGCAAGTCTAAGCAGAAACTTTCAGAGCTCCCCATAGCAAAAAAAAGCATAGAAAAATATACTTAACATTGAGAATTGTTCTTTTTAATACTATTTCCTAGACAGCGTGAGGGCCATTTTGCAAAACAAACTTAGTTTTTGTAATTCTTTAAACATGAAGAAAGGGTAAGAGGGGAAAAAGGACTGAAAAGTCAATAAAAAGGTCCAGAATATTTGCCATCATCTTAGGCATTTGCTATGTAATGGCCAAGGTCATTAATACGCCTGTATTGAGACTCAGTTTGTTCCCTTAGCTATGTTGCCAAGTCTGAAAAGACGAACATCAAATTAAAAAATAATAAAAATAAGTCATCTCACCTCTGCCTTCTTAAGGTTCCATAAACACAGAGCTATGTTAAGGAATAGGACAGCTGCCTGGGGTATAATTGTAGGAGGGAATCTAAAATATCATTAGAAATAGACACAATGAAGAAATTTTATCTACCAGAAGTTATTTTCAGCTTGTAGTTGGAAGATCTTGATAACCCTTTTTGGGTGAAGGGGAAGTTTGAGCCCTTTGACAGACATACTTAACTCAAAATAGATTATTCAATGGCTTAAAAATGGAAAGATCTAGGTAACAGCAAAGCTTGTATTTGGCAACCTCCAGAGTACAGGAACAGGGCAAAGTGATAAAGCCAAGACGGGCACTGGCACCATCAGCTTTTCTTCCTTGCCCTTCTCTAATGCTACATTCAGCTTCAATCTTAAACATTTTACTCCTATTTTTAAAATAGCTGCTTGAATGTACATCAAACTTACCAGATATTTACATGCTTTTATTTGTCATAGTCCTCTCTCTCCATATTAAAAAATAAATGATTATGATGATCTCAAAATAAGTTACTCGATCTATTAAAATATTTGCTCTGCATCTTATCTACATAGGTCATAAAAACTCTATCAAATGTCCACACAAAACCTGCACATGGATGTTTATAGCAGCTTTATTCATAATTGCAAAAACTTGGAAGCACCCAAGATGTCTTTCAGTAGGTGAATGAATCAACTGTGGTACATCCAGACCATGGAATATTATTTAGTGCCAAAAAGAAATGAACTATCAAGCTATGAAAGGACATGGAGGAAACAAATACATACTACTAAGTGAAAGAAGCCAATCTTAAAAAGGCTACATACTGTATGATTCCAACCATATGACATTCTGGAGAAGGCAAAACTATGGAGACAGAAAAATTAAGTGTTCACCAGAGGTTTGGAGGAGGGAGGAATGAAGAAGCAGAGGATTTTTAGGGCAGTAAAATGACTCTGATACTATACTTGTGGATACATGTCATAGAAGGTAGAACACCAATGTAAACTATAGACTTTGAGTGATCATGATATATTGGTGTAGATTCATTGATTGTGACAAATGTACTACTCTGGGGAGGTAGGTTTGATAGTCGGGGAGGCTATGAGTGTACAGGGATGGAGGGTGTCTGAGAACTCTGTACTTTGTGCTCAATCTTACTATAAACATGAAACTTGTCTAAAATAATGAAATCTATCAAAAATAATAAAAATAGCAATGAACCTAATTCAGGGTCAAAGGCCCAGATCAGTGTTACCTCCTGCCAAATTTCAAGCTTGCCTTCTGTGATCTACACTCTGTGTGTTCACTTCTGAACTCCAAGCACTTCTCACTTGGAACACTAATTCAGACCTTGGCATATATTCTAGCTTGCAGTGTTAAAAACTCTTTTATAGGTGTAGGCCACATTTTCCATCAAGTGAACATCTTTTTCTGTAAAATTTAGCCCAGGATTGGACTTACCATGATCACAAAATCCTCATAAATTAATGTATTTAATACTAACTTAATTGGAACCCATTGAATTATACAGATCCTTAAGCTACTAAAAAAGAAAAATCTCTGTTCTCAGAATATCTTGCTGCTTCAGAGAAAATAATCCTGCTTACGAAATTGAGATCAGAATTCCTAAAGGATTTTGCCCATATTAAATCTTATCTGCCATTGTGCTTTCTGAACCTTAAATGTTCAGAATCTGGAGTTCCTTTGAATCTAAACAAAACACACCATTTGAAAATGTAGTTGGATAAAACACCAAAAACTGTTTGGAAAATAAAGTGACTAGAATTATGTATATAAAATATGCATTAGTGACAAAATGCTTATGAGAAAACTAAGAACATTTTTCTTTTTCTTCAGAGAAAAATGGCTAAGTAAAATCACCTGCAATTCTGTTGTCTTATAAAAAGATTGTCTGACTCCTTCTACTCTGATTGGGAAGACGTTTGCATACTGAATTCACAATGTAGCATTAACAGGTCTCTGGTTGGTCCATTCTCAAAGTGGTCTAAGTTATGTTCCTTGAAGTGTGAGAACTAACACTACTTATCTCTGCTTACTGCTTTAACCTTTACCAGACTTTGAGGAAAAAAGTCATTACTACAGTATAGTGGACTTTATTGAATTTTTATTACATATATATAATCAGTGAACCCTAAAATCCAAAGTCCAGGGCATTTCAAGACCTCAGATTTACACCAGCCTCTTTAAACCTAACTGATTGTAGGATCTGAAAAATGTGGAGTTGGTTATATTAAGAAATGAACCACCACCTTTGAAATAGGTTTCTATATGTTCTTGTTAGTAGGAGGGTTACAAATATCTGTAACAAAGATGGAAGAGAAAAAAGAAAGAGGGAGTCAAAGATAGAAAGATCCATCATCTTCATTCTATCATGGGCTGCTTTATCACTCTCATTTTTATTCCTCGGATTTTTTTTGGCTCTTAGTCAAAACTCATATTCATGGAAGTGTTTTTAGCTCATCAGCTTCAAACAATTGACACTGGAATATGACTAAGCTACAGGATTCATCTCTTCATGAAATCTTTGCATCTAAAAGATCAAATTTTAGTAATAGTAATTTACCAATGGAGAGATTGTGAGCTGTGTCCAGGATAACAAGCCTGATAGAGCTCTTCATCTGTGTCAGAAGGCTGAAGCATTTGGTGGCAAGAGCACAGCTCAGCTGAGCCCTTGCAGCTGTACATCACTACTGTCAGATCCCAATGTACCCTGTGGTGTCAGCAACATAGAAAAATGTGGAGACGGGACATTGCCATAGTCAAAGCAGTGAGTACTTTGTAAGGTAGCTGGCAAAACAAAAAGATTGTCTATCAAAAAGACATAGATGTCACAGACTATGAATTTCTTGGACCCAAATTTTAGCAGAAATCAACGGAAAACCAATGGGAACCAATCATCAGCAAGACCTATGGAGAGATTTCAATCTCCAGGGAAGAAAAACTTATCTCAAGTAAGCAGCAGATAGAGGTTGGTACAAGGGTACAAACTTCAGTTATAAGATGAATAAGAGGATCTGAGGATCTAATGTCTAACATGGTGATTACAGTTGATAATACTGTATTATATAATTGAAATTTGCTAAAAGGGTAAAACTTAAGGATTCTATAAAAAGTAAATATGTGAAGTAATGGATATTTTAATTACCTCCAGGGTGGGAATCAAATCATCATGTTGTGAATGTTAAATATATTACAATTTTATTTGACAACTAAACCTCAGTAAAGCTGAAAAAGTAACTATTCAAAGCTATAATTCCAGTTTGTTAAAAGTAAAATATTCCCTTTTATAGATCACATTGACAGATATTGAGGATTAAAACACAGACATATACTGGGTGTTACACACAAACCATGAATCATGGAACACTACATCAAAAACTAATGATGTAATGTATGGTGATTAACATAAAAAAAAAAACAAAAACAAAACACAGACGTATCTTTTGCAGGCACAATATTCAACCCACTACAAGGTATAAGACATTTGACCAACAAGAAACCAAGTTCAGATGGTAAAAGGGAATTTGAGTCCCTGTAAGCATATCCAGATAGTGAAACAGAATAAGCAGGTGAGTGAGCAGAGGGTGAATAAGAAAGGACCAAATGATGGAAGGGGAGACATACGTTAATAGCCTGGGCAAAATGAAGAGGATGAGGCGTCCCTGGGTAGAACTGAAGTTCTAGATCAGAGCTGTCAAAACATCACAATAGTGAGTCTAACATGATACCTGAAGATTGGGAGATATGATGTGGGTTCCATAGGGAGGCTGAGTTGGGCTGTTTCTCCCATAGTGGTCCATAGACCATCTACATTAGAATCATCTAGAGTCCTAGTCATCATGGAGCTTCTGCTGCCCCATCATGGCCACAATGAATCTGAATCTGCAGATAAGGAATAGGAAGCTTCAAAACTGATGCTGGATTATTTTATGCCCACAGAAATGTCAGAACTTTTGAGGTAGTTTTAAGTTAAGAAGCTTCCATTATGGGGTTTGGTGGGTGAGATAGAGATGCAGACTGGCGAGAGAGATCAAGAGAGTTGAGATTCCCAGTATAGAGAACAAGGCTATGTTGTCTGTGATGCCCACCTCTGCCTCTTCTGTGCCCCGATCTCTGTTCTTCTTCAGTATTTGCTCATTTATTCTATACCTAAAAATCTTTTCTTCTAGTATCTATCAAAAAAAGACTCCCCAGTCTTCAAGACTCCATTCAGATTGGGTTTTTTACATGAGTTCTAAGATAATCACCTTTATTTTGATGCATGGTCAAAGGCATGAGGTAATTCAAACCTGAGGTGCATTAAAAGCTCAACTTTGAGGCATTCATTTCCTTCTTGAAACAGCACTTAAGATATAAGTGTTTGAACATGCTCTGGAATTTGGATATTTTAATGTTCAAAGCAAAAGCCTATCTTGGCAGCATTTCTTTTTCTTTCTAACGGGAGAATTTCAAGGCAATTTTTCTATACACATTACTCATTCAGATGAGTTGTTTATAAAATAGCTAAGAAAACATGACCCAAGACATTTGTGTAGTTAAACACATCAGGAAAGAGTATTTTTCTCCAAATGATTAGTGTATTTAATTCAAAGGACAGCATTTAAAAAGCATTTAAGAAATTTGCATAACACATCTGGATTACTTTATGTCATTAAAATATGTAGCACCATTTTACAACAGTTTACATTTAAAAAGAATCTTAGTAAAGGGACGCCTGGGTGGCTTGGTCGGTTGAGCATCCGACTCTTGATTTTGGCTCAGGTCAGGATCTCAGGGTCCTGGGATCCAGCCCTGCATCAGGTTCTGTGCTCAGCCTTGCTTCTGCTTGTCCCTCTCCCCCTGCTTGTGCTCTCTTGCTTTCTTTCTCTCTCTCTCTCTAAAATAAATAAAATCTTAAAAAAAAACCTTAGTAAAGGTACATATTTCTTCAACATGTACTACATATATAATCCCATATATTATTAAATCAAGCAAGTTAGACTAAAAAATATGAAACTATACAATCTCAAAACTATTAATGGAATTGAATGAAATTAATGAAAATGAATAATCAGAAACTAATTAATTATTGAGTCCCTGTTAGCCTATCAAGATAGTGAAAAAAAAAATAAGCAGATGAGTGAACAGAGGGTGAATAAGAAAGGACCAAATGATGTAATGGGAGACACATGTTAATAGCCTGGGCAAAATGAAGAGGATGAGTCATCCCTGGGTAGAACTGAAGTTCTAATTGTTCTATTAAATGTATTTTTATTTTTAAATATATTTTTATACATATATATTAAATAATAGTTAATAATCAATTAGTACATACAGAGCATGCATTATATTTCTTAATTTAAGTGTGTGATTAAAAAACTTAATTTATCTTTAATGATGTGCTTTTCATTCTATAAAATTTAATGCTGTATAATTTGGGTGAAAGTTCTGCTTCTCTCCTCAGGGGGAAGATATTACAATACCTCACATGTGACAGATACTGCACAGTCATGTAATAAGTTTTAAAATTACACGTCTCTGTGGTTTTTCACAAAACCTACCTTGGAGTCAAGATTTTATGTGGGAAAGTGAGATTAGTAGTCCATGTCATGACAGAGGCAGGCAAGCCCCTGTTGTATATGTGCTGCCGAAGCGAGCATAAGCACCTGTTGAAATTAAGCTAATCCCCAGATCCAAATGATTAGGTTTTGGATGTGCATGGCTATTGCATTCACTGTACCATAGCTTTCAGTGAGAAAGAAGCTAAAGAGCACTCCGTGAATACCTTTTAGTTAAAGAATTTCTTTTGATGGTACTGGTTATATCTAAATATCATGCCATTATCTCCCTGGTTCAAACTTTTACCACAGGCTTTCATAAAAGGATAAATATTCTATTAAACAACATTCCCTTTTTTTAAGATCAATGTAGATAGCATTTCAGTGAACAAGATATATGAGGATAATAGAGATTCGACTTTGTAGGCTGAGGTAGAAGGGCTCAGCAGGAAAGAAAAAATCTGAAGGATATTAAATGCAAAAAAATTATGTAATGATATACCAGAAAAACATATCAAGCAAGGCAATCAGAAGGTAAAGAAGGTTTATCTTTAGCAGTGATTCTCAGAATGTGAAACAGAATTTTGGGCATTCTCAAGACTCTTTCAGCAGATCTAAGAGGTCAAAACTATCTTCATACTATTGCTAAGATTTTATTTGGCTCTTTTCATACTGTGCATTTGTACTGATGTGTACAAAAACAATATTGGGTAAAAGGGTTGGGGCTTTAGCATGAATCAAGGTAGTGACACCAAATCGAACTAGTACTATTGTATTCTTTACTGTCACATACTCATAAAGAATAGCAGTGTAATTTAAGAATAAAACTGATGAAGCAGTCAAAATTAATTTCATTAAATATTGACCCTTGAATTAACATATTTTTAATGAAAGGTGAAAGGTGTATAAAGCAGCTCTCTGCTGCCAATATACAATTGTTTCCTGGAGTTAAAGCACTTACACAATTGGCTTGAGTTATGCACTGAGCCAGCCACACTTTTAGAAAACACTATTTTTGCCTGAAAGAATGATTAACAGATAAACCATAGTTATTCACGCTTAAATATCTGGCATACATTTTCTTGACAATTAAGGAAATGAAACTTTCATTTCAGGGAGTACTACTGACAATATTTGTGGCCAATAAGAAAACTTAGGCATTCAAGCAAAAATTAGAATTTTGGAAACCTTATATCCTCAATCATAACTTCCCAATTCTAGAAGACTTTTAAAATGAAACTGGTAAGTAAAATTAATGAACCTGATATTGTTATATAATCAAATGTGTTACCATTTGGAAGATATGTATACCTTAGTGAACCAATATTTTCTAAGAGACCAGTGTATATTATAAAACCATGTGTATTTTCATAAAATGTCTATTAAAAAATGCAAGGTAAACCAATGAATTTTAAGGTATAAGAGTATGAAATTCCATTGACATGGCTTTAGATCTTACTAGGCAAATAATTCTGAAGAAAATACCCCTTGTTGAATTTCCTATATTGTCAAAGAAGAATACCCGTGGATATCTGGAAGAGCTATGAAAATGTCTTCCCTTTTCTAAGCTTAAATTCTTTTCATATACTGAACCAAAACATATTCATTGCAGATTGAATAAAAAAGCAGATATGAGAATTCAGCTGTCTTCTTTTAGGCCAGACATTAAAGAGATTTGCAAATAGTATAAAATAATGTCACTATCAGTAACTTTGGGGGGAAAATATAAGTTGATTTCATTTAAAAAATATATTATTGATCCTAACATGTAATCAGCTTACTATCAATTTGAATCATGTATACTAATACATTTAAAAGTTGTTTCCATTTTTAATATGGTAAATATCAATAGATAAAGCTCAGATAAACAGAAGGTCTTTGGGGGTCTTCAATAATTGTAAGAATGTAAAGGGACCCTTGAAAACCACAAGCCTTTATGTTTTCTCACTTACAAAATGTCTATAAATGTCATGATTGATGACTAGTAAATAGATATGTAGTAAAAGTTTAAATTAAAACAAATTATTATGAATATAAATTCAGAAGAGGACAAGAGGAAATTGAAATCATTTAAAGGCCCATAGGGAGTCTCAAATATTACTAAGAATGTTCTGATTCTCAAGTTGGGCATAGAGTTTATTCATGTGCATTTTATTATTATGTATTTCATAATTTACATATAATCTGTTACATCAACTATTTCAAGATTTTAAAGTTAGAAGTAGGATTCTAAATAACAGAGGATAGGAATGGGAAAAATTGGAGGGCAGTTGAAGCATGCCAATGCTTTGTTTCTCAAAAAATAAAAACACCTAATTTTGGTTTCTCTTAGGGAAAAAGATAAATATGTTTGTGGAAAACTGGAGGATAACATATGAGGTGTAAACTAGAACTCCCAAACAATGAAATTAAAAAAAAAATTATAAACTAAAGACAGGAATACATCAAAAGAGAAATAAAGAGAAATATCACAAGTGGGGAAACATTATATAAATCTTAATATAATTAATAGTTATAAAATATGCAAATAGTTTACATTGTTTTTCAGTCTATAATACTGGATTTAAAATTGATACAATATTTTTACATGTTAGTTATAAGAAGGGCAATTTAAACAATATGACATAAGATAAAGGAATAGAGAACTCAAAAAAGGTATAGTAATAGAATGAGGCATATAAAGCAGTTTAAAAAGAGATGGAGAAAAAATAGTAAGAGAAGCAATCTGGAGACTTCCAGGGAGGATGGTGGAATAAAGTCTCCTAGGCTCACCTCAACTCATGGATACAGCTAGATAGCACCCACATCAGTGTCAATAATCCAGAATATGATCGGAAGAACAGAAGAACAAACTCTCCACAGCTAAATTTAGAGAAGGGGCCACATTAAAGAGGGTAGGAAGGGCAGCAATGCAGTCAGGGACCACACAGACCCACGGGGCTACCTGGTGGATGTAGGGACACAGCAGGTGCAGAGAAGGGAGAGGAGCAGACCCCCCACAAGAGGCACCCCAGGCATAGGGGACCCACATGAAGAAGATAAATCCCTATAACATTTGACTTTGAAAACCAGAGGGGCCTAAAAAAATCAGTGGGGTTTAACACCTGGAAACTTAAAGGTCAGCAGGCTCAGCTCTGGGAGAGATGGAAGTGCAGAGTCCCTGCCCTTGAAAAGACAGCACAACAACAACAAAAACCCCACTGAGACACAGAATAGAGCAGCAGTTTGAAAAACACCTGGGGTCTATGGGGAGGGGAGCATGTGCTGGAGGAGTAAGGATCTTTGGGACACACCTCCAAGAACAAAAGAGCTAGAAGGCACCATTTCCCTCCCGTCCCCCAGTCTAGATACACAAACACCTGCAGGAACCAGCACAGCATCAACACTCTCCATCTAGCTTGCCACCAGTACACTGCCTGCATGCACTTTTGCAGACCCATACCCTCCAACCTGGCCAGCCTGGGCAGGAGTTTTCTCAGGCAGCTAAGAGGTTCCCTCCTGCAGCAGACCAGCAGGAATTTTGCTGCCATCACCACACCCTTAATCTCCTGTGGGCCCACCCTCTCTTACTCAGCAGGCCTCCTCAGTTTTCCTAGGGAGCTGTAGGGACCCTCCTGCAGTGGTCCACTGCAGACCTTGATGGCACCACATGCCCCACCACTGCATTCTTCTGCAGCCCTACTCCCTCCAATGTGCCTTTGGCCAGAGCCCATCCAAAGTGGTGCCACAAGCCTGGCAGTGTGCAAGCAGCCATGACAGGCAAGCACCACTCCAAAGTGACTCCTGCCCCAGAGAGAGAGAGAGAGAGATAACCATCAGTCTGATTATAGCCCTAGCAGTGAACAGGGGCAGACATCAGGTCTGACTGCAGGCCCCACCCAGTAATGAAAACCCAAGAGACAACACAGAAAGACAACATCTCTGCTAAATGCTTCATAAAACTTCCCTCAAGCCCAAGGCAGCTCCAGAATGGCCCCCTAACAACACAGGGCCTAAACCTTACCCTCAATAGGCAAACAGAGCTGTTGCAGATGACTGGACTGATGGCAAATACAGCTCAGCCATAATAGTATGGTATATGCAGCACACACAGGAAACACCCTTGGAGTGACAAGTTCTGATGAACAGGAGACATTGCACTTCAGGGAACTACAGGACCTCTTCTTCATAAGGCCACTACTTTCAAGAGCAGGAGATATAGCTGACTTTCCTAACACATAGAAACAGACACAGAGAGTTAGACAAAATGAAGAAACAGAGGAATGTGTCCAAATGAAAAAAAAAACAGGACAAAATCACAGCAAGAGAACGGAAGTAAATGGAGATAAGTATATGCCTGATAGAGAATTTAAAGTAATGGTCATCAATTGATACTCATTGAAATTGGGAAAAGAGTGGAGGACATCAGTGAGAGATAAAGAACTCAATAACTGGAATTAATATGCTAGATAGAATAAGTTGTAGACTAGGGGAAGCAGAAGAATGGATCGATGACCTGGAAGACAGTAATGGAAAGACATCAAGCTGAACAAAAGAGAAAAAAAATAATGATAAAATGAATAGACTAGGGGAACTCAGCAGTGCCATTAAGCATAACAACATTTGCTTTATAGGGATCCCAGAAGGAGAAGAGAGAGAAAAGGAGACAGAAAATTTATTTGAAGAAATAATAGCTGAAAACTTTCTGAATCTGGGGAAGGAAACAGAAAACCATATCCAGGAGACACAGAGAGTCCTCCACCACCACAAAAACAACAAACAAGGAGGTCCTCTCCAAGACACACAGTAATTAAAATGGCAAAAATATTGAAACAGAATTTTAAAAGCAGCAAGAGAGAACAAAACAGTTACATATAAGGGAAATCCCATTGGCCATCAGTTGATTTTTCAGCAGAAATTTTGCAGGCCAATAGAGAGTGGCATGATATATTCAAAATGCTGGGGGGAAAAAAAAACCCAGCAACCAAGAATACTTTATCCAGTAAGGCTATCATTCATAATAGAAGCAGAAATAAAGCATTTCTCAGACAAACAAAAACTAAAGGAGTTCATGACCACTAAACTAGTTCTGCAAGAAATATTACAGGGGACTCTGAGTGGAAAGGAAAGACCATAAGTAGGAGTAAGAAAAGTAGGAAGCACAGAAGCAGTAAAATTAAGTATATCTATAGGGGGTGCATGGGTGGCTTAGTTGGTTAAGTGTCTGACTTGATTTCAACTCAGATCATGATCTCAGGGTCATGGGATTGGGCCCCACATTGGGCTTCTGTACTCAGCAGGGAGTCTGCTTAAGATTCTCTCCCATCCTCTCCCTCAGCCCCTGCCCCCTCACTCTCTCTCAAATAAATAAATTTTTAAAAATCAGTTAAAGATTCACAAATACAAGAAAGTGAAGTATGACACCATATACCTAAAAGCATTGGGGAAAGAGGAGTAAAGAATGGGTTCATTCTTAAATGATCAACAACTTAATATGGACTGCTATATGCACACAGTATTATATACAAACCTAATGGTAAACACAAATCAAAACTGGTAACAGATATGCAGGAAATAAAAAGAATCCAAGTTTATCACTAAGGAAATCCAGCAAATTGTGAGAGAGCAAGACAAGAAACGAACAGAGAACTACAAAAACCATTAAACAAGTAATAAAATGGAAATAACTATATACCTATCAGTAATTACTCTGAATATAAATGGACTAAATATACCAAACAAAAGACATAGGGTGACAGAATGGATAGAAAAGCAAGACCCATCAATAGGGTGCTTACAAGAGATTCATTTCAGACCTAAAGACACATGCAGATTGAAAGTTAAGGTATGGAAAAGTATTTATCATGCAAATGGAAGTAAAAAGAAAGCCAGGGTAGTAATACTTATAATAGACAAAATGGACTTTAAAATAAAGACAGTAACAAGAGACAAAGACACTATAGAATCATAAAGGGAACAATCCACAAGAACATATAACAATTGTAAATATTTATGCACCCAACATGGAAGCACCCAAATACATAAAGCAGCTAATAACAAACATAATCAATAGCAATACATTAATAGTAGAGATTTTAACACCCCACTTACATCAATGGATAAATCAAAAAAACACAGAAAAATCAACATGTAAATAATGGCTTTGAATGACACATTCAACAAGATACATCTACCAGATGTATTATTCAGCACATTCCATCCTAAAACAGTGGAATACACATTTTTTAAAAGTGCACATGGAATTTTCCAGAAGAGATCACATATGAGGTCACAAAACAAGTCTCAACAAATAGAAAGATATTAAAATCATACCATACCATACATCTTTTCCAACCACAATATGAAACTAGAAATCAGCCACAACCAAAATACTGGAAAGTGCACAAATACATGCTATTAACAATGAATGGATCAACCAGCAAATTAGAGGAAATAAAAAAAATTACATGGAGACAAATGAAAACAAAAACATATTGGTCCAAAATCTTTGGGATGCAGCAAAAGATGTTTTAATAGGGAAGTTTATAGCAATACAGGCCTACCTCAAGAAGCAAGAAAAACCTCAAACAACCTAACCTTACTCCTAAAGGAGCTAAAAAAAAAAAAAAAGAAAAAGAAAAAAAAAAAGGACAAACAAAACCCCAAACCAGCAGAAGGAAGGAAATAATAAAGACTAGAGAAGAAATAAATGAAATAGAAACTCAAAAAACAATAGATCAATGAAGCCAGGATCTAGTTCTTTGAAAAGATCAGCAAAATTGACAAACCTTTAGCCAGACTCATCAAAAAAAAAAAGAGGACTCAAATAAATAAAACCACAAATGAAAGAGGAGAAATAACTGACACATAAATTTTGTATTTATAAGCATTATAAGAGAATATGAGAAATTATATGACAGCAATTTAGACGGTCTAGAATAGATAAATGCCTAGAAACATATAATCTACCAACACTGAAGCAGGAAGGAATAGAAAACTTGAACAGACCAATTACCAGCAAGGAAATTGAATCCATAATCAAACAACTCCCAACAAACAAAAGTCCAGGATCAGATGGCTTCACAGATGAAAAATTCTATCAAATATTTAAAGAGTTCATACCTGTTCTTCTCAATTCCAAAAAATAGAAGAGGAAGGAAAACTTCCAAGTTCATTCTATGAGGTCAGCATTACCCTAAAACCAAAACCAAATAAAAACCCTACAGAAAAAAGGAAACTACAGGCCAATATCTCTGATGAACATAGATGCAAAATTCCTCAACAAAATATTAGCAAACCGAATCCAACAACAAAGAAAATCATTCATTATGATCAAGTGAGACTGATTCCAAGGATGCAAGGGTGGTGGTTCAATATATGCAAATCAATCAATGTGATACATCACATCAACAAGGGTAAAAAACCTTATTATCATTTCAATAAATGCACAAAAACATTTGACAAAGTACAACATCCATTCATGATAAAAACCCTCAACAGAGGGGCGCCTGGGTGGCTCAGTTGGTTAAGCGACTGCCTTCAGCTCAGGTCATGATCCTGGAGTCCCTGGATCGAGTCCCGCATCGGGCTCCCTGCTCGGCAGGGAGTCTGCTTCTCCCTCTGACCCTCCCCCCTCTCGTGTGCTCTCTCTCTCATTCTCTCTGTCTCAAATAAATAAATAAAAATCTTTAAAAAAAAAAAAAACACCCTCAACAGAGTAGATTTAGAGAGAACATACCTCAACATAATTAAGACCACATAAGAAAAACCCATAGCAAACAGCATACAATGGGGAAAACAGAGAACATTTCCCCTAAGGTCAGGAACAAGACAAAGATGACCATTCTTACCCACTCTCATTCAACATAGTACTGGAAGTCCTAGCCCCTGCAATCAGAAAACAAAAAGAAATAAAAGGCATCCAAATAGATAAGGAAGAAGTAAAACTTTCACTATTTGCAGAAGACTATATATAGAAAGCCCAAAAGACTGCACCAAAAATCCTTTTGAAGTGATAAATGAATTCAGTAAGGTCATGGGATACAAAATCAATGTATAGAAATCTGTTGCATTCCTATACACTAATAATGCAGGAACTGAAAGAGAAATTAAGAAAACAATTCCATTCACAATTGCACCAAAAATAATGAAATACTTAGAAATGAACTTAACCAAGGAGGTGAAAGACCTGTATTCTGAAAACTATAAAACATTGATAAAAGAAATTGAAGACGACACAAAGAAATGTAAACACAGGGGCGCCTGGGTGGCTCAGTTGGTTAAGCGTCTACCTTCGGCTCAGGTCATGATCTCAGGGTCCTGGGATCGAGCCCTGCATCAGGCTCCCTGCTCGGCGGGAAGCCTGCTTCTCCCTCTCCCACTCCCCCTGCTTGTGTTCCCTCTCTTGCTATGTCTCTATCTTTCAAATAAATAAATAAAATCTTAAAAAAAAAATGTAAACACATTGCATGCTCATGATTTACAGGAACAAATATTGTTAAAATGTCTATACTATCCAAAGCAATCTGCAGATTGAATGCAATCCCTCTCAAAATACCAACAATATTTTTTACAGAACTAGAACAAACAATCCTAAAATACATATGGAACCACAAAAGTCCCCGAATAGCCAAAGCAATCTTGAAAAAAACTGGAAGTATCAAAGATCCCAGCTATCAAGATATACTACAAAGTTGTAATAATCAAAACCATATGGTACTGGTACAAAAATAGACACATAGATCAGTGGAACAGAGAGCCCAGAAATAAATTCATGACTATATGATCAATTAGTCTTTGAGAAAGGAGGAAAGAATATGCAATGAGAAAAAGTCTCTTCAACAAATGGTGTTGGGAAAACTGGACAGCCACATGCAAAAGAGTAAAACTGGACTGCCTTCTCAAACTATACACAAAAAAACTCAAAAGGGATTAAAGACCTAAATCTGATACCTGAAACCATAGAACTCCTACAAGAGGGCACAGGTAATAATTTCTCTGACATTGCCCAACATTTTTCTAGATGTGTCTCCTGAGGCAAGGGAAACAAAAGCAAAAATAAACTATTGGGACTACATCAAAATAAAAACACTTCTGCACAGCAAAGGAAACAATCAACAAAACTAAAGACAACCTACTGAATGGGGAAATATATTTACAAATGACATACCGATAAAGGGTTAGTATTCAAAATATATAAAGAACTTACACAACTCAGCACACACACACACACAAACCCAAATAATCCAATTAAAAAGAAAACATGAACACTCATTTCTCCAAAGAAGAGACAGATGGCCAACAGACAAATGAAAAGATGCTCACATCACTCCTCATCACATCAAAACCACAACGAGATATCACCTCACACCTGTCATAATGGCTAAAATAAAACACACAAGAAACAAATGTTGGTGAGGATGTGGAGAAAAAAGAACACATGTGCATCATTGGTGGGAATGCAAACTGGTGCAGCCACTATGGAAAACAGTATTGAGGTCCCTCAAAAAATTAAGAATAGAACTACTCTATGATCCAGTAATTCCACTACCAGGTATTTACACAAAGAATACAAAAACACTAATTAAAAAAGATATTTGCACCATGTTAATTGCAGCATTATTTACAATAGCCAAATTATGGAAGCAGCCCAAGTGTCCATTGATAGATGAATGGATAAAGAAGCTGTGGTATACATATACATACGTACACACACATACATACAATGGAATATTACTCAGCTATAAAAAAGAATGAAATGAAATCTTGCCATTTGCAATGACATGGATAGAATGAGAAGGTATACTACTAAGTGAAATAAGTTGGTCAAAGACCAATACCATATGATTTCACTCATACGTGGATTTAAGAAACAAAACAAATAGGTAAAGAAAAAAAAAGACAACGAAAAACAGAAGCGTAATATAGAGAAAAAACTGATGGTCACCAGAGGGGAGGTAGGTGGAGGATGGGTGAAATAGGTAAAAGGGATTGGAGTACTCTTATCCTGATTATAGCACTGATGAGCACTGAGTAATGTATAGAATTGTTGAATTACTAGACTGTATACTTGAAACCAATATAATACTATACAGTAACATTCTGCACTAGAACTAACATTCTACACTAGAATTAAAATTTTTAAACAAGTAATTTGGACCAGAGCAGGACTAAAATTTACAATCCATTTTGGTGAATTTATAAAAACAAAGTCTTTATTATGTTGTTGATTAAAAAAGAAGCAATCTAGAAGATTCCACATATACCCATGTGCTTTTAAGAAAATCATCTTGTATATGACACAATCTAACAAAATTATAAGAAAAAGTAGACAAATCTTCAGTCTCAATATGTACCTCTTAGACCTCTTTCAGAATTTGATCTAGTAAAGAAAACAATTATGAAATTTATGTAATAGATTGACCAGCAATACCAGTCCTATCTTGCTAAAGAAGAAATTTTTAGGCAATTATCGAAATACAACTCACAAAGGAAACTTAAGATAAAGTGAAAAAAGAAGTGATATATTGGTACATTTGGGTATATATGTGTGTGTATAAAGCATAAGAAAGAATTCATCAGAATATGTAAGAAACTCCTATTAATTCATATACAAAAGGTAGGTAACAAGAAAAATGTGGGCAAAGAGTAAAAAGTTCATGGAAGGGTACAACAAAGGTGTATGAAAAAGTGTCCAACTTAACTGGTAATCAGGAGAACAGAAATCAAAGCAAAGGAACAATAAATTTTCACATTAGACAGACAAAAGTGTAAAATACAATAATTAGGATGTAGAAAGAGGATTTTTTAACACATTCTAGAGGGTGCATAAATTGGTACAATTATTTTGGAAAGCAATTTGTCAATACCCAATAAACTGAAAATTTGCATGCCTTCACCTAGTCCTATTTCACTTTAAGCCATTTCTGCTAAGGCTGTTTTTGCACATGTTTGAGGAGATGGGCAAAGAAATGTTCATGGCAGCGTTGCTGGTAATGTGAAAAACCTGATGTGGAAACATTTTACAAGAGGTCAATATAAATTTCAATATATTAATTGATCGAAATACTATGCAACCATTCAAATGAAAGAACTAGGTTTATATATGTCAACATATAGATCAAAATAATAACCTTGTGTGAAACAAGAGCAAGGTGCATGCATAGATACATAGACAGACCTGTATACCTTATATATATGAATATGTGTGTCTATCCCATATGATGTATTTAAATATATTCAAATTTTACAATAGGCAAAATTATAATACCTATTATTTCTAACTACACATGATTTATAAATGTAGAGAAACATGTATTTATGATTAGAGAGCAGATAAGGTAAGGAGGCTTGCTCTAGGACCCCCAACTAGGGATAAAGACTGAGGAGGAAAAGAGGAACTTAAATTTATAAGCAATATCTTTCCTTTTATTAAATAAAAGTAACTGAGGTAAACATATATACACACGTACACATATATGTGTGACGTGTGTGTGTGCGTATCTGCCTCTTCTAAGAGCATTTTCGTTTTAAGCCTTGTCTCTCCCTTGGAATGAAATTTGTACTCCCCAATATTGAATAGCAAGGTTCAATATGCCGAGAGAGATGTGTTCTGTGGTTGAGAGTCGCCAGCCAGCCTGAATTCACATTACATGTTCAGTTTATGCTCTGCCCATTATTCTGCCCATTATTCTGACTCTATTTGCCATCAGGCAAGAACCAAGTAATACAAGTTTTCTTTTATTCTCAAAACAAAAACCAATCTGTTTTCTCTCATAATGTCTCATTTTTATAGACACATATACAGCAAAATAGAATCAAAAAAGTGCTAAAATCATATTACATTACTGTCATTACTGCATGAATTTCTTTTTAAGAAATGTCATCCTTGATTATGTCTTTATTCCTTGATCTTTTCTATTTAAAGTAAATTTTACAAGAAAAAGATAAATCTTAATTTAAATAATAGCATGATATACTTAAGATATTCCAATGATGCTTCTGACATTATTGGTTTCTTAGAGAAAAACCATCTTCTACCCAACCTCTCCTCTGCTGCTCCTCATGGTAATTTTAATTGCAGATTATTCTCATTTCTGTAGCATTACTGATAGATTGGAAACAGATGACATACATCATTAGTTGCTGCGTATAGAACACTGCATTTCAAAATCTGTCTTTTTTGCCTGAGATTTTGTTTGATATTAGAAAATGGCTTTGTTTCCTCCATTAGGACAATCACTACTGAAAACAATGAAGCTTTTCCAATTATTCCCAGTTCCTTTCAACTCAAGGGTTGGACTAGCCTAGCTTCCTTCCTGGTCTCTCTCATCATTTCCATTATTATACATAGTGTTGGTGCTTTAAAGGATGTACACATATTTCCTTAGCATGGTGATGTCCCATGGAATTATTATCTCAAACCTGTTTCTCTCCATCTTTCCTCACTTTGTGTCTAACAAAAAGAACAAAAACCAATATTTTTTTGGCCTATCTTTGTTTAAAGTCTTTCTTCTGACTTTCTTCTGACTTTTTAGTTTAGTATAAACTAGTTCCCTCTTCCATTTATTGCACAATTTGTGTAGGCAGATGTACACAAATGGATACAGTGTGAAAAATACAAAGGCATTAGCAAGTGTAGAGGTCACAACAGGAAGGGCACCCCGGTGTGTGGTGTTCAGTGAATAATTGGTTTAATGTGCTGATGGTTTAAAATTCAAGGCATGGGAAGTTGGCATGACAGAGGTACACAAGGGCTGTGTTTAGATGGGATCAGGCATTGGAATTTACTCTGCAGACTAGAAGAATGGTTGTGTACAAAGGACAAAATAATCAGATACATACATACATATTTGGAGAAAAACAAACACAAGGCTCAAAGCAGGGACCTACCAACGGTGGTTTGACACAGGCTGGGAAGAATCTACCATAACCCCTCTTCCACTTGTAGGTGACTGACCCTGCTTCCCTTCACTTCTACCATCTACTAACTTGGCCTCTGCCTCCCAAGTCCCAACACAGGACCAGATGGGTATAGTCCTGGCTCTTATCAAGAATAGTGGGCCTTCAGGGGCCAGGATCTGGTACATGTAGCTCATAGAGCTTTTCAAAAATGAAACTTAATCCTACTAATTGGTATTTATGTTCAGTTTAGAACAGCTAGATGTATTTACAAGGCCAATAAGCTTAACTGACATAGCAAAGAATCCACTGGCCAATGAAAGAACATGTCATTAAAAGTTGAGAGTACATTCCCCTTCTGGCAATGGCCTACTAGGTAATTTTGAACCCTCCCACTGAAATAAACTAGTAGACTTGGAAGGACAGATCATGACAAAGTTCCTGATTAGATTAAGTTGATGTAGGATTTTTTTTTTTTTTGGTCTTTCTAATTTCCTACCAGAATTAAATTTGATAAGTCACAGTGACTATAAAATGAAGAGTAATTAAAAAAAAAGAATTTAGGTGGATAAAAAAGTTATTCATCACGCTTTTAAGTAAATGTGTTTCACATTTTCAAGGACACAAAGATTAAAATTTTTAGTGAGATGAAATTTTAAAAGCAGAATTACTAGAATTTAAAAACAACAATTGAAATTAAGAACTCAGTGGATGAGTTTAAATCAAATTAGGTATAGGAGAAACAGTAAACAGAAAGAACATTCAGAAGAAAATATCTAGAATGAAACAGGGAGATAAAATGATGGAAAACACAGAAAATAAAGTATAATTCAAACACAGGATAAGGTGAAAAGGACTAACATATGTCTAATTGGAATCCTAGAAGGGAATACAAAATAATACAAAAGTAATATTTGAAGAGGTAATGACTAAAAATGTTACCAATCTGATTTTTTTTTAAAAAAATAAGCCATAACTCAAAAAGCACAGATTTTAACAAGTAACACACATCCAGAGAGAGCAAGTAAGCAAGAGAGAGAAAGCCACATATGTACATCACAGTAAACTTCTTGAAAATTAAAGAGAAGAAAAATCTTAAAATCATCAGGGGTGGGAGATGTGGTATAGGAGGTGTGGTGCAGAGTACCTTCAATTAACAATTGGATGGGTATCTGATTTTTCCAACACAAAAGATACCAGAAGAAATGGAATTCTATCTTCAAACTGTTGAAAGAAAATGACTGCAAATCTGCACATACATGAACTGCCATGCGAAAGTATATATTCTTATCAAATATATATGGGACATTTACCAAAAGTGATCATATGGCATGTTAAAAATCAACACTTTACAAATTTCAAAGGACTAAAATTATACAGCATATATGAAAAATAGTGGAAAATAAGAAGTTCAATAAAAAATACCTCATAAGTCACCATATGCCCAGAAATTAAGGGCTGTACTTCTGAAAAACCCATTAGTTAAAGCAGAAATCACAAGCAAAATTAGAAAATATTTTGAACTTAATGATAAAATAGGATACTAATAACTTAAGGGATAGCTATACCAAAGCCTTCAGAAGAGGGACAGTTACAACCTTAAATGCATAAATCATAAAAGAACAGAAGAAAATCAATGAGCTAAGTATCCATCTCAAGCATTCACAAACAGAATAGTAAATAAAATTCCAAAAAATTAGGAAAAAAAAATCAAAATAAAAACCTGGCAATTATAAAATAGGAAAATTCCAAGATAGTGAGATATATAAAGGATAATATATTAAGACATGGGTTTATTCCAGAACTATACGGTATGTTTTACAATTAAAAATGAATAAAATTCACTATTAATAAAATAAAGCCCAAAGTTGGTGCTTTGAAAAAACTAACAACATTGATAAATGCACGCCAATGCTGTTCAGTAAAAAGAGAAGCACAAATTAACACTATCAGGAATTTAAAGGGGTTATCATTTCAGTTTCTACAGACATGAAAATGTTAAGAACCTATTATAACAATTTTATGCCAATAAATTTGCAAATTTGACAAAGTAGGAAATAAAACTTAAAAAATTACTCAATGGAAAAAAAAACCCTCACTGGATGGTCTGTATAGTAGAGAAGACAAAGGATAGAATTAGTAAATTAAAGACAGACCAATGGAATCTGAACAGAGAGAAAACAGACCAAAAGAAAAACAGAGAGAAAACAAGAAACAGACCAAAAGAAAAAATGGACTCCTCTGCTGAAGCATTTCAGTAGAGAAGGGATAGCCTTTTTAATAAATGGTGGTGGAACAATTAAACATCCACCATCAAAAAACTCCAAAACAACAAAGCAAAAAAATCCAAACACTTTATACAAAAAATAATTCAAGATGGATTGTGTTCTTAATTGTAAAACATAAAATTTCAAGAAAAGAACATAGGTGAAAATCTTTGGGACCTAGGACTAAGTGGTAGTCTTTGATTTGATACCAAAATCATGATTTATTTGAGAAAAGAAAAAATAGACTTCATCAAAATGAAAGTTTTTCCTGCAAAAGATCCTGTTAAAAGGATGAAAAGGCAAATTACAGACTGGGAAAAAAATATTTGCAAATCATATTTCTGACAAAGGCCTTGAACCTCATGTAAATGAAGAACTCTCAAAACCTAATACTAAAAAAAAAGTAATAAATAACTGGAATAATCTAATTACACAATAGTCAAAGGACATGCACAGACATTTCATTGAAGAGGGCTATACAGATGGCAAATAAACACATGAAAAGATGTCTAATATTATTAGTCATTGGAGAAATGCAAATTAAAACCATAATGGGATATCACTATACATCTAACAGAATGTCTAAAATGAAAAATAGTGATAACGTCTAATGCTGGCAAGGGTGAGAATGTAAAGTAAGTACAGACACTCTGGAAAATACATTGGTATCTCCTTTCAAAACTAAAAATGGAGATATCATAAGACCCAGCAATTTCACTCTTGGGCCTTTATCCCAGAGAATTATAGACTTGAGTTCATGCAGGAATTTGTATATAAATGTTCGTAGCAGCCTTACTTACAAGAAATGAAAACTGGAAACTATCCAAATGTCTTTAAAGGGCGAATGGATAAACTGTGGTTACATCCAAACTTAATGTTATTCAGTAATAAAAAGGAACACATTACTGATAAACAAAACTTGGATGTGTCTCAGGATATAGTGTTGAATGAAAAAAGCCAATCTCAAAAGGATGCATACTGGATGATTCCATGTATGTAACAATCATGAAATAAACTGTGTAGAGATGGAGAATGGACTGGTGGACTGATGGTTGCCAGGAGTTAGGGACTGGGGTGGGTAGGGGATGCATGTGGCTATAAGGAGTAAAATAAGGGAGTCTTATGGTAATGCTACAACTGGGTATTTTGATTGTAGTGGTGGTTATGCAAGCTACATTGATGATAGAACTGCATAGAATTACACACATATACCCACAAATGAGTATGTGTAACTGGTGAAATTCAATAAGCTTTATGGATTAAACTAATATCAATTTCTTGGTTTTGATATTTTATAGTTATGTAACATAATAATACTGGGGAGGCTAAGAGAAGGGTGCACAGGGCATCTCTACCCATTTGTTTGTAATCCCCTGTGCCTGTACAATTATTTTAAAATAAATTTAAAATCAAGATGATTATGTAATTTCCTAAACATATGGTTGAATGAAGTTAAAAAGTTTCCAGTATGCAAACAGGAAGTGTTTCTCTTTCAGAAAATAGGTTTCCTTCACTACCATAAAGTTCACTTTAGAAACCTCGCTTTTGCTAAGACCTACATTAGTATCTGTTTTTGCTATTGGGATGAAATCTGAAGATGATTTTTCACTTTTACAAAATGCTATTTACTTCTTTGCTTTATGTCCTTCCGGCTCACGAAAGGTGTCATAGGAACACTCTACTTGCAGATAGCTAGGAAAACCTGTATTTGTAATTCAACATATCAATATCATTCTTTTGGATTTACAGGATTGTCTTGGTCTCTATGATACCTATATTTATACATATACCTGCACACACATGTTTCAGTTTGTTTTGTTTTGCTTTTTTGGATAAAGCCAGAAGCCTGAGAATTGAAAATTATCACAAATGTCAGAGTTTGGCTACACCAGGATACCCAGGGAAGGGCACAGAAAGTGGAAATCTCGAATAGGATAATAAGAATTTTAAAGCTTCACTTACTTGGTATTTCTTTTCGGGCAGCTCTTTTAAGTGATTGCTTTGAAAAATTATAAGTGATCAGAGCAACTTTGTAATCTTGGATTTCATTTCAGAGCTCCAATCTGATTCCCCATGCAGCTTTTCTTTCCTCTTTTCCTTAAAAAGAAGCTTATTTCTAGACTCCTCTACTGACTTGTCAATTTTACAAATGTGGCCAATGATCCATGAAAACAAAACAATTCACTGTAACACCGTTTAAATAAGGAAGGTAAGCAAACAGTTAAGTCAGTTCAAACTGAATAAACACAACCTCTGTTCCAATGAAACATGAAACTGCCAAATGGAATGCCACTTAGTCGTAGGTGCCCAATATATGCAACAAAATTTAGATTTTTTATGACACATTTGACTGGAGAAGTGGATTTAATTCATGTTATTTTCATCACTGTTCTTTTGATATAAGCATTATTTATGTATGTAGGGGTGTGTGTGTGTGTGTGTATGTGTGTGTGTGAAGGTGCATGTGTATTTTTCTTTTAGGTGTCCAATATCTCATTTAAGACTTTGAAAATGCTCATGGGGTCTAGATTCTCTCTTATGGAGTCTAAAGTATAAATGACCTCATGTCTTTTCATCTATATGCCTTCTAGCCCAATGGTTCTCTAGCTTGCTGCAAAATCACCCCATTTGTTCAATTAGACTTTTGTGCCTAATTCCATTGTTTCTGATTTATGAGGACTAAGATAGAGCCTGAGAATGTGTGTTTCCAATAATGTTTCTAGTTAATACAGATTCTTCTGTTTAGGAAACTATAATTTGAGAACCACAGGTCTCATTCAGGATGAGTTCGTCCATACATGGAAAAATTAGCTTTTCTGGAATGGCCAATAATCTTTTTTATGTCTTTCTCATTTATTACCAGTTTTTACTCAGATTTCCTTCATGATCTAACAGAAAAAAAGCACTGATTTCATCCAAAGCTTTGTTCAAAATTCATTTACTCCAGGATTGCTACTGTTTCATATCTGAAAATTAGGAAAATAATTCCAAAATTGATTTTACAAAGTCTGTGTACCAAAGTCCATGTACTTTGATTATCAGAAAACTTGCTGGGCCTTCCTCCAGTTTTAATTACTCTTCCTCTTGACACAATCCTTACATATTTCATTTGCTAGTGCCTAACTTGTGAAACAGCAGACTAGAACATAGTAACCCAAAGAGTATTTAAATAATCCAGGTGAGGGATGAGGATGGTAGTGCATAGTATTTATTGAGTCCCTAGTCTGTACTAAGCACTGTACTAGATAATCTAATGACATTATCTCATCTATTCTACCCAAAAACCTATGAAAGTGGCATTATCCCTGTTCTACAGAAGCAGACACTGAGACAGATTTTGGAGTGCATGATATTGGTTAGGAATCAACACTTGTGAAGGAAGGAGTAGGAAGCTGGATTGGGTCGAGGGAGAAGCTGAATGACCATGGAAACCCAACAGAGTCTTTGACAGACCAACATGGGAATCTGGAGCAAGATTTGCTTGTCATGGTGTCCCACTGGGTTGCAATGGCTAGGTATTTATGTCCACACTTCACTGGAAATGGGTATCCCTGGGAAGAGTATGACCTCAGACAAGGAGGCTTTGTGTAGCTGGGGATGGCCCTGAAGTGGTCTATAGACTATGCCTCCTATCTCTGTGCTGGGAGGATGTACTTCTTTGAAGGAGAATTTGGGTGTTCACTGAGTTTGCCACTGATTTGTCCAAGAACACAGTAATTGTCTCAGTGAAAATTTAAATTCAGGACTATCTGATTCTTTTGATGATATACTCCGTTATTTTCTAAAAAAATATTTGCTAAGTATATGCCTTAACCTTGTCTTGAGGAGTCCATCATGGACATTGACTGTCTTGTGTGACAATGCAACAATGTCCTCAGGTGCCATTGAACAATGTAGCAGTTTGTCCCTACATGCAAGGTCTCCAAACCTGTCATTTTGTCACCTGTCATCCTGTCAGGGAGCTGAACAAGTACAGAATCCATGAATAGTCTATTGCTTTCACAGAAGCTGCCATGATTCTTCATCCTGATGACTCAATCTCTTGGCTGGTCTGCCTGCTTCCATTCTTGCCCACCTCCAACGACTAGATGGATACTGAAAAAGCATTCATGCCACAACTCTGCTCAAGTATTTGAAGTTATTTCTCTTCCTATGTATGTGTGCGTATGTATATAGATGTATTCTATGTGCGTATAGTTTTACTCAGGACACCATTTTTGCAGTGTGCAGTTGATACATTCACACTCAGACTGATCATTATTTATCTCCCCTACTCTAATTTCAGATTCTTCTAAAGTTTTTATCCATTATGTTCACTCCTGAACAACCAGATTTTTAAAAAGTGCTTGCTATCCATTGAGTAATTACTAAATATTTGGTAAATAAATTGTATGAAAAAATGGTGTTAGCAAAAAAAAAAAAAAGATATGTAAGGATCAGAAAACTGATTTGGTTTCAAAACCTATTTAATCTAGACAAATTACATCAAACTCTAAGCTTTGTTTTGCTTTGTTTTCCATCTTAATTGGAGTTAATACATTGGAATTTTTAATGAAATGAAATAGCAGATAAAGAAAATGTTATGGAAAAGGATAAATAGGGTTATAAAGTTGTTAAATTTAAATGTGTATCCCTATAATATTGCATAAATTGCCACAACTCTTTTCCTATAAAAAATATAAACTCTCGTCATTGGGAAAATGTGTTGATATGGATTATCTAATGTACTGATAAAAGATGAATTACTACTCTTTTGTTTTTCACTTTTTAAAATTTGAGTGGTATTTGCAATTACAGCATATCCAAGACACTCTGGTACATATTTATGCTTTGTGTTTGACAAAGTGTGTCTTCAAGGCAGGCCTTATCTATGAAATTATTCTGAGGCTACTTGATATGTATGTTCCAGACAGGCTGGTCTTCCCAACTCCTCCTCCTCAACACTCCATGGCTTGTGCATACTCACAGTCCCACCATTCATTTCCTCCTCTATCTACTCTTGTCGGCCCTTCCCAAAAGAATTGTCATCATTCACCTGCTCCTTCCTACCTGGTCAGGATGCTTCTCCATTCTGCATCTTCCTTCCTCAAAAATGCTGCCCATATTGATTTTCCTGGTTTTCAGCAACAACTGCACTTATGCGTGGTGTCATACTGTTCAATATTTAGTTCTGTTGTTTAATATAATGTTCTACATCACATGCATAGATCCCTTCTGAGAAGAGAAAGTCCCTGAGAACAAAGATTGGGTTGCTCATTCCTCTACTGTGCCGCAAAGCTGCCACCGCTCTACAAAGATAAGCAGATGCTTGGCAGAACTCTAGATGTTATTTTTCTTAACACAGCAATTTCTGATCTCTGCAGCTTTTATAGGCCCCCTCTCAGTAAAGGAATTGAACCATTTTCATTAGATAGATAGATCACTGAAGAAGAAACAAGGAGTATTTCATGATCCCAGATCTGCATTCACCGAGTTAGTAAGGCTGTGGAAAGCAGAGCTTCAAGGCTTCAAACTGAATATTAAACTGCAATTAGATTGTCAGCCCTGAAAGGGTTGTCATGGTCTATCTTCAGGATAAAACAGTTTGTGGTCTGCGACTGATGTAAAACTTTCCTAAACCAGCTCCCAGATCCTTGGAACTCACTCCATTCATAACACCATTTTTACCTTGCACAGTTGGTCAGGGTTTTGCAAAAACAAAAAAAGCAGAAATTATTGCCTTCCACTCCCCAGTGTGATAGCCGAAGTCATAGTAGGGACAAAGACCATGCAAGCTCAGGGACCTAAAGTAGTCTGGGAATCTAAAAAAGGGCTTTATTATAGTCTGGATGGACTCTGGATAAAATTGTGCTACTGATCATAAAACAGTGCCTTTCAGTAGTTTTGAGCATCATTTCCTTGTCCTTACTTTTCTTCAGATTCTTCCCAAGTTCTGGCTATTACTGGCTTGTCCAGCATCTGGAGCTCCTCACTCCACCTCCAAAGAGCTAGCATTTTGCTTCTTCCTGCTCCGATACAATCCAATTGCTTATGTTCTATCCTCTGAGGAGCACTCTAAGATCCTGAAGCTGATATAAAAAAAATCAAGAAAAACAACAATGGTTTGGAGGCCAACAGTGAGATTTCAAATCAGAAACACTGGACATGCTCTCATAGCCCTAACTAGCTATGTGACCTTGAGCAAGTCACTGAATCTTTAAAGCTTCAGATGACTCATAGGTAAATAGGATCATAAAGGAGCCTATTTCGTGGCCTTGTGGTGAAGATGAAGTAAAATTATGTGTGCTAAGTGCCTGCTATGGAGACTTGCAATACTAAATGCATCCTCAGTATCAAAATGAATATTGTTCTCAGAGAAAATACTCAACTCTAAACACAGCCCGTCAATATTTTTGCTTAAAGATGTCATTAATGATGAAGGACGTCAGGCACTAAAACTCATTTCTTTTTTTTTTGGTATAAAGGGACTTGGGATTCACCAAGATGGATTCAGAAGGCAGTCACCCCCTCCACCAAATAAGCATGACAAGAAACAACGGTCATCATCAGCACTTTCCTTTCAGTCACTTTCTATGAGGAGGAAGAAGAGCCACCAAGTAAAAACCCTACTTTCTCTGCCTCTTAGCACTGAACATAAGCACCAGCATGATTTCCTTCAGAAGCTTCCAGAGTTTAACATTCTTACTCTAGGACTCTTCAAAACTCCTTTGAGCTAGAGATGATGCAGGTGTCAGCATCTTTTTGTTTTACATGGAAAAAAAAATAAACCCTAAAATGGAAACCTAACCTTTGAAGACTAACATAAGAAAAAAAGTACATGTGATCAGGGTTTTAGTCTTAAATTTGTCACTAACAGCATTATTTTATTAAAATCAATTTCTATCAGTATATTTACTTCTCAAATATCCTCATCCATCAACTGCTTGCCTTACAACTACACAGGGCAGCTATAGGATTAAAATAAAGTGTGAACTGAAAGCATTTTGAAAAGGAACCACCACTCTACAATTATAGGAACAATTATTCCCATCACAAACACCACAGCCAGAAGCCAAATTTGCATATCAACACTTCATTATTGGAGGCTTTGGTACATGAGCAATTTTAAAACAAATTGTAATTTGAGTTTTCATGGGTTTTGCACTTTCTGTGACTATCTTGTTTACTTGCTTTTATCTGAAAGGAAAAGTCTGTCAAATCTGCTAAATTACTCAGTTTACTGTCATTTTTCTTATTTGTTTCGGCGATGTATGTGATGCTTCTGAGTCTCATCACTGCTAATCTTCAATTACCCAGGCTAAGACAGGGGTTCCGTTGTACCCCTTTTCAGCCTAGGGAAGCAGAGCCAGGATGGTGAGGGGAAAGCAAATGCCAGCCAATGTTGGAATCATGGAGAGCCATCATTCTAGAGACAATGTGATTAACTTTTGCCTGAAGAAGTTTCCCTCATGTTCTCAAATTCACTAGCTTACAAGAGCCACTTGTAGCTCATGACTGGCATTCAGGTATAAGGTTTATGTTCTCTAGGAATTCTGAGAAGTGCAATAAAGGCCGTCATGTAATCACTGATAGTATACTTCCATCTCAGGGTGCTCCCTCATGTCACTTCCCGGAAGTCCTTAAAAAAAAAAAAAAAGTGGAGGAGTATCTGAAAGGTTCACCACTAGACCTATACTTCTCTTATTCATTTTTGTCAAGTATCACAGAATAGATTAATATTTAGCTGGTGAGATAAACTTGAATTCCTCTCTCATAGCCACGTAACCATATCATACTAAACATTGCTTTGGAGAAAGAGAAACAACAATGGAAGGCAGGAGAACAGGTGCAGAGGAGACAAGTATTATAGCTCCTAAAAAATATTCAGTGGCCACTTTAAGATCCTTAGATTTTCAAGTAAAATATAGAAAAAAATGCCACTACAAAAATGTACCACACTAAGTTATAGAGATATTTGTTTTAAGCATAGATTTATAAGCATTGACTCTATATGATATTCTCATTTTAAGAAAACTTAAGATGCATTAGATACAAAAATCCAAATATATAAAACACTTAAAATAGGAGAGAACTGTTTTAGTGAAGATTCTTAACCTTAGCAAAAGGATTTATTAGCAGGCTATTTTAAGTCTAAAAATCATGAACTGGAAACATACAAACTATTAAAATCCAGCTCAAATTTTTTTTTTAAAGATTTTATTTATTTATTTGACAGAGAGAGACACAGCGAGAGAGGGAACACAAGCAGGGGGAGGGGGAGAGGGAGAAGCAGGCTCCCCGCAGAGCAGGGAGCCCGATGTGGGACTCGATCCCGGGACTCCAGGATCATGACCTGAGCCGAAGGCAGTCGCTTAACCGACTGAGCCACCCAGGCGCCC
>NC_138381.1:27708161-27741602 GCF_054177405.1 Leptonychotes weddellii | reverse complement strand
GCAATGTCCACAATAGCCAAACTGTGGAAAGAGCCAAGATGTCCATTGACAGATGAATGGATAAAGAAGAGGTGGTATATATATACAATGGAATATTATACAGCCATCAAAAGGAATGAGATCTTGCCATTTGCAATGACATGGATAGAACTGGAAGGTGTTATGCTGAGCGAAATAAGTCAATCAGAGAAAGACATGTATCATATGACCTCACTGATATGAGGAATTCTTAATCTCAGGAAACAAACTGAGGGTTGCTTGAGTAGGGGGTGGGGTGGGAGGGATGGGGTGTCTGGGTGATAGACACTGGGGAGGGTATGTGCTATGGTGAGCACTGTGAATTGTGCAAGACTGTTGAATCACAAATCTGTACCTCTGAAACAAATAATGCAATATATATTAAGAAAAAAAAAAAGAAGATAGTAGGAGGGGAAGAATGAAGGGGGCGAAATCGGAGGGGAAGACGAACCATGAGAGACTATGGACTCTGAAAAACAAACTGAGGGTTGTAGAGGGGAGGAGGGTGGGAGGATGGGTTAGCCTGGTGATGGGTATTAAAGAGGGCATGTCCTGCATGGAGTATGGGGTGTTATGCACGAACAATGAATCATGGAACACTACATCAAAAACTAATGATGTAATGTATGGTGATTAACATAACAATAAAAAGTAAAAAAATATTTTATTTGTGAGAGAGAGAGAGAGAGCGCGCACGAGCAGGGGGAGGGGCAGAGGGAGAAGCAGACTTCCTGATGAGCAGGGAGCCTGATGTGGGGCTCAATCCCAGGACCTTGGGATCATGACTTGAGCTGAAGGCAGACACCTAACCAACTGATTCTCAATCAGGGGGTTCTAAGGAATTACAGGGGCTCTTCCCAATCCTCCCTCTTAATTTGTTCCAAGAAACCACTCTCCAGGAATGGATCTCTGTCCTTATTGACACCAGAGCTACATTCTCAGTGCTCAACCCCACTGTTGTAAAGTAGCCCCTGCCTCAGAGTACTAAAACAGTTTAAATCATAGGGGGTCTCTAGTAAATCTCAACAGGTTCCTGTCTCTGAACCTATTCCCATCATCAAGGCCCTTTGAGAGATACACACTCTTTTGTCCTTATTTCCTCTACCCCTAATTCATTCAGGGGTTAGAGATTTCTTAGAAAAATATGCCAGAATTCCTTTCTCTCAAAATGGAGGAAAGAATTCTAGAATTTGACAATAGCTATCAAAATAGCCAACCAGGTGAATTAAATGAACTTTCAACATCTTTTACTTGCTCAGTCTGACAGTACTGTAGCTGAGTTGGGGATACTGATCATTTGTCCTTATGGGATCAGCTACCATCCTCTATATGGACCAGATCTTTAACTGGTATTGACAGAATCCATAGAGTGCCTTCCATCAAGATTCAGATAGATCCCTCAAAACCTCTTCCCAGAATAAATAAATAACCTATAAAGAAAGAAACCCTTCAAGGCTTCAAGCCCATAATAGATTACAAGGCTCAGGACTTCATTATGTCCTGTACTCATGGCTGCAATACCACTCTTACCTGTGAGAAAACCCAACAGCCAAGGATGGAGGTTTGTCCAGGACCTCTGAGAAATAAGTAACATTGTTATCCCTTGACACCCTGTTGCTCCTAACTCCCATTTGTTATCAGAATCCATTTCTACTGAAAGAAAATTTTTCATATAATTGATTTATACAGTACATTTTAGTATTCTAGTTGATAAAGATAGTATCCCTTTGCTTTCATTTGGGAAGAATGGGAATACACCTGGACAGTAATGCCTCAGGGTTTCAGAGTCTCCTTTTCAGAAACCTTAAAAGCAGATTTGGAGGATATTGAGTTTTCTGCAGGATCTATTTTGTTATAGTAAATAGATTATTTGATTCTCTCTGCTGTCCTTCTGAAACCTCTTCAAAGAAAGGCAGCGTCTACCTATTAAAAATTTGGCCTTAAAGAGACACGGGTTCCTGCAAAAAAAAATTAGTTTGCTCAAACTCAGGTTCAATGCTTAAGGTGCCTGATCTCAGAACAAGGACTACATTTGGACCAGGTTGGCTTCATAGCATCCTGAACTTCCCAAAACCTAAAACTAAGTGCAAATTAATGAGGTTTTCTTGGAGTGGTTAGCTGTCAAAATTGGATTCCAGGCTTCTCTTATGGCTCAACCTCTGTCTGCTGTAGTAAAAGAAATGACATATCTGATCCTATGATATGGAAAGATCAGGAAGACAGCTTTTGGGACTTCAAAGAAAAGCCTAATAAAGCTCCCTCAAACATCTTAATTATCAACTGTCCCTTTTCCTCTTGTATGTGAAGAAAGGGAATGCTTTGGAGTACTCACCCAAGAACATGTAGACTGTCATTCACCCATAGAATATTGTAGCACAGGGCTATCCCCCTTGCCTCAGAGCCATTCCTGACACTGCCCTTTTATTTAAGGTCACTGAAGAAATAATCATGGGATTCCCTTTAACCAGCCTTGTATTTTCACCAAGGGTAAAACCATAAACATTTATACCGATAGTCACTATGCCTTTGGGATAGCTCAGAACTTTGGAATGCTAGGAAGCATTAACCTTTTCTTACCTACAGTGGGGATAAAATTAAAGATGGCTCCTCTATCCGAAATTTACTAGATGCCATACTTTTGCTGGCTGCTCTGACTTTTAAGGGTTCTGGGCATTCCAGACTCAACTATCTGGAGACCAAAGGAAACCATCTCACTGGTTTATTTCCACCAAAAACATGCACTCAAGGAAACTAATAGCCAAACCTCTGTTGTGGTTCAAAAGGATGTTCTCCCAAATGATAACTTGGAAAAATTGACAAGAAATACCCAACAATTGGCCCCAGAGAAGGAATAACAATACTGGCAATCTAGTAATTGTAACTCAATAAAAAGAGAACTCTGGTTTGGACCTAACAATTTGGCCCTATGAAAATTTTAAAATTCTCACTACTTACCACTATACCATTGGCATTAAGCCATTAGCTTACTGACAATGATAGCATTTTTGAACCAATATTGGTGGGAAAATATTAAAAAGGCCACAAAAAATCCCTACCTCACTTGTCCCATCTGTTTAAATTATAATCAAGGAAATCATGTTCGCACAAATGGGTTTCATACAGTTTCCCCCATCTCATGGATATTAATATGTTTTAGTAATGGCTTTCATGGTTTCCCCCCCCCACCAATGGACTGAAATTTTCCCTTGTAGACAGGCCACTGCTTCTTCTGTGGCTAAAATTCTTTTAGAAAAGATGAATCCTACCAGGGGAGTCCCTCTTAAACTCTATAGTGATCAGGGAACCCATTTTACTGGTCAGGTGCTTCAACAAGTCTGTGCTGTTTGGCTGGTTTTACAACACTTTCCTTGTGCATATTGTCCTCAATCCTCAGACACAAATGCACTATGGCACTACCAAGACTCAAATGGTAAAATCTGTAGACCTCCCTAAATATCTTGGCCAAAAGCATTGCCATTGATCCATCTAAATCTCAGATTCACTCTGAAACTCAGACTCTCACCCTTTGAGATAGTCACAAGATGTCCAATGTACTTGACGCCCAATTCCTTTGACACACAGTTAATAAAAGCAGATATACTTAAACATTGTAAAGGTCTAATCGCTTCTGTGAAGAATAACCAACCACATTTTAGCTGAGCAACCTTTTCACAGTGCACTCCTGGGAGAGGACTTTAAACACCACACCTTGCAACCTGGAGATCTTGTCCATTGAAAAGACACCTCCAGGATGATTCTTTTGAACCTCATGAGAAGGGCCTTTATTATGTATTGCTAACTGATCCTTTCCTGCCAAACTCCAAGGAATAGATTCTTGGATTCTTGTGACCCATCTAAAGAAAGCACCAAACTCTGACTAGACCTACATACCATCTGGTGAAAGTAAAGATTTCCCAGAATTGAAGCAGCAGACAACATCTAATGAGACCACTTTCCCAGGATATCCAAACCAGGCCGGTCTACCTTTTCCTCACTGTTTGCTTCTACTACCTGTTTTGTGGAAAGAAAATGCCCTTGTTCACATTTCCCAAATCCTTGAGAAAGGGGGAATCTTTTTTTTCCCTAGTTATAGCCTTTCAGAAACCGCATCATGACCCTGTGACAACATAATTTTTCACTCGCTTTTTCTGAAGGGTTAGAAGGCTCAGAATTTACAAGTCTTTCATCTGAACTATTATCTGACTGGATTTTTAATCCAAATTTACAAATTTATAGGCTGTATTATTGGTTAATATTTGTTTCCAACACTTTTTGAGATACTAATATATCCTTGAATTTTTGCTATTTTTGTAAAAAGTTCATTAGTTATTGTTTCACTGTTTATACCTGCATTCTGTCTTCCCAAATGCACTTGGTTGATTCTTTCAGTGTACCCTTGTAGTAGTTACTATTTTGCTTTCAGTGCCTGCTTTACTCTGGGACTTCCAGGAGACCTACATGACTCTAGGCTTGCCTCCATAAGAACTCTTCTCCCCTAAGTTGGAATAAGTGCCAATAAATATTTTCAGTTGGCTACCTTCAGATCCCAGTTTAGAACCATCAGACAATTTGGAATTGTTTTATTACTTCTGTTCTGTATAATTACTTTAAGTTTTGTATTTTGTTGCCTGTCAAACTTTTATAAAAATGATATACCCAATAAGATGATCTTCAATGTTTATGATCTTAATAAATATGGACTATAGATGAGAAGTACCTGAACGTTTTCCCTCCTCACCGCCCTTGTCACCCAAACATGGCCATAAGTGGTTTCCAACTGCTTATATAAGCATTTACCTTGGTGTGTAGAACATGACAACCAGAAAAGATCCTTCCTGGCACTGAGGGACAAAACCACTAATGTGGTAGAAAACCTGCCTTTTGATCAGTGATGCTTCCAGAGAAAGATCTTGATCAAAAGGGGGGGAATGTAAAAATTAAGGAGAAACCTCACTTAAGTAGAGCCAGGAGGCTAGAAGGGGGACCCATACCACTCAATATCAGTTACAGGAAGAACTGTCAATTATATAGCCCGACACGAGTATCAATAGGACAGAATTATCAATTACAGACCTCAACTATATATATATTGAATCTATAAGAAATTGACTACCCTGCAACTCAGCCAATGAGAAACTATCACCACCCTGAACTCTTGCTTTTTAACAAAGGACTTTCATTCAAAACACCCCACCCAACTTCCTCCTCCTCTATAAAATAACATTTGTTTATTGGGCTTGCCTATGAGTCAGCAGTAGTGAGGAGGAGGACACGAGAGGGGGTATTAGGACAGCAGAAATCTCTAGACTTCCTAGTGCCAGGTTGGCTGACCACAGAGTTGGTTAGGGGCTAAACAAAATACAAGATTGCAATGACATTTCCCATTGCTTCAGAATATATTAATATAGGAGGTAGCCAGGTATTGGGGGAATGCATCAGTCTAGGAAATTGTAGTGACTGGATATATTAGCATACCAAAAAAATATAATTTGAAGTGTTTGGAGAACAATTACTTTTATTATTTCTAATAAGGAAGAGGGAGATTCAATACATTTATAATTAAATTGAATTTTGTTAATTTTTACATGGATTTGAGTGAAACTATTTTTTAAGACCTTCTTCTATTTTTGACTGATTTTTTTTTTCATCTAGGCTAGAACCAAAAATAATTTAGGCATCTGAGATAACCCACTACCACAATTTCTACACTTCTGCTATACTGCTTATCCTAATTTGCTGCACATTTAGTATTCTCCCATTGCCCTAAACCTCAAGCATTTTAAGAAGAGGCCCAATTTTATTCTATTCTATCTTCTTTTTAAGATTTTATTTATTTATTTTAGAGACAGAGAAAAAGAGAGCATGCACGTGGGGGAGGGGCAGAAGGAGACAGAGGAGAGTGAAACTCTCAAGCAGATCCCCCCCTCAGCTGAAATTGAGTCAGACACTCAACCAACTGCATTTTCTTGTTGTAGGACAGTACTTCATAGATACTAAGGGATTAGAAATGAAGTAAGAAACAGCTTGAATAAGAGTATAGACAGACTTTGGTAATAGCTGGCTCAACAGCTTGCTGTTGTTTTAGTTAAATCATTTAACCTCCATAAGACTTAAATTTTCTATTTATAAAATGAGTAATAGAATTTTTTTCAGGGGATCTGAGACCAATAGTTAGAAACTATAAGGATGAAAAATTAATCTCATTGTAAGAAAATCCTTACAAATACTTTAAGTTTCCTAAAAGCTCTATTTGTTTCTAGAAGCAGAGTACCTAATCAATTGAAGTGGTCAAACACAGGCTTAAAGAGCATTTGGCAGGAGCACTGAGCAAAGAGAATTTAAACAATGGAAGAATGGTTAAAGTCCTTTCCAACATGGCATTTGGTGAGAGCCGACAATTCTTCCATGGCGTTCCTGTAGTGCTGCAAGGCTTTGAGCATCGCACAAACACAAACACTTGGGTAATTGGCCCTGCTACCAGTATTGCCTCCAAGGGGTAATTTCTTTGTATACCATTTTACTCAAATTCTAGGTGGCAACGATAACTTTTCTATCTACTTCCTGGATTTGTTGTAAGGATAATAAATTTCAACAAATGTTGAACAGGAATAGTTACAAAAGAAAACAAACTATTATTAAATGTGTTTCAATAGTGTTCTCTACTGTCCCCTACTGTGACATAAGTCTTCTTGACTCAACTGTATAGATCATCTTTTGCATGTGAGAGATTAATAATTTGGAAGCCAACAAGTCACCATCTTTTGAGCCTGATGCATTCCTGACTATGTTTGGCTGCAATTGAAGCTCGCTCAGAAAAATAAGGGTATACACATGTAATAATTATATCAGTTGTTTATTTACAAGTTTTTCATTGATTCTAGAGCAAAGAATCACAGAATTAGAAAGCACTTGAGTCAACGTATGCAGATTTCTCTCTTATCACTTACCATTTCATCTACAAACAGGTAATAGTATTCTTCTTTAGGCACACTGAACTAATGAATGCTTCTTTAATATGCTGCATTGGTCAGCTATTGCCATGATAATGCTACATGACAAATCTACTCAAATTTAGGAGCTTGAAGCAACTAGTGTTCATGGTTTTTCTACTTCACCCGTCTGTGTGGTGGCTGGAGCACATGTGCTTCAGGCTATGAGTTGGCTGGGCTTTGCTCTAGTCTTTGATTTGAGTTCAGGTCTGTTCCATGTGTTTCCCTCCTTCTCCTGAGACCAAGGGTTACCTGCCTCATCTTTGTGCATAGCAGTGCCTCTTAAGATCTTGACTCAGAACTAGCAGGTTGAGTCATCTGCCTACATTTCATTGACATGGCCAACCCTACACCAATGGGGAGGAGAAACATCCAGATATCTGTGGTTACATTAGTACCAAATGTGACCAGGTAAGTGCTCATACATACTTGTAGACTGCATGGCTATTAGAAATACAAAGGATTTCACCTTCTACCAAAGCATAATTCTAGAGGACTATTTTGGTTTTAGTATTTCAGTTGTTACAAATATCTTATTATATTGAGTGAAATTTAACGTAATCTTCTTCCAATTAGGCTTAAAGTTCCCCTGAAAAGAAGTATATTTTCCCTTGCATAACACAGCTCTTTCAAGTAACTGAAATAATTTCTCCATTCCAAATAGCCCCAAGGGCTTCAGCCCTCCTCCCCCACCATAAGCCCATTATCCAAATGTCCCTCGAAACAAATGAGTTTAATATATGAATTTCAAATAGTCTTAATATATCTCATAAATATAGAAAGAAACCATGTATTTCCAGTGGCTTATACCAATAAGCCAGTTAATGCAGTTTTTTAAATAGTTACATCAAATAGATGAAATAATAAACATTTCAACATATACATTCTTTAAGTACAAAAGGAAAACAATGTAATGAAGGTCTGTGTACCTATGACCTAGGTTTTCAACTGTTAACATTCTCCTTCATTTAATCAGAACTTTATGAAACATGAATCATTACATATATAGTTGAAGTCCAATTTGTATCTCTCCCCTTCCTGCTGGAGAAGTAGCCACTAGCTTAAACATATTCCAAAAATTCATCACATCTTAAGCCACAAAGAAAAATTATATATATCAAATAATCTCCTATAGACATTTTTTTGCAATTAGATTAAAAATCAATACAAAGGATAAAAACTTATGTGAAAAGAATACCTGCTTACGTACTGACTGCAGCATTCTATTTAAGTTAAATGTGTTCTCAAATCTACAGTTGCACTACCTTTTGATGTAGCACTTACTGACAGAGGTGCATTAAAGTTTCCCACTATACAGGCTTTTAGATTTATGCTTTTTAGATTTATACATTTGTCTTGAATATTACAGACCAGAATTTATCTTTGATTTTTTTTTCCTTTTGCAATCTGACATTTTAACACCTTAATAATGCTTTTTGCAATAACATCTATTTTGTCTGATTTTAATACAGATGTACCCACTTTAGGTTTGGTTACCTTTTGACTATTTTTTTTCCCCAATCATTCTTTGATTTGCTAACTCTCTGTATTCTATGTCTCTTTTAAACCAAAGAAGTACAGGTTAGTTTTGTTCTTTTATTCAATATAATGCCAACAATTTACTTGACTATTCTGAGAGAGAGAATATCTCCATTTCCATTTATTTTGATTACTGATAGATTTATTGTGTTTCCTGTTTCTTCTTTCTTTTCAACTTCAAAATGTGTTCATTTTTTATTTTCCCTTTCCCCTCTGCTAGTTTTTAAGTTATATTTCTAAGACTTTTTTTTTTTTTTTTTAACAACAGTTTTAGGTTTACAATCAAGAGATGTTTTATGTCTGGCATTTGATATGTTTATATTTTAACATGATTATATTTAAAGTATGAAATGAAATAAAATTTCCATCCTCCTCCCAAATACAGCAAGGCTTTTAAAGGTTTTTACTCTGACTCCTTTTGCCCATTTTACTTATAACTGCCACATAGTATTTTGGTCCTATATTTTTATATACACCAACAATGTTCTCTTCCTCCTAGTCTTCCTTCTCCTTGTTCCTATCTATACATTTGTAAATTAATGTACTAGATTACACTACATCTTGGTAGTGTAGATGTTAAATAAAAGTAACTAACTAACTGTCTCTAGCCTTGGTTCCATGAGCATATATGCTAAGTAGACTTTCCTTTTTTATGTCACTAATTTTTTTTTTAAATAAAAGCTATCACCAGATTAGGGTCTAAGATAAGTTTTGCATACATCTGAGGAAGAATAAACTATTCCGTTAATTTTATAACCTTAGATGGCAATATGATATCTACACTTATATTTTTATATTTAAAAAATTAAAGGAATGTTAACATATTCTGGCTGGCAATGAGTCACATTTTCCTGCCAATTCTTTTATTTAATTTCTTATCACTATTGCAAATTTGCTCTTATCCTGTTTGAATTGTTAAACTCTTCTTTGTGGTGAATGTATTTGAGATTAAAGCCTAAATTGACCTAAGAGATTGGAGAGATCTAAGAAAATTACCTACCTGACCAGCAGTGTCCAAAATGTCCAAATAAGCTGGCTCATTGTCAATCCTAACTTGGGTCTTATAGGCATCTTCTGAAAAACACAAAACAGTTTACATTCAGGTACATTCAGCTGAAGAGGCATGATTCATTTTTAGATTTCATAACCAAGAATTTCTAAATAGTTTGAGTAAGAGAACGAGATATTCTAGTCAAATACACAAAGTAAGAAAGATATAACCCAGGGAAATACAGGAGTGTGTGTCTGCTTAAAGTGAAGTCAGGTTTATTTCTCCATCAGGAGATTATGATTTGAGGTACCTTTGTCATAATACCTACAGAACAAATCTTGAAACAAATTCATCAGTTCTTTTTTTCATCTTGCACTGCAAATGTGCATTCCAACATCATATTCAATGAGAGACTGAAAGCTTTTCCTCTAAGGTCAGGGACAAATAGGCCTGCTTTAGCTTTTATTTACCATAGTACTAAAGTCCTAGCCAGAGCAATGAGGCAAGAAAAATAAATAAAAGTCATCCAAATTGGAAGAGAAGCAGTAAAATTTTGTTTATAGATAACATGATCCTATAAATAGAAAGCTCCAATGATTGCACGGGGTAGGAGTGAGGTGCGGGTGTTGGAACTTCTAAAAAATTCAGCAGTTGCAGGATACAAAATCAAACACACACAAGTCAGTTGTCTTTCCATACACTGATGATAAACAATTTAAAATAAAAGCATCAAAAGGAATCAAATAGGAATAAACTTAACCAAGAAGGTAAAGAACTGTATACCAAAAACTATAAAGTTTTAATATGTTTGTGTACTTGTTAACTTGTAAAAATTTATATATTCTGGATTCTAAACATTTATCAGATAGGATTTGTAAATATTTTTTCCTATTCTGTAGGCTTTTTAACTTTAATAATGGCATTTGATGCATGAAAGTTAATTTTTATGGAGTATAGTTTGTTTCTTTTGTTCATGTGTTTTAGTGTCCTAAGGATCTATTCTAAAATTCAAGGTCATGAATATTTAACGCTATGTTTTCTTCTAAGAGTTTTAAATTCTAGCCTTTGCCGTTAGTCATTGATCCATTTTCAGTTTATTATTTTTGTTTAGCAGCTTTTTAAAAATTTTTATTTAAATTCAACCAGCTGACATATAATAGTACATCATTAGTTTCAGATGTAGTATTCAATGATTCATCAGTTGCATATTTTATTTACTTACTTTAAAGATTTTATTTATTTTTCAGAGAGAGTGAGTGAGTACACGAGCAAGAGAGCACAAGCAGGGCGAGTGGCAGGCAGAAGGAGAAGCAGGCTCCCCGCCGAGCAAGGAACCCATGCTGGACTTGATCCCAGGACCCTGGGATCATGCCCTGAGCCGAAGGCAGATGCTTAACCAGCTAAGCCACCCAGGTGTCCCAGTTGCGTATTTTTTAATATGTTGTTTGGTAAGGATATAAATTCATTCTTCTACATACAATTCTCTTATTATCCTTTATTTCTGTAATGTTGGTATTGATGTCCCCAATTTATTTGAGTAAACACTTTCTTATCTAGCTAAAGCTTTCTCAATTTTGTTCATCTTTTTAAAGTAACTTAATATCATTTTCTTTTTTTTTCCCCTTTATTCTCTATTTACCTTTCTTTTAGTCTTTAGTATTTCCTTCTATTTGCTTTGGGTTTAGTTCCGCCCCCCCCCCCCATTTCTTAAGGTTTAAAGGTTATTAATTTGAGATCTTTTTTAATATGAGTATTTACATTATATATTTTCCTTTCAGCACTGCTTGTGCTGCATCCTATAAATTTTGGAATGTTGTGTTTCATTTTCATTAATCTTTAAGTATTTTCTAATGCCCTCCGATTTCTTCTTTTACTCATTGGTTGTTTAATTTCCTCATTTTTGTGTATCTTTGAAACTAGAAATCTACAGTAGAAGAAAAACATTCTATTGTGACTGGAAAAGATAATCTGTATGATTTTAATCTTCTGATATACACTTGGAAAATCAAGGAATGCTTCCTGGAAGAAGTAGCACCTAACCTGAGTAGGAGTTAGGATAGTCAAGACAGAGAAAGGCAAACTGAAAGCCAGAATCCCAGAGGTTATAAAAATTGAGACAAGGGGCACCTGGATGGCTCAGTCAGTTAAGCATCCAACTCTTGATTTTGGCTCAGGTCATGATCTCAGGGTCCTGGGATCAAACCCAGTGTCAGGCTCCCGTACTCAGCAGGGGAGTCTGCTAGTCTCCCTCTCACTGTGCCCTTACCCTGCTCATGCTCTCTCTTAAATCTTTTTTAAAAAATGATGAAACAAAAGTAACCTAGATAATTTCAGTGTAATTAAATCCTAGAGTTTGGGGAAGAAAATTTGAAATTTACGAGGTAAATCAGACTTGCCTATGAATATATTAAATGGAATCATGTTTTTGAGTGAGGCAGTAAGACTGCTGGGGTTTAAATCCTGACTGTACCACTACCAGTTGTCTGAGTTGGGGGGGGGGATCACTTGGTCTCTCTAAAATGTGTATTACTCATTTGAAAGTTATGATAATATTTCTATTTAACTCATGGAGTTGCTCAGAGGATTCAGGAAGATAACGTGTGAAAGGCATCTGGCACAGTGCCTTGTGTATAGAATATGCTTAATAATGCTTATTTATGGTTTTTGTTTTTAAGAAATTTGGACTCTATCATAATGCCACTATCAGATATGCATTTTGGAATGCTCACTTGGGCTAAATGTGGCAAATAGATTTTAAGGTGGGAAACTATATTCTGACAATGGCACTAGGGTGGAAAAAGAGCAGACAGATTTGCAAGTTATTTAGAAAGTTGAACCTATAGCACTTAGTAATATATAGGGGACAAGGAAGGAGGATGATACAAGGGTAGCTCTCCAATTTCTGGCACTTGCAGATGGGCAGATATCTAGGATGTTTACGCAGAGAGGGAGGAAAGGAGGGCCACCACAAATGCAACTTAGAAAAGGACTTTGCCATGTCTGTATCATGGAAGTGGAAACAGTGAGTACCTGGGTCTGAAGCTCTGGGGAGAGATCTGAGAGTTATTTCATTATATCCAATGATTTCCTCATTTCTTCCAATCATGATTGGAAACATGGTTGGACCTCCTGAGCCTGGAACTCAAACTCCTAGAATCTGGCTATAGCTTCTGTTTTATCTGCCATTTATATTGTAAGTAAAGAGCAAACTGAATCACTACTAAAAGCATTTACAACAGCATTGAATTTTGGCACCATTTCAATACTTATTCATACTGTTGATTTTGAACCACAAAGGAGTTATTTTAAGAACGTTTTGGTTTACAAAGTAGTAATGGTCAACCAAAGAGGAGCTTTTTAAACACACACACTGAGCACCTCCCCCAAATTAGGTTTTTGCTAGCTGCTGAAGATATGAAGGTAGACCCACACATGCACACACACCGTCATGGTCTCTACCCCCAAGAACTTAATCATGGTGGAAGACACACATGTGCAATGAGATGTTAAGATCCAAAAATTTATAGGGCATATAGCCTACCCCTTTCCAGGAAATTCACATTCTTTATGACATTGCTGCAGAAATAAAGTTGTGGAAAGTCTAACTACCAGGGTGGTCAATCTGGTGTAGTTTGAACTACTACCAGCCATTCTATAACACTATTCAGTATACAGGCAACCACACAGTCTATTTTCCATTCTACTGCTCTTTGTACGTTCACTGATCCTCCTCTTACACAATAGAAATCTTGTGGAATTTTTTTTTTAAATGCATAGAGTTGTTTTTCAATTTCATAGGGAACTAAGAATAGTTACTCTGAAAAGGACGCTGTGACCTGAGAATCACATGTGAGTCTTTCAGAATTCATGTTTGTTTATTTAACTCAAAAGCCCCAAAAGGAGCCTGCTGAGGCTAGGAGCATGCTGAGTAATCCAGACGAGAACTGCTCTGTGTGATTATTGAAGCCCTAGATAAACCCAGCACATGAAATGTATATCAAATAAAAGCTTCTCCTGGGATCAGAAAACCCCTTCAAAGAGACTTGATGTGAATTGGCTGGAAATTAAGCCAGGCCTTCTATCCAAGATTTCTTTCTCTCTTTTAAGAAGTGTCTATCACAGTACACATTCCAGTGTTGTGAATCTAGGTCACCTCCCCGGCCTCCATAGAAACTAATCCCTTTCATTTTCTTCCAATAAACAATCTTCCCTCCTGTTTCCATCCATCCACTCCCTTTGAGACCTCCCATGTAGAAATGCAGTGACAGAAATACTCTCTTGAATACATATAAACACCTCCCTGAATCTCAATCATCCGCCTATAGATGCAACCCTGAAGTTAGCTCATTTGTCTTCCAAAGCAAGAGGCCAAATGTATACAAAGCTTTATCAGGCAGAAATAGTAGCAATTGCCTGCTATGTTTGCACTGAAAAGCACAATGGAGCTAGATTCTTAGAGGCATCTCTAAATTCCACCTTAAATTCTAAAATTCTACCTTAAGATGCTACTTCAAAATTCGTTTGAAAACACTGGTGTTTGAGACCCTTGCTTCTCTTAGGTCTTCCTCGCTTTCCTTCTCTAGAATTTTACAGGAGAAAATCACCAAAGACCTGTATTAAAGCCTCACGCGCATCACTAAATTTTGGTGTTATGAGTGGTTACTTAATCTTACTTGTAAGATGGAGTTAATAGCACATGCTAGTCAGTGCATAGGAGTTCTAGAAGGATCAACTAAAGTGGAATATAAAATGGTGCCAGAAAAAAAGAAAAAAAGAAAAGAAACCACAATTCAAACTCAAGGCATGTTACGTAATAACTTTAAAAAAAAATATTGCTTCAAGTTAACCATAAAATCATATAAAACTAAACCACTTCTCCTTCTGCCATTTATATTTGCCCATATGGGAATGTTTCCCCCCCCACAACAAGTTAATCAGAGGATTTGGTAAGATAGGTTTACAATAATTTTCCAAAAAATAAAAGTGTATAATTAAAAAGCCTTAAGATGTTCTGAATAATCTATACAAAAAATTCATTTAATTCCTTTATAGAATATATTTAAATATCTTTAAAATGTTGTTGTAAATATGAAATTGGGATATTTTAAAACCACAATATGTAACTGAGAGAAAATATTAGGGTATTGTTGAATTTTTACTAGAAGACTTTTTAAAAAATCTTAAGATACTTGAATAATTCTTATATGGTTTACCTGAAAACCTGAAATGTATGATAACTGGTATTACACTGAAGATATGATTCTGTAACTCTGAGGTAGTATACATCTCTAAGATATTAATCATTAACCCAATTCTTTAAAAAATATGAAGGTTCAGGTTCAGATCATTTATAACTTTCTCAAAGAATTTCTTAAATAAATCATCCTAATTGTGTGTTTGCATGTGTATAAAGCAGAAACATCTCGGAACAAAGTGCACTAGAAACGTTCTCTTGAACAGAAAGAGAAATCATGGCTGTATCAGTGCTGATACAAATCTAATGTATCAATATGTACACGAGTATATAATCTGTGCTGCACACGCTGATAGGCACAGAATCTACCATGTTGACAAAGACAGTTGATTTCTCTCAACACAGTTTGTAATCCTGGGAGAACACATCAATAGTCAATTGCACTGCACTGTAATGAGTGTTAACATTAGAAGAGTTTGAAATGTGCTTATTTAGAAAGACAGCAGAAGACACCCAGCTGAAGTTGAGCTGAGGTCAGTCCTCAAAAGCAGCAGATAGACAACAGGGTTTGCAAGGGGGAGGCCTGGTAAGAGGCCAAGACAGACAGGGAATTGCATGGATTCTAGCACAGCCCCTCCTCTTGAACGTAAACATTCAGTGAAATACATTAAGGGTATATATGCCTGCTGTATTTGAAAAAGGTTTTCAAAACTGGCTGAATTTAGCTTCAGAGAGGACTCACAGTGAATGAGAACACACTTCCCTACCATGGAATAAGAGCTAAAGATAGGGGTGTCATTAAAAACTAAGTCCTGGGAATTCGTGAGACTTGTAAGGCAGAATTTAGATTTTTTTTTTCTCATGCTATAAAATTGAGGACTGAGCCATGTTTATTTACATCTGGGAGGGGTAAGGGCTCTGTGATGATATTGGAGTTACACAGCAATTGAAATCTTTCCTATAGACATAGAAGCAGATTCTAGTGGGGTAGTTCATACCAGTCAGCATTTCCCTGCTGCTCCCAGGGAAATGCCCAATGTCACTGCTCTGGGAAATTTAACTCCAAGGGGGACAACCACATGCATTCTGTAGGGCCCTCAGGTAGATTTTCCACATCAGACCTTTTGAGGTGGTGCAAGTTGGCATGTTCCCTTTGGAATCAGAGGAGACCACCTGGAGATTTGCACCTGGAGAGGGCCACTCCTGGGAGAGGCCATTCCAAGCAATGGCTTCTCATAGCAAGGATAAGCCAACAGAGAGGTCTTTGAAAAGAGGTAATAGTCCTCTTTAGTGAGTAGACCTGTAGCCTGGCAAGAGGTTGCTGAGACAGCAGCAAGATCAATGTTCTTCCCCAGAACTCTCATCTACAGAAAATATTTCAGGACATCCACATCCTTTCAATGTTAGAGCCTTCTAACCCTCTCATTTCAGCCAGATAGAGAGGTTTGTGGGAAACCTGATTCTTTGTCTGTCTTCTGCTAAAAAAAAAAAAAAAAAAAAAAAGAGAGGTAACAAGATTGGGCTACACGGACATCAAATGTTTCAAGTCCTTTGTCTCTACCTCACTTCTTTTGGGGTGAGGGAAAGAAAAGAGTAGATGTTCTCTCACCAGCTCTTTTAGCAAGAAATGACAACATCTCATTTTTACCTTTCTTGCCCCCATTCACCATCATCATGATGAATGGCTGCATGATCCTAAGGCCATGATCTGTGAAATGGTGGTCTCCCAGACTTTACAGTAGAACGCACTTACATAGAGACTCCCTCTTCACAGAAATAACTAGCTTTTATGGTTAGGGCAATTGTGGGAGTGCCACAATTCTACCAGCTCTTCACCCTCCCTTGATGGATACCTCCAGAAGGGTTCCGTGAACTTCTACAGCCCACAGATCCAATATGAGAACAGCTGGTGGCAGAGGTTTGATTTATACCAAGACCATGGCTTCCAGGAAGATGAAATAGGTATACTTTTCCCTATGCCTCCTGCTACATACAACATAAGACCACGAAAATTATTTCTAGAACTAGCTTAAGATGACTCTGAAAGGTGGAAAGGAAAAGGCAACCTGGCTAAAAACTTCAGGATCCAAGGAATAACCTGGTGGTGGGTTCTCTGGGTTTTCTTTTTGCCTCACAGACTTGGAAGTAAAAAAGCTGGCAGCCTGGAAATACCAATGGGTACAGACAAAACAAAGCCCAGGAGAAACGAAGCAGAGCCTAGCAAGACAGAACACATTTAGACTATAACCGATCTAACAGTGAACCAATTTAGAATTGTTCGACAAATTAAATACTTAGCTGTAAATAGAACAAAACATGTGCAGACCTTATATGCTAAAAGCCATGTAACACTGATGAAAGAAATTTTAAACAATCTAAATGTAGAGGCATGCCATTTTCATGCTTAGAAGACTCAGTGTGGTAAATATGTGGATTCTCCACAAACTGATGTAAAGATTTAACACAGTTTCTATCAAAATCTTGAAAACTTATGTATATATGTGGATACAGGCACAAATTTTAAGTCTTTTATGAAAAGAAAAAGGTACTAGAGAAACTAAAAAATTTTGAAAAGCAAAGTAGGAGGAATCCGTTTTCCTGAATTCACAACTTACTGTGTAACTATAGTAATCAAGACTACCTAGTATTGACACATAGCTCAATAAAACAGAATGGAGAATTCAGAAATAAACCCTCAAAAATATAACTACATTTTGACAAAAGTGCAAGAGTAATTTAGTGACGTAAAGAGCCTTTTCAACAAATGGTGTAGGAAAAATTAAATATCCATTAGCAGAAACAAGCAAACCTCCAGCTAAGTATCACACTTTATACACCAATTAATCTAAAAATGGATTAGAAGCCTCAACATAGAACTATCAAACTTTTAGAAGAAACGTAGGAAAAAATCTTTACGATCCAGTGTTAAGTAAAATCTTAGACTTCACATAAAAAGTCCATAAAAGGAAAAGTTTATAAATTGGACTTCAAAATTTTAAAACAGCCTTTGCTCTATGAGACCCTATTAAGATTAAAAAAAAAAAAAAGCTAAAATGGAAGAAAATATTTGCAAACCAAATATCTGACCAAGGACTACTACTCAGCATGTACAAAGAACTCTCAAGTCTCAAGAACAATCTATTTAGAGATCAAACTAAAGGCATGAAGAGACATTCCATGAAATAGGATACATACATAGCCAATAAGCACATAAAACCTGTTCAACATCATCAGCCTTAGCTGGCATCACGGGCATGCCACCTGTCCAGTCACGCAGTACTCTATGCTTAGAAGGGTCCGTGTTTGGTTGGATGCTTTCCTGTCACTGTAATTCTTCATTTTAGAACAAGAAATCTCTTCTTGCCTTGGACCCCCAAAATTAAACAGTTGATCCTGATTACAATCATATGGGGAAAGTGGCCAGTAACTCTCAGATTGAAATAAGAATCCAAACTAAATTGGGTAAGTTAAAGAAATCTTTTAAGACCTTGAAATTCAAATTAGAGGCACCAGGACACAGTGACACGGATGGTGGAAAATGAATACCAAGTAAATGACTTCCAAATGTGAATACATAATTGGAAGACAAAACCCCACAGACCAGTCTCTTAGTTGTTTCATGATAGAATCTGATTCAACCTGGAGATACCATTTCAAAATAATGGAAATAGAAGTCCCTTGTTAAAAAAATTAGTCTTAGGTAAGTACAAATGAAAACCACAATGAACGGGGGCGCCTGGGTGGCTCAGTTGGTTAAACATCTGCCTTTGGCTCAGGTCATGATCCCAGAGTCAGATAGAGCCCAGCTTCAGGCTCCTTGCTCAGCAGGGAGTCTGCTTCTCCCTCTCCCTCCCCCCACCCCCAGCTCATGCTCTTTCTCTCTCATTCTATCAAACAAAATCTTAAATAAAATCACAATGAGCTATTACTACATATCTATCAGAATGGCTTGTAAAAAAGTGATGACTCTTAAGGCTAGTAAGGATGTGGAAACATGAGATTACTAATAAAAAATTTGGGGGGGATGCTTGGTGGCTCAGTCAGTTAAGCATCTGCCTTCAGCTCAGGTCATGATCCCCGGGTCCTGGGATTAAGGCTCATGTCATGTTCCCTGCTCAGCAGGAGGCCTGCTTCTCCTTCCTGCTTATGCTCTCTCTCTTGCTATTTCTGTCTTTTTCTCAAATAAATAAAATCTTTTAAAAAAATCTTTTGCAATGTATATTTTAAAAAATATATTCCACGCGTTGGGGCACCTGGGTGGCTCAGTTGGTTAAGTGTCTGACTCTTGGTTTTAGCTCAGTCATGATCTCATGGGTCATGAGATCGAGCCCCACCTTGGGATCCCTGCTCAGCAAAGATTTTCTCCTTCTGCCCCTCCCCCCACGTGTTTGCATGCATATGCATGCTCTCTAAAATAAATAAAGTATTTAATATATATATATTCCACATGTATTTATATTCCACATGGAATATTTAAAGCAGCAATTACATTCTTAGGCATTTATTACAGAGAAATGAAGACTTACGTTCTCATAAAGACACACTAATTTTTTCCCCTAAGTTGTTTGTAGTAGCTTTATTCATAATAGCTGAAAATGGGAAACATGTCAAATATCCTTCAGTGCATGAATAATTATACGATCTGTGGTACACACATATCATGGAATACTATTTAACAATTTTAAAAAGAATGGAATGTTGATACATGCAACAGCCTTGATGAATCGCCACAGAATTATGCTAATTGAAACAAGCCAATTCCAAAAGGTTACATATTCTATGATTCTGTTTATATAATATTCATGAAGTGACACAATTATAGATATGGATGACAGATTAATGGTTGCCAGGCGTTATGGAGGAAGTGGGTGTTGTTTTCAAAATCTACATAAAGGATCCTTGTTGTCATGAAAATGTTCTGTATCTTGACTATCTGTATCCTGATTGTGATGTTATACTAAGTTTGAGAAGTGCTACCATGGAGGGGAACTGGGTAAGGGGACATAGAATCTCTATCTTACAGTGCCATATGAATTAAAATAAAATAGATATATCAATATCTGCTTATGTATAAAAAATTCCAAAATCTCAAAAACTTTTTAGCCAGATAGGCATAGGAGCAGCTTGCTTTATCTCTAGTACTGAGTAGCTAAACAAAACTTAAAGCAAACATTATGATTAATGGACAAATACTAAAACCATCGACTCAGGTTGAATACAAGATGAGAATTTTCATTATAAATACTTTTATTTACTTTCTGTTGGTTGAAGGCACCCAACCAACCATGCAGGCACCCCTGGCAAGACTTCTTAAAAATTAATATAAACACTAACTATAAAGTAGAAGGCTGACAAATTAGAATACATTTATTAAAATTGTGAGTACATTAAAACAACAGATTGGTTTATCAAAGGCACTATTAAGAGAAGGAAAATATAAGCCGTAGTGTGGAATAAAGTATATATATATATATATCAACAAAAGGCTCATATCCAGAATGTATAAAGAATTTCTACAAATCCCTCAAAGAGGCAATCTTCTCCAGTGAAAAGTGGGCAAGACACTGAGAGTTTTTAAGTGATAATATTACTATCATTCATTAAGCACTGAAATTGTGCTAGCACAGTAAAATATATATTTTCATTATGTCATTTAAATCTTGTAATAACCCTATGAAGAACTATTCTCACCTCCAATTACAGATACAAAGTCAAAGGTCATAGAAGTTATGTCATCTGCCCATCATCACACAACTTGTAAAAAGCATGCTATTGTAGAAAAATTTTCACTTATCCATTTATGGATACTACGTACTAGGGATACGAAGATCAGTAAACATGGCCCTTGTCCTTAATGAGGGCACAATGGAGGTATAACAAAGTCCATTTGGAGTTGGAGGTTGGTGAATAGGCAAAGACTTCATAGGAGAGCTGACCCTTGGACGATCTTAGAAGTTATCTCACTGAGAAGGGTAAAGGAAAAAAAAAAAAAAAAGTATCCTAGGTAGAGGGAAGAGTATCAAAAAGAGTATGACGTCTCTTCCTTCCCTTCCTTGGGGTTAGGAGGCTTTGATAGCGACACCAGGGGTTGAGGAGATAACAGGGTAAAAAAATATGGGATGCTTCACAAATTTTCTCAAACTTTCCAGTTCAAAATTTTTAAATTCAATTTTAAATTTTAAAACTGTTCCAATTTTAGTAAATGTAAAGCAAGCACCTTTCAGATGGCCGATAAATTTAAAGCTGTACAGCCTTATTAATGATCAGTAAAAAGCAAGTGAAAACTATAGGATGCGAGTGTGCTCACAACAGAATAGCAAATTTAAAAACCATAATCCCATAAATACCATAAATAGTGCACTGGTGGAACCATGGAGAATGGTCATCTACTACAGGGGGTGCATAAACAGAAAACTACCTGGGACTATCTAGTAAAGCTCATCATACCTATAACATGTGCTACATGGAATTGTTGGTGTCAGTTTTTGTCTGTACAGATATTACATCTGTATCCCCTTACCATGGCCTTATAGTGGGTGGAGTGTATTTACCCATTCTTTGAGTTTAGGCTTGATCATGTGACTGACTTTGGCCAATGGGATGCCAATGGATGTGATGCTAGTAGAGGGATGAAATATACATGTGCAGTGGGGCTCATGCTCTTTTGATTCTTTTATCACCATACAAATATGCCCTGAATTACCTGCTGGTTTCAGAACATAGATACCAGTCTGAAGACAAGACATTTCAACTAACGTAGAGGTCTGTGAGGGAAAAATACATTTTTACCAGATTTGGGGCAGTCTGTTATAAGCAATTGCGTTCATCAGAAATATATGCACATGTGCACAAAAGACATGAATGAAAATATTTGTATCAGCTTTATTCATACTATCTCTAAACTACAAACAACCCAGGCTTCAGCAGTGTTATAATATACACATTAATTCTAGTTCATTCATACCGTGGATTATTTTTGTAGGAAATTTAGACAACTACAGCATACAACATGATTGAATCTTAGAAACCATTTTGAAAAAGCTAGACATGTTTCCATTTCTATAAAATGGAAAAATAAACATCTAACCTAAGCTATATTTATTGGAACATCTTTTCCTAACCAAGGTGGATATCATTTGGATATTTACTTTGTGATAAAATATTGTTTTGTTTTTCTGTATTTTTATTATACTTTTAAAAAAAAAGTTTTGAAAGGGAGTATTTTAAGCTCAAGTGTAAAAAGGGAGAAAATATTCAATTCCAGTTCTGATTGTTCATTTTAAGGTAATGTAAGAGTTAGGGGCCACTGAAGATACAACTTTCTTTTTTTTTTTTTTTTAAAGATTTTATTTATTTATTTGAGACAGAGAGAATGAGAGAGAGAGAGCACATGAGAGGGGGGAGGGTCAGAGGGAGAAGCAGGCTCCCCGCCGAGCAGGGAGCCCCATGCGGGACTCGATCCCGGGACTCCAGGATCATGACCCGAGCCGAAGGCAGTCGCTCAACCAACTGAGCCACCCAGGCGCCCTGAAGATACAACTTTCTTGACAAAAATTCATTTTAGACCCCTAGCCATCTTGTGATCTATGCATGGCCAGTACCAGTTGCCCAAAGAACATTTATTGCAGAACTTCCTGAGATATACAAAAGAATAGACCCCAGTAGATAATGATTTTAAGGGAACAAAAGAAAGTAAGGACAAACAGCCCCTATCAGGCCAGGAGTTAGCCTAGTCATAACAGGGACAAAAAATCAGTGGTCAAACTCCCAGTGCTGGTTCGAAAGTGAAGACTGACCTGGCACACATACTTGAGTTACGTTTGCAGAATTTAAGCCCCTTAGAGCACTCAAATACCAGACCAACTCAAGACAGAATTGATGAAGTTGACCCTTGCTGGGCATCAGGACTTTGACCTGGACTATCACCTTGAGATGACTTTTCCCCCAATTCTATGCTGAACTTCCCCCTTGGGCAAGCCCCTTCATGAATATGTACACACCCTTAGCTTAAAACTGTCCCAGTTGTTGTTGTTGAAGGAGAGGCTGCTTTGGGAAATATCCCTGATGTTCTCCTTTACTTGTTACAAGTAAAATCCTTCCTTTTTCTATTCTTTGTCTTGGTTGTGTCTTTTGGCTTGACACCCACCAAAAGGGGGACCCAGTAACACAATATTTGCACAAAATTAAATGACTTAATTTTTTTCTAATGATTCTTTTTCCTTTAATCTGTATCAATTCTATCTCATGTATTGAAATGACAACTTCTAAGATATTTAACCTTCATATTAAATAAATTCTGACAATGCCGACAAATATTTATTACAGAGATGGAAACCAGAAATGGTGCCAAAGGACCTTTCTGTCCACACTATCTGTCTCACTGGCCTGGCATGATGCCCCAAATTCCACCCCTTCTGCTTCATTCTCTCTAGTTAAGATAAGCCATTTTATTTCCAGGAACTCTCTATTAAAATGCAATAAAACTACAGGAGAGGTAAAATATTAAGCTATTATCAAGCACAAACACCTTACTCAGATTACTTTTGCACAAAATTAGCTGTCATGAGAGAAAGCAGAAAAGCAGGGCCCTGGGGGATGATCGGGAGGGATGATAAAGGGGCAGGATGGGAAGGGAAAACTGCTAACAGCCTTGGGCAGAGGGACTGGGAACTTCGGGTGAACAAAGGACTTGCAGCAGGCTTGCAAGCACTAGAGGACCAGCAAGGACTCCAGGCTGGGGCAGCAGCCCATTGAAGACAAATGGGTACAGAAGAGGAAACAATTCATTCTCCCGCCTTCCCAAAACTGATGACAAAAGGAAGTTGCTCTGTGCCCCCAAGCTTGCTAAGCATGGTGTTTTAACCACTGGACCCTACATACAGAGAGAATCATATTCAGAATTCTAATCTTGCCCCTTGTGGAGTTGGATCATCTTTACTCTGTCAGCCTCTCTAGGAATCAGAGCTTCAGAAAGGAAACTTCTACTACAGATGGAGAATTAAGAGGGGTATTTTTAGGACAATGGGCTACAGCAGTACTTCACAAACTCTCCTGTATTGACAAGTCTCATGGGTATCTAGTTGAAGGGCACATTCTGGTTCAGTGGGTCTGGGGCCAAGATTCTGTATTTCTAGTAAATAACCATGTCATACCCATGCAACAGGTCCAGGATAAATAGCAGTAGTGCCCAACAGAAATATAGTAGGAGCCACCTACGAAATTTAAATTTTCTGGCAGCCACAGGAAAACAGAAACGGAAAAAAAAAAAAATTAATGTGTTATTTAACTGAATTTATCTAAGCTATTTAACTGCGTAAGCAATATAGAAAAATATGAGAGATCTTACATCTTTTCCTTGTAGTAAGTTTTTGAAAGCCACTGTGTATTTCACACGTGAAGATACAGTAGAACTCAGTTTGGGCCAGTCACGTGGCAAGTGAATCACAGCACCATTGGCTCACAGCTACTGCCGTGGCCGTGGCAAATCTAAAGAAAAGTGCACTTGTCGCAAAAGCAGGTATCTTTACAGACTCAAAATACAAATATGAAATATTCTGTCAGTCATTGGTGGCCTTTTTTAATTATAGAAGAACAGGTATGAATTTAAAATACAAGTGACTGTATGTTAACTACAGTGGAATTTAAAATAAAGTAAAATAAAATACAAGTGAATGATGTCCGTAATTATGCTACAAACTCCTACCATCCTTCAAGTGGTATTTTATAATTTCCTTTGTCAGTGTTCTCCAGGGAAATACAGTATGTAATATCTTTCTTTTTTTAAGATTTTCTTTACTTATTTTAGAGCAAGAAAGTGAGCATGCCAGCAGGCAGAGGAAGAGAGAATCTGAAGCAGATTCCTCACTGAGCATGGAGCCTGATGTAGGGGGCTCCATCTCACAACCCTGAGATCGTGACCTGAGCCAAAACCAAGAGTCGGGTGCTTAACTGACTGAACCACCCAGGTGCCACGGTATATAATATCTTTAAATGACATCTAATTACATCTTTAAGTTGTATCTTAACATGTGATTAATTTTAAAGAATTGGCCCATTCAATTATAGAGACTGAGAAGTCCCAAGATCTGCAATTGGTAAGCTGGAAACTGATAGTGTAAATTGTAGTCCAAGTTCAAAGGCTTGAGAAATAAGACAGCCCACAGTGTAAGTTACAGTTCAAGGGCCTGAAAGGACCATTTCTTCTGCTCAGTTAGGCAGGAAAAATTCCCTTTTACTCCGTCTTTGTGTTCTATTCAGATATTTAACTGATTGGAAGAGGCCCACCCATGTTGGGAAGGGCAGTCTGCTCTGAAGTCTAGGACTTCAGATGTTAGTCTCATACAGAAACATCCTTGCAGACACACCTAGAACATTTAATCAAATGCCTGGGCACCTGATGGCCCCAGTCAAGCTGACACAAAATTAACCATCACATTTTCCTTTGAAGCCTTCCTGTACTTGTCCAATTAGAAACTTTATACCCCTCCCATACTTTTATAATACCTTGTAAATAGCTCTATTAAAGAACTTTAAACATTCTGTTCTAAACAGCTTTGTTAATCTTAGCTATTTGAAAGCATAGAACATGGCTCGTTCATCTTTGTATATGCATTTTCCATAATTGGGACAGGCACAAGTGGTCAATAAATTCAGTCTACCTTCTGTGTCTAGCACACTGCTCAATTCTCTCAGATGTGTAGCTTAACTTAGACATCACACTGTATATATAGCAATATACCCAATTTAAATATCAAAAAAAAAAACAGAGGTAATTAAACTTTACAAAGCTCACAAAGCTGGTAAGAGGTGGTTGGAGACTAAACTTGGTCTGTTAGACACCAGAAGCTGTTTTTATTTTGCCAACTGGTTGTTTGTCAAATATTAATCAAATGCGTAAAGGGTTTTACTTTGACAATTAAGTGGTGTTTATTAAATGAATTGAGTGAATACATAACTTCGAAAGCTGGTCCAATCTTAATACTCAAATATGGAGCGCCGAATCTTTGAGGAAACTACATTTAGTAAAAGAAAAATGACAACAAACAACAACAACAAAAAACACAACCACCACCCAGCATAGTGGACAATTGTTAAGTTTGTGGTCACCCTGCATCTTTTAGGCCCTTACATCCCATGAGTGAAATCGAAGCAGCAATCCACATTCCCAGCTGCCTTTGCAACAAGGCTACAGACAGATCACCTAGGTTCTGCCAAGCAGACGTGTCAATCAAACCCTCGATTCAACTTTGAGCCATAGGAGGATGCCCATGCCACAGGTATTTGAATTTCTGGGAGGATGATAGAGCTTGACAACCACCACCCCCATGCACAGAGGCAACAATGGCAGCCTCCTTGCTTAATCGGTGCAACCACAGTATAAATTTAGACCTCATTCAGGATGCATATCCTTGGAACTAACTTCCCTGTATCCCCTGGGTGGTTATGTGAATGATGTGTGCCTAAGTTCTTTCCAGTTTGGGGCACCTTCAAATCATCCTAGAGAAGGGACTACCTACTCCTCTTTCGAGAGGACTTGAGCTTGGCTACCCACCAGCCTGGCTATTTTAGCGAGAGGACCCAGCACTGACCAACCCCCCCCCCACCCCCTTCTCAGAGAATTCTACACCAGGCAAGATTTAGTTTTCTCATCTTGTCCACAGCAGTAGTTCTCATTTAGAGTCTGTGTGTCACCTTCAAACATCTGGTCTTCATTTACCTTTCTACCACTCTGTGGGCGCAGCCTCAGAGCTATGCATTAGAGCAGAAGGCAAGAGGACACAGCTGCTGCTTGGTTTTTATAATGCATAATTTACACTTCAGTTTCTCCCTCCCTTCTCAGACTCCAAATGTAGAAGATATATGCCAAGTCTGGAGGCTGTGTGACTGGCACCTATCCCTCCCTACTTGGGTAGGTGCTTACAGATGTGTGTCTCTTTTCCCACCTCCGCTTCCCCTCTCTTAGGTCCCAGGTCATGGTTTGAATTTTGGAAAAACAATATTTGAGAAGCAAACTAACCTGGAGTTGCTACTGGTCTAAAAGTTCACTTTGATCCACATGTTTATGCCAGACATGGCTGGTGATGATAATCATGTAAACCATATGTGTCATCAGGGATTTCATTTACTCACTCAAAAAATATTTGGCCACTTTCTACATATTTTGTTCTGGGGCATAATGTTAACAAAACAGATATCCTCACTGCCCTCACATGTTTTTTTAACCTAAAGGCAGAAAATTAAATACTCAGGTACAGTTTTATCAAGTCAAGGTGTTCTCACCAACTCTTGAAAAATAGCCAATGATTTCGAAGAGGTTCAGGATAGCCTCCCTCCCCTCAAGAAGGTGTCACTTTGGTATGTGGATTATTTTGAGCTGAAGGCTCAATTTCATTTCCAAACTTGCTTCCACTCACTGCTATGCATCCTACGTTCTAAGAACACTGGGCTATTTTTTACTAAGAAAGCCTTCTTCCACATCTCTATTATGAAAAATGCTGCTCACGCTTTAAGGCCCAGCCCAAATATTATCTACTTTGTAAGGGTTTGCCTTACCTGTCCTTTTCTGAATAATTAACCTATCTCTTTTCAACTACTCCAAACCAATTTACCACACCTCTCTAAGAACACTTAACTTTTGCTTTTGCTATATGATTTTTCACAACTGAATAGGCACTAAACAATGACACTCTTCACTACTTTAATCAGTTCATATTAATCTGAAATTCAAAATGATCACATTTTTGAAAAAAAATACCATAAATTATACATGGTACAGTTCCAGATGGTCCCATTCCCTTAAACTCCAATGTGAAAGAAACCACCTGGAGTTGTGAAAAAACAAAGGCCCAGATAGGAGGAAAAGGGAGGACAGGTAATATATTTAGGTGATTATGTGCTTTTCCACTCACTCGGAGTTAGAGGTTGTGTTGGGGTATTTGTGGGGCAGGAGAGGATGTTTCTACCGGAGAGATAAAGTCAAGTGGTCCAACTTGGCAAATTAAGGACATGTTTCAAAACCAGAGATGGCCCAGATAATTATAAAGTGATTTAGGAGAATAAATTGGATGAGAAACAGTACTTGGCCCATAGGGATATTGGGGATTTTATCAGGAGACGTGAAGGTTTTCATTTCACTTCTTTCAAACTTTAGAGAAGATTTGCAAAAGATACAAAAGACAATATATCCAGAAAGATCACAAAAGGAATGTGTAATTCTGATGAATGGCAAAAACATCAGAATTCCGCCCCCCCCCCCTTTTAGAACTGTATTGAGAATCAAAAGATAAAACTAGCATTTGTAAAGAGAATGAAATCCTAAGATTGTGATCAGATTTTAGAGGAGTATGTAGCTACTCCAATAGAGTGCAAATCTGTTTTAGATTAATGGCATTTTAGGCTCCTACAAAGTATACGAATGGCATTTTGAACCATTGCTGTGTAGGGAAATGGGATTTCAATGGGTGTTGGACTTGCAATCTCAGTTGATAAAATGAAGAAGTATAGACTGGGACCAAATATAACTGAAGGGATTAGTAAATGTTCAAAATACTCTCTCCACAAAGATAAATGGTAAACTGTTTCAGTATGTATGAAGTTTTCTAGTAGTCTGCACTATACCCTGTCATTTGCCACAATGTGTTTTCCATTTTTATTAATAGTTTTGATGAAGGTACAAAATGATACATATTCACATGGAGAGATAGTTAAAAATAGATAGCAAATACTTTAAATGATAGAATAGGTATGCAAAAGGTCCTTGACAGGGCTGAAAAATGGACAGTTTATAATAGGACAACATTCACTGGGGATGGATGTAATTTTCTGAGTTTATTTCCTACCTCCCTTAATGTCTATGGGCAGCATGAGATTTGAATTCAGTATTATCAACTATCTGAAGATTCTTCTACTGATAAGGATCCTATCATGAGTCAAGGAAATAAGGTATTTACAAAAATTGGGCAAAATCTCTTGCATTGTAGCAAGTTGGGATTGGAAAGGTGAGAATATCTCCATTTATTTAGGAATGAAGAACCCACCATATTCTCTACTGGTCAGGCCATAAGTCAACTATTTTATTCATTGCAATGGGAAGCCATTCCACCTGAGATATTGATAGACTGATGTACACAGGGAGGGGAAGGAGGAGTGTCTGAATTTGAGATCTTGCTATAGAAGAGATTAAGGAATAGAGGATGTTCAGCCTGGAGAGGAGAAAGATCACACAGTAGATGTATAATACCTTTGAATATTTTAAGGGCTTTCATGTGGACAAGAATTAGACTTGTGTGTATATGGCTTTAAAGGAGGGGAAGGAAGACAAAGTGGTTAAAGAACAAGGAAATATATATTAACAATATAAGAAGAAAAAAGACCGGTAAAGAAGAGTAATTGCCAAAAAATAGGATGAATTTTCTTGAAAGAAAATACGTACAGGAAAACATGGGTTGTAGTCAAAGGAGATTTGGCACATCAAGTTCAAACAAGAGATCCAGTCTAACTGTCCAGCTTAATTAAGACTTACTCCATCTTCTTGAGGAGGAACCACAGAAACAGATGAGTGAAATGGCCATAAGGACATTTGGAAATTGAAACTGAATGAACAATAGTACTTACCCCATAGGGCATTTGGGATTTTATCTGGAGGCTTAAAATTTTATTCTCATGCCTTTTAAACTTTATTTTGTTTCTCTTTATGTTATACATCTTCTCACTGCACTTTCTTTTAATCTTTTATCAAAGGTCCATTCTTCAGTTACCAGAGGATTGAATATATTTTTTTAATTCTATTTTAGGTCTGGCAAAATTAAGAAAGTGAAGAATCCCTCCTACCTCTCCTGCTGTGTGTGTACACATACAATAGGACTGAAATTTCAGAACTTCAGTAGGAAGAAACAATTCAAGAAGGATTCCTTCATATCAAAGGTAATTTTTAGAAATACCCAAATGTTACTGAGGACGTATCACCCTCTTCCTAAAGATGGGCCTCAAGGCACTCATAATAGAACAAATTGGTTTCAACTTCCAGCTGAGCCCTTGTAGGGATGGACTACTATATCACTGAACCATGGAGGAGGGACTGTTCTGAGCCACAAGAAATCATGGCCCATTATAGTATCTGTGGTAGGCAGAATAGTATCCCCCCATCCAGCTGCATAGGTCTTGATTCTCAGAACCTATAAATGCATTATTTTGCAAGAGAACATTAAGGTTACAGATAGATTTAACATTGCTAGTAAACTGACCCCAAGGTAGACCCATTATCCTGGATTATGTGCCCAGGGTAATCACAAGGGCCTTTAAAGAAAAAAGAGACCAAAGCAAGAGTCAGAGAAAGACATGACTAAGGAAGCAGGGCTGGAGAGAAGCCATGTTGCCAGATTTGAGGATGGAGGAACGCCTCAAGCCAACCAATGTAGGCAGTCTGTGGGAGCTGGAAAAGGCAAGGAAACAGATTCTTTCCTGGAGACTCCAGAAAGAGATGCAGCTCTGCTGATGTCTGGATCTTAGTCCAGTGAGACCTACATCAAAGTCCTGACCTCCAGGAATTTACAACAAATTTGTGTTGTTTTAAGCCATTATGCTTATAATTTGTTATTAGCAGAAATAGAAAACTGGAACATCCAATCATAACCTTTATTCAGGAAACAAAGGAACATATCTAAACAAGCAAATAGGATTTCACTTCAATGCAGTTTTAAATAAGATTTGCCAATGCTAGATTTCCCCTCATTTGCATAAATATAACTTATCATTGAGTGAAAACACTAGGACCTTGGAATACCTTAAGAATAATAGAGTTCATTTGTTTTATCCCTTCAGAAGGAAACCTCTTACTACATTAAGGATGAGCCTTAGTTTTCCCCTTGCAAAAATTCACTAAATCAAAAGGAATTTCTTCCAGGCTACTCACACCTACTTTGACTTCCATTTAGTTGACCCTGATGCCAAGATCTTTAATAATCTGAATGGCAAGAAGCGCCAATTCCTTGGGGGCTTATTCTGCTTAGCCAGCTAGTAAATTGAAGATTGGCGATTAACACTTTTGTCTTCCTGATGCTAGAACTCTAATTCTCTCCACTCTAACATTTTCAATTTTTTTTTTCTCCTCAGTGATCTATGCAGAGACCTATTTTGATGTTCCTATGGACTTAACCAATATTTTAAAAAATGTCCATTATAGTCTAGAATAGTGTGTCTTATACCCCACTTTGAAATATCTCTCACACCCACCCCACTTACGAAGATTCTCAGCATAACCTCCTTCTGTGGCAACACATTTTCTTTCCCTGATGCTGCTGTGTCCCATTCAGCACATTAGGAGAAAGATCTCGGTATGATAGAGATTGCTTCCCTCCCCTCTGCTGCCAAGATACCTCTTTCAACTGCCAAGAGTGGTACAGAGGTCCTTTAACCATCGGTAGTGAGGACTATTTTGCTTAGTCTTAAGAACTTTTCTGCTTAAAACACTGTGCATTTATGAAAAGCACTTTCATTTCATGCTACACTATTTATAATCACACCTTTGAGGGTGGAGAACTCTGAAGAATAGGGTCTATAATAGATCCAATTACTAAAATTTTCCCATTCCTGTGACCTAAGCCTGACTCAACATGCCTGTCACAGGGAGGCACACTCCAGCAGGTCAGGTTTCCCTGCCCTGCTCAAAGTTTAGCTCGTTCAGAACTGTGGCTAGAGAGGTTTCCTGGAAAAGTGACCTACAATCCTGGTTGTGCATTATAATATTTCCAATATCTCAAGGAGTGCTATAAACATTTAAGGCTTTTCAAGAGCTTTTTGTTTTTTATTGTTAGCATGAGCCATGTAGCAAGACTTCCCAATAAGCTGATTTAAAACTACTGGGAGACATCAACTACTCCCCCCCCGCCGCCCCCGTGTGCCCTGAGCTTTCTGGGAAGTACAATTAGTCCATTGTGCTGACTCTGGGCTTTGCTCTTACACAGATCTTCCCTCTGGAATGCCCTTGTACCACCTCTGTTTCACAACTCAACCTCATGGACTCCGGCTAAGTATTTCCTCCTTTTTCATGAGCCCACTCACTAGATCAAAGTAATAATTACCCTTTGCTGCTCTCACTCACTGATTACCCTTTATTGTAAGGTTTTCCACATTGCGCTACTGTAATTATTTGTCTGTTATCTATTAGATCATTAGATCTGCAGGCTCAGTGACGGTCTTCATATTTGCCTGTCTGCAGAGCATTGACCATACTAACTGGGTGACAGAATGGGAATCAAACTACCAAGAGAGGGGTCAGGCAGAGAAAAGACCACTGTACCAGAATCGAAAAATCGTCATGGGTAAGCCCTAACATTCCTTAACTGTGTGCCTGTAAACAAATCACTGCAGTCCTCTTGAGACTCAGTTTCTTTATATAGCAATGTCAGCTTTAACATTTGTTTTATAAATGTAAATTTGTTTCAAAGCAATTGATACCTTAATAGAATTTGATCCTTGAGAAACAGGTGAAAAAACTTGACCTGCATGAACTGAGTAAAAATACAATACCCATGTTTACACACAACACACACACATACACACACCTCTCAGTAATCTACACCTCAACTCACTATGTATTATGAGCCTCCCTCATCCACATTGGGTCATTACAACTTCCTGTCCAATTTCAGATCACTTTTCTTCCAAAACTTCCCAGTAACTTACCAGCTACAACTCTTCCAACACCCACTTCCACAAGTACCTTTGGATCTTTTTCAAAGAAAAGAGAATTATCATAGTACTTATGTTTTAAATATTTAACACTTGTGAAACTCCTATTACATTCCTCTTTTTAGATTCAATAGGTCACTGATGAAGTTTGAGTATTGAGCCTATCCATTTTTCCCCCAATTAGTGTAATTTTACACAGCACAGTGATTTTTAGGAATGTGTTTTATTTAGAACTGTTTGGAGACATCTGGGTAGCTCGGTAGGTTAAGCATCAGACTCCTGATTTCAGCTCAGGTCATGATCTCAGGGTCATGAGATAGAGCCCTGCATCTGGCTCTGCGCTCAGTGGGGTCTGCTGGAGATTCTCTCTCTCTGCCCCTACCCCGCCTCACACGCATGCTCTAAAATAAATAAATCTTAAGAAATAAGGACTGTATGTAAAATGGCAGTAGAGATTTATGTAACCTCCCTACCTCATACTTTTATTGTCGTATGCTTATGTAATATCAAAGTGCTTTGAAATATTAGAATTACAAGCTCTTGCTAATATATGCTCTCCCTTTCCCATGCTTAGCTGTATTGATAACTGCCATTATTTGTGGTAGATTCTGTAAGGTGTTTGCTTGATCTCTCTTCTTCCTATTCCTATATCCATTCTCTATTGCTATTAAGCAGTTACCACAAACTTAGCAGCTTCAAACAATGCTGTTATGGACAGAGCTGTGTTTCTTCAATATTCCTATGTTGAAGCCCTAACCCTCCATGTGACTATATTTGAAAATAAAGCCTTTTAAGGAGGTAATTAAGATTAAATGAGATAAGGGTAAGGACCTACTCAGATAGGACTGAGGCTCCTTAAGAAGGGACACCAGAGGGGCAGAGCAAGATGGCGGAGGAGTAGGAGACCTGGATTTCGTCTCCTCTCAGGAATTCAGCTGGATAGGGATCAAACCATTTGGAACACCTACAAACTCAACAGGAAATCGAAGAAAAGAAGAGCAACAACTCTCTCATCAGAAAAG
>NC_138381.1:27672993-27707661 GCF_054177405.1 Leptonychotes weddellii | reverse complement strand
CAAATGCAATATATGTTAAGAAAAAAAAAAAGGTAGCGGGAGGGGAAGAATGAAGCGGGGGAAATAGGAGGGGTAGACGAACCATGAGAGACGATGGACTCTGAAAAACAAACTGAGGGTTCTAGAGGGGAGGGGGGTGGGAGGATGGGTTGGCCTGGTGGTGGGTATTGAGGAGGGCACATTCTGCATGGAGCACTGGGTGTTATGCACAAACAATGAATCATGGAACACTTCCTCTAAAACTAATGATGTAATGTATGGGGATTAATATAAGAATAAAAAAAAGAAAAAAAAAAAAGAAGGGACACCAGAGCTCTCTTCCTGCACACACACAGAAGGCCTGTGAGGACACAGTGAGGAGGTAGCCATCAGGAAAAGTGGCCTCACCAGAAATGAGCCCCGCCACCACCTTGAAATTGGAATTCCAGCCTTTGATACAGAGAGAAAATAAACTTTGTTGTTTAAGACACCTAGTCTGTGGTATTCTGTTATGGTAGCAAGCAGGCAAATATAAATGTCCATTTATTAAGTCACAGTTCCTATTGGTCAGAAGTCTGGGTATAGCACACTTTGTTATCCCAGTCTCATATGGCTGGAATCAAGGGATGAGCAAATTTAGGTTATTATCCACAACTGTGGATCCTCTTGCAAGTTCCTTTGGGTCATTGACAGAATTCAGTTCCTTGCAGTTCTTGGATGGAGATCCCCATTTTCTTGTTGGCTGCTGACCAGAGGTCATTCTCAGCTTCCAGAAGCCACCCACCCACCCCACCCCCTCAGCCTAGCCACATGGTCCTCTCAACACAGTGCCTTTTACAATGCCAACAAGAGAATTTGAGTTCCTTAGTCTCTGACCTCTGAACTTTAAAGATTTATCTCCCATTTGATTGACAGACTTTATTGTAAATGGGACCTAAACTCAATTGATTAAGAAACTTAGACATTTTAGAGATACCTTCACGTTTGTCAAGTCATGTAACATTTCATAGGAATGACATCCTATCATCTTTGCCATAATCTAGTCATTAGAAGTTACAGGTCCCTCCCACACTCAAGTTGAGTGGATTACATGAAGACGTCAGTCACTGATGTCATTTTACAATTCTGCTTAGCATAAGGGAAACTCCAGTTCTGTTCAGAGTAGCAGTGTTCTAATACTTATTAGCCCCCTAATACTCACTAGCCCCCAATACTCTCTTGCAGGTAGGGACAACAATAGGACTGATTTATGTCAATTTCCAGGAAAGCATCTTAAAAGGGGAAGAATGGTCTTGCATCTGTTTTGTCCTTTGATGTATACCTTTTTTCTGTCTTGAATGTACACATGTCTAGATTTCCTGGAGCTACCTTTTTGTTCATAGAAATTGTAACAAACAGGAAGGTAGAATAGAAATTCATGAGAATATTGAGCTCAGAGTCCCCTTTGCTGTCACCATTTCTGGATTCCTTGCCTCCAGTACCTTTTATAGGAGAACAAGTTATTTTCTGATTAAACCCTGTAAGTCTCTATTATCATAGCTAAATAAACTAGAACTGGTAACACAATCATGAGTAGCTTCCCCCTGTGGCAGTGCTAGGAAAGGTTACCATTAGCAATCCTTCTTCCCAACACAGGTCACTTCAAATAGTACAAAGAATATAAGTTCCCTCATGCACTTCCTAAGGCTTTAGAGAAATAAAAATCTGATGCTTTTAAGCAAATATTGTATAACCTTTCTATGGGTGGGGGGAGCACAATGCAGGATAGTAAGTAAGAGGGGGAAATGAAACAAGGATAATCACATAGAATTACTAGATTATTTTGTTTCCAGTCTTCAGTGCTTTACAAACAATGATTGAGATAATTCTGTCTCATTTTATTCAATCTGGTTTCAAAGCCTGCTGTGATTAACTCTTGGTAACCAGATATTGAGACTATGAAATTTGATTGTAAAAAGGAGATGTTTTACAAGTTATTCTAAAGTTGATTTACAAAAATGGGGTGTAAATTGGCTAATTTACAATAATTAATATACAATAAATAATTGCTGTCTATTTCTATATACAGAAGCAATAGTTCACAATATTTTAAATATCCATGATAAAGGTTTTTGTCATCTGAGATTAGAAGAACATGTTTTGAGGCTAAGAGATCAAGGTCTGAAAGGATAGTGAGAAAACAGTGTAACAAACACACATCTATTTTCCCATTATGAGGGGTTCACGGTGTTACCCTGAAGTCCCATGTTGGCAGGGATGGCACTACCCAACTCTATCGCAGCGATGTACAACAGAACAATTAGTGTTAGGTTTCTCAAGAAGCTAAAGTTGGATTCTGGGAGGAAAGTGGTGGCATAAGTTTTGACTCTTCCTCAATCTTTCTCAATCTGAAGTCTAGTAATGTCAACTGGTACACACTCAAAAGGTCAGGCATCCAACTGGAGAATAGTAGCTGGAAGTGGGAGGGATTTGCAGACTTCAGTAGTCAAAGAGGGCAAGGAATGCTCAGGAAGCATCTATTCTCCCCAAATACTTAGAAAACTAAGCAACTTTCTTCCATGAACAAGTTCTACACTGGGAAGTAATTTTTTGGGGAAAAAAAAAAAAACATTAAGCATGACAGACTTAATAGAGACTAAGGGGGGAAAAGTTTTAGGTAAAAGTAGGGGAAGAGAACAAAGAAGCACCCAGAAAATAAGCCTCAAACAGAAAAATTGTACTTTATAGCTGTAAAAGCAGCAGCTACCAAAAATGGCACTTCTTTCTGAAAGTTTAGGAAAACATTTCCTGTGAAATTGTCTAGCAAGATTGAAGTCAATTTCTATACAACATCAAAAAAAGTAACATCCCTGTAGACAAGAAAAGCAGGCTGGAAAGAAGACCCACCAACATTTGGAAATGTTACTAAATATTTGAGTTCAAATGCATTAAGAAAATACAAAGTATCTAACACACCAGAATTAGGAGAACTCAAAGTAACAGGATAGAAAATGTCAGAAATAAAGGCTAAGGAGGAAAGCACACAAGAGTAAGCAATAAATATAATGTCCTAAAAACAGAGGATTAGAAAATATTTTTAAAGGAAAGTATTAAAAATGAAAATGATTCAAGTACAAATATATATAAAACAGGCAAAGAATTTCCAAAATATTAATAGTAGTCTCTATTAAAAAGATAGATTGTGTACCTGAGAAGTCAACCCAGAATTATCACTAAGACAAAGCCTCATAAGATCATTAGACTTTATTTAAAACAAAGTTCCTGGGCATCCAGGCAAACAGTAATAAAAAATAAAAAGATAATCGATTGTCATCATACTCATGAGAAGACAGTGTATTTTCAGGTACTTAAGAATGTGAACCAGACTTTCAAGTATAACAGCATTAGACACACGATCATCAAGGTGCCAAAACTTAAGAATGTTGTTTTGATAAACCCTATCTTAAGAGTATACTCAAGGAGGACCTTCACCTACCAAAATGGGAGACATGGAGGTACATGGTAATAAGCATCATTTTTAGGTTATATTTTTGGGGGGATTATGACTACATGAGGGAGCTTATGTAATGGCCATATGCTCAGACAATAGAGATACACCACAACTATACAAAACATGAAGATAATGGGGCCAGCATGTGTGAAATTTCAAGTTTCAGCAATCATTTCCCAGCTCTGTTAACTGTAAAGGTCTAGGTTCACTGATAGCTCAATAGCAATGATTATTCCTAGCACAAAGGTTGAGGTCTTGAATCACCATTTTGCATTACAATAAACCAGGGCTTCTTAGAGAAATAGCTGTATCCAGTTGTGTGGTGAGAAATGAACAACACAGCCCTAGAACATCTTGTCCTAGCAGATAAGAAAGCTATCAATGATTACTGGAGGGGTGTTCAAAAGGCTCAGGAGTCAACTTGGAAAGGCTGCCACTGGCACAAAAAAAAAAAAAAAAAAGATGGTGTAATATAAGCATCACTAAGAACAATGATTGCAATGAAATAAAACCCAAATATGTTTAAATCTATAATGTAAAAATCTAATCACTTTTAGAGGATGCTAGAGAATCAACTCATTTCTTTGAATACTAGTAAATAAAGGGAAAGACTCAAAATATTTTGCCATCCCTGTACAAACCAAGTCACTGAGCAACCAAGTAGCTTGAGATTAATTCATGTAACTACACAATGCATAACATTAGAGGGTAATTATACATTTAAAGCAATAAATTCCTTGGAAACAAAGTGATAAAGGGGGGATCTATAGATTATGGGATTATAAATTGTTGCATATAAAATCAAAGTATATAGATATATATTTGGGGAGGCTGGGGAAAGAATAGACTAAACTACAGTGAATTGGATGATAAAATTATAAAGGCAAGTTCAGAAATAATTTCATTAAATGTGAGATTGCATATAGTAGAGAGGGTATAGGAAGAGCTTTTAGGGTGACTGGCAAAATTCAGTTTTCTTTCATGGGTGGTGGTTACAAAAATTACAAGGATGTTTTCCTTATAATTCATTCAGCTGTTCCATGCTTTATCTTTAATAAACAGCAATAAAGAGTTTTAAAAAAACCCTAAAGTTGGTGATTCCATTTATCTAATTTATGAAATAAACCTTATACCATTCAATATGAACCTCTTGAGCACATCTTATATTTCCACAAACTTAAGACACAAAGTTTGGGTAGTTGTATACAAATTTCTCCCTATAAAAAATGTTCTTAAAAGAATTTATTCTTTTAAAAAACAGCAGAAATATATTTGTTATAGCAAATGAAGAAAGGATTCAGAAAATTTTCTAACTATAAACCTGAGCAATCAGGTCTCTGTGGAGCTCAATTTCCTAATTGGTTAAAATATGTAGGGATTAGGTCTATTCTGTTAGAGTTGTGTGGGGATCAGATAAGGTTCAACTGAAATGAAAGCACAATGAAGCATTATTAATCAATAAGAAATGTGCTAACCTTCCACCATTCCAAGTAATCTTTAAATTTTAAAAAGATTTAGTATTTGTTCTGAAATATGAATTCAACACCAGTCAGTCAATAGGAATGTCAACCTCAAACTTGTCTAAACATAATCTAAGGCATTTCAATTCCCCATGTTAAACTCAAAGATTTTGGTTAAATATATACAACCCAGTCAAAGATCATAAATGTTTAGAAAATATTGTTGTTTTTCAAAGAAGGAAAATGGGAGAAACTTTGGTTCTATTTTTCAGTAAGTTGATCTGACTGTATGGGTGGGTCATTTAAGAGAAAATGGCCCAAATAGAATTTGTACTTAGTTTTTCTAGGGTACTTTGATGCCATTTTTACAGGGATAGGAAGCAGCCAACTTCCTTAGAGTTAAAATGCTTCTACTTTCAATACAAACGGAGTAGAAAAAGAAGTTTCAGGCAACAGAAAGTTTGTCATTGGTGGAGTTTAGAGAAATTTGGCAGCTGGAATATTCTCACAACCCATCTTCTCTCAACAGCTTGAATATTTCCATGGTCTTATTAAAGACAATTTCAGAAATGTTTTTCTGCATCACTGGATACCATTTTAGCCAGACTAAATCTTATGGAAATTTATGTTTAATTCTAAAACATGTTCCACCCACCACCCTATTCCAATTAAAGCATGACATTGACACATCCCATCCCCCCTCCTGATACAGTGTTCAGAATCCACACGATTTCCCATGCTGGTATCTCTCCAAACCAGGAAGCCACTTTCACCTCTAATTTGCATGATGCATTCATTTTCAGATCAGTCACGTGATTAATGAACATCTTGGAGAGTGTCCAGTTTTATCCACTCTGTCATGTATGCCTTATTCCCATCACCAGACTCAATTAACTCTCCCAGCTGTTGCCAAGTGGTTGCACTCAGTATAAATTATGCTTGTTCATTTGTTCCAGAAAACAATCACATCCACTGCAATTTAAAAATTGTTTTCCATTGGTGAGGATAATTAATTGTTAAAATGTGTTTCAGCAAGTATTTCCCCTTACTACAAAGACCAAACCTTTCAACTATTCAATATTCAATATATATCACACTCCAAACTTGTACTCCACAACCTTCAAATCTGCTCTCTGAATAAAACACTGCAAGTTTTTAGGCAAATTCTCATAATGAGCTATTGCTGTCGAACTTGAATTAGGCTTCAGGACTCTACTAAAAGGGGATTAATGTAAAAATGCCTTTATATGAGGAAACTGAAGAGATAAGTTATTGTTTTCTCACTCTCATTTTTTCTCCCTCACAACTCTACTGAACCTTACCAACTTTTATTCCTTGAACATTCAGTCACAATATGAAAATCAAGTTCTCTTTTTGTGCCCTTCACATCCTTTCCTTTTGACAATTTTTCCAATTCATATTCAAAAAAGAAACTATCCTATTTCTACTCTATCCTATTCCTTCTCTAACATTAATAATTACAAACTCTTGAAAATAAAATAGTTTATTTTTAAGATGGTTTCATTTTCAGTGGAAGTTCCAGGCTGTATTTGTTTCACAAAGAAAGACTAGCCATTGGGGCATCTTGGTTCTGTGTTACTTGTCAGTAAAATAACAGGGTTTTTTGTTTTTAAGGTTTTATTTATTTATCAGAGAGAGAGAGCGCGCGCACACAAGCAGGGGGGGATGGCAGGCAGAGGGAGAAGCAGGTTCCCTGTGGAGCAAGGCGCCCAACTAGGGACTCGATCCCAGGACCCTAGGATCATGACCTGACCAGAAGGCAGATGCTTAACCAACTGAGCCACCCAGGCGCCCCCCAAAATAACAGTTTAATTGAAAAGCTTTAGATTTTTGGGGGGCACCTGGGTGGTTCAGTCATTAAGCGTCTGCCTTCCGCCCAGGTCAGGATCCCGGGGTCCTGGGATCGAGCCCCGCATCGGGCTCCCTGCTCAGCGAGAAGCCTGCTTCTCCGTTTCCCACTCCCCTGGCTTGTGTTCCTGCTCTCGCTGTGTTTCTGTCAAATAAATAAATAAAATCTTAAAAAAAAAAAAAAACCTTTAGATGTTTTTACTTGAAAAGGCACCCACATGCACGTGCAACCAGAGCTCTAGGCTGTGATTAAGTTTTATGGGAATAGAAGAAAAATGCAGAGGTAATTGTGTTGTGATTGGGAAGTTTCCACATGCTCAGCTTTACATAATTTGGTGAGAAAGATGGGAGAATATTGCTTTCCAAGAGATAGCAGTCCCCAAGATACAATTTTGGGGGCTGGGGACACAGCATGGAGGTAGACTATGTTTCTGTTTCTGTGATAAGACAATGAAACAAATCTATATCCAAGAAAAATAGCAGATATTGATGTGTGCTAAAGAATTTTATAAAGGTGGTATAATAGAGGGATAGATTTTAAAGAGAAAACATTTATGAGGATACTTGGATGACAAGAATTCAGCTGGGGGAGTAGGTGGAGAGGTCCTTGGGTAGAACAAACAGCTAGTGGGTACAGTCATCAGAATCAGGATCAAGGTTGGGGTGTTCAAGGTATAGCCTAAAGTTGATGCTATAGGACTAGAGAATAATAGGCAAGGGGTAGTGTGGGACAGGATGCAGATCAGAGTCACACCACACAACTAAAGGGGCCAGACAGCAGTGTCACTAAGTTCAACACAAAGCAGGGGATAGAGAAGCCTCCCAGGCTGCTGGATGGAAGATGACAGACCAGAGTGGGGCGAGAGAAGAATCAGGGGGAGCCAGGGGAATTGTCATCTCTAGCATAAATCACCATCTTTCCCCATTTCTTTTAGCTCAAATTTAGATTAAGGAGGACTTTAGTAAAGGGATCAGAAATTAAAATCCAGCAAATCGTTTCTATCCTGAAAATGAACTATTCCTAGGCCTACTTGAAGAAATTTACATTAAGCTCCACTGATAGGAATTTGATCCTTTTTTCTCTGTTCACTCCCCACCTCACTTCCATAAATACTCCTTCCTTTCTACTAATCCCACAGTCATTTCAGGTTTAGCCCCAGTTTTATGTGTTCCTACCACTTTGAAACCTCGCTACCTCCAAGAGATTTTTGCTTTCTGCAACTTCTGAACAATTATAAATGCCATTTCCTTGAAATGTTCAGAGTGCTAATGGTTTCACAGACATTGACCCTGGAACATCACGGAGGGGAAGGGTACCAACTGCCCCCTGTGGAATTGAAAACTGGCTTAGAAATTTAATCCCCCCAAAAAACTATTAGTAGCCTATTGACCAGAAATCTTACCAATAACAATTGATTAATACATTTTATGTTAGGGGTGCCTGGCTGGCTCAGTCAGTAGAGCATGCAACTCGATCTCGGGGTTGTGAGTTTGAATCCCATGTTGGGCATAGAGATTTCTTAAAAATAAAATCTTAAAAATACATTTTAGGGACACCTGGGTGGCTCAATCAGTTAAGTTTCTGCCTTCAGCTCAGGTCATGATCACAGGGTCCTGGATTCGAGTTCCGCATCAGGCTCCTTCTCCTTGCTCAGTGGGGAGCCTGCTTCTCCCTCTGTCTGCCAACCTCCAGCTTGTGTGCTCATGCTCAAGCGTTCTCTCTCTAGCAAATAAAATCTTTTAAACAAATTTTAAAAATGCATTTTATATGTACTATACACTGTATTCTTACAATACATATTTTGTAGGTTTTGTTTTTTCAGTAATATCTAATTTGTTACTTTTGTTATTTCTAATCCATGTGCTTTATCTGTCAGTTCTCAAATCTTTTTAAATCTCCAAAAAATTCTGATTTATAGAAAAATTCCCCATATAAATGGACCCATGCAGTTTGAATGCCTATTGTTCAAAGGTCACCTGGACTTTCAGGTTTTAACAGGTGTCCTCAATATTCTGATATTAACTCAAAAACTGTGTAAGTTATACATGGTAAGATATTAGGGTCAGAAGAGATTTCTGGGGTCTATTACTCCAGTGTCTGTTCTTCGGTCTGTTTAACTCAGTCCATAACCTTGGACAGAATTAAAAAGAGTAGAGCTGTGAGCAACACCAATTCTGAAAGTGTTAATATTAAAATTTAATGTTAATGCTTATCTCATTTCTTTTATATACGGTGTGACCCTGAAGTATAAATTACTGGGGGCTGAGCGTTATTCTGTAAAGGTCAAGACTATTTGTTTAAAATTTACTGGATTGCCAAGCAGTGGAAAAATACCTTATTGCCTTTTCTGTTTTTCTTTGCTTCTATAAATCAAAATTAGTGTTTTTCAAATGGGAAAAGTAATATCTATATGTGACCTCTCCCGAGCTGCATTCTAAACTCAAACTGATGTACAATAGAGCAGTCTTATTTAAAATATAGTACAGATCATTTATTTTGGGAGATTTATCATACTTTTGACGATACAAGAAAAAAATAAATTCAGATTTCAGTTAAGCTTATGGAAATAAAAATGGTTGTAACTTTATTCTAGCATCTTTTCCCCATTCCTGACTTTGAGTGTTATCCCCACTCATTTTTCTGGTTTAACTTTTTATACTCCATGCCAAGGATAATTCAGCAAAATATATTTTATGTTTATATATAGATAAGAGTTAGCATATATTTATAGGGTAGGATTATAGAGATTTTTAAATCAGGACTTTTGATGGTTTATTAAATCACATACTATGTTGACTCAGTCCTCATCATACCCTATATTTTGATAAGGCAGATAGATATTAACCATATTTTATGATTGAAGAGACTTTGGTCCCAAAAGATTAAACAACCTGCTAAATACAGGTAATTTTGGGGGGGGGAAAAGCAATCCATCACAGAAAGGTGCTACAAACTTATCAAAACTGATTTTACAAATACCTTATTCTTCTATCACATAAATTCCAATGTGACTTGGTAGTAAGCCATATAAAGGAAAAAAGCATTAGGACACTTTTTGTATATAAAATGCACTTCTCCAAACCAAACACCTAAAGTTTTTCCAGATGTCCAATCCTCTTTAGAAGTGAACATTTGTATGTACATGTGAGTACTATGTACAATAGTCCTACTTTCCAACATTACAACACCATTAAAATGATGGCTATTCTAAGTGATGGTTTTGAAGGAAACGTGTGAACCACTGATTCTGGTACTTTTGTTTACAAACTGTTACACTATTATGATCAACCTGTTGTTTTGTTTGTTTTAAGAGCAAATTGAATATGCGATATAGCTAGCTAGTGTGCATGTAATGAATATAAATATGTGTCATTTTCACTTTTCCTAATGCTATTTAGTGATATTATAGTGTCTGGGGACCAGGACTAAGAATTACTGCTCTCAGTTTGATTCCCAATGGGAAGAATGTTAAACTTTCATTATCCACTGACAGTTTATTGCTCCTAGTACTTGTAGATGAGCTTAGAAAAAGAAAATACAACTCTAGCAGAAGAGCACACAATCATTTGGGGCCAAGACAGCAGGGATATTTGTTACACTGCCAAATTTTTTAACTATTCCTGTAACAAAACTGTTTTGTTCTGTATTATATGGACCCAAAGCTTTGGGCTTTTTGGACTCATTGGCTCTTTCATGGCTATGACATTAGCACTTACAAGAGTGACTACCAGTATGATCTATTACTCCACTAAAATTTCTGGTACATAATGCTATGGTCTAGGAAACTAGGTAAGTGCATTACAACTATAGATGGGTAAAGGAAAATGTACATGGACTTTGACAAGGGATACAAGATTCTCTTGAATACCTTTCATAAATAGGGTCCTTTTTGGTTTAAGGTTCATCAGCTCTAGGCTGGGTATATGAAATGCTGCCATAATTGAGTCACTAAGCTTCTCTTGTGGACTAAAGAGATCTAAACTGACTCCACAAATACAAATCAAATTTCTTCAAAGTTCCATTATTGGGCAAGGCTCTGGGATTTCAAAGGCAAAGATGATCATAAAACCAGTGGTGACATTCATGAAAACATGGGGTCTCATGGTGAAGGGATGGGGGGCCCCTAACTTACCCTTGAAGAGGTGATACTTGCAATGAGTTCTGAAGCAAGAACATGTGTTCACTAAGCAAAACCAAAAATTGAGGTAAATGTGGAGGTGGAGCCAGGCATAATATTTTAAACTCCTAGATCATTTTGTGAAGGAGCACTGTGCATGGAGAAAAGTCATTGGATTTAGTACAAATTAGTATTAAGGGCAAAGAGAAAGGGGAGAGAGTAAAACCCAAGAAGGCTTAAAAGGTTAACAAAGAGCAGCCCACCTACAGCTTAAAAGGATCTATTCTCCTAAATGCCAGGAAGAGTCATTACGATAAACTGAATGTTAGTGTCTCCCCAAATTCATGTTGAGTCCCTAAACCCCAATGTGATGGAATTTAGAAGTATTTATTTTTTGGAGGTAATAGGTCATGAGGGTATACCCCTCATGAGTGGAATCAGTGCCCTTGTTAGAAGGGGTCAGGGGGCTAGCTCTCTTTCTACAATGTGAGGACAGCAAAAAATGGCCACCTATAAACCAGTAAGAGCGCATTTACCAAGAAACTGACGATACTGGCACCTTGATCTCAGATGCCCAGACTCCAGAAATGTGTCTGTTATTTAAAGCCACCTAGTCGGTGGTAATTTGTTCTAGTGGCCCAAACTGACTAATACAGTCATTGAGGAATCTTCAGCAGAAAGAAGGGCATGTATTTGTGTATACATACATGTGCATTTGTGTTGAGTGAATATATGTGAAGTTATCAGATTTGGAGACTTTCATTTTAAGATGGAGATCTTTATTCCTGACTTAAACATTTAGAAATAGTTTTTAAGAATCATAATAATCCCTAACTTTGCCAAGAAAGAAACACTCAGTGGATTAAAAACTGAGCAATACCTGAAGAGGAAAGAAAAGTGGGAATAAAAGGAAAAAAAAAAAAAACTGACTAGAAAACAAAACAGGGCAGCAAGAATGTATCCAAATATACCAGTAAATTCAGAAAAGTGAATGGACCAGATTGTTCTATTAAAAAGCAAAAACTCTCCTATAAACTACATATGTAAATAGCAATGGGACATTTGGGAATCTGTACAGGGCCATATCAGAGAAGCAAAAATTAATTTTTACAGCTATGTGCAATAACAAGTATGAATTTCACAGAAAATTTTGAATGTTAAGAAGCCGGATGCAAAGTAATACAGACTATATAGTTCCATTTGTAGAAGTATTACAAGATGGTCAAAATCGAGTCAAATGTTCAGCGATATTTGCTTGTATTCAAAACGGAAGAAAACGAAGGACAAATTTTAGGTTCTAGAGCGGACAGTTATTGGAAGGTGGAAGGACAGTGTTTCCAAGATGCTGCCATCTCAGCTGTGACATTTGAGTGCCTACTGTGTTGATAAGTGAGTCACTGGGGATTTTGTGGGTAGGTTAGGCTTTGAATTAAAAAAAAGTTTAAAGGAACTAAAAAACAACAATATATTTCACTCATTTGGCCCAAAGTGAAAAATGAATTTTAAGTATTGGGCAAGCTATAAAAATTGAGAACTGACATACACCAATGTGGGATCTAATATGCCTGCTTCAAGGGTAATTTTGTGATTTTCTTTAAAATGTAGAATTCATATGCATTATGACCTGGCAATTTCTATAAATGAGTATGTAGCCTATAGAAACACTCACACGTGTGCCCAAGGAGGGGGTTTATTGCATCATTGTTTATATAGGAGAAAAGTTAGAAATAAGTTGCCCATTCTTAGGAAGTAGTTAAAAATTTTCACTTTGAATTTCATCCGTAACTGTATACTAAAAAGGCTAGGATAGGGGCACCTGGGTGGTGGAGTTGGTTAAGCATCTGCCTTCAGCTCAGGTCATGATCCCAGGGTCCTGGGATTGAGTCCCGCATTGGGCTCCTTGCTCAGCCGAGAGTCTGCTTTTTCCCCAATGCCTGCTTCTCCCCCTGCTTGTGTGCACACGCTCTCATGCTCTCTGACAAATATAATCTTAAAAAAAAATAAAAACTAAAAAGCATATTGTATCTTTTCTCCAAATCTGCAATTATGTGAAGGCATAGCAGCTTTTCCTAATGAATATTAATCATTATCTCTGGAGTCAAGGGGATATTCCAAGTGGATGGTTAAAGATTTTATATATTCTATATATGATATATAAAATAAGCTTATATAGGTATGCACTATTCTACAATTACAAACTTATCCCCTATTATTTTAGCTACAGGGCGGGGATAAAGACTGGAGCATGGGCTGAATGGATACAGTGCCCTCACTGAGAAAGCAGTTACAGTAATTTGAGAGGAGCTGTAAGATTTAAGGATAGTGAAAATGTATTAGGTCAATGATAATATGGCTATGAGGAATAAGAAGAGTTAAGGAGAACTACTCCTAGTTTTAGAGTTTGAATTACTAGATGGATAGCAAGGTCATTCATGGACACAGAATACTGCAAGAACAACAATTTTGATAGAGGTCAGATCACTTGATCTTAGCCAAAAGGCCGAGAAGCGATAGATAGAGGTCAGATCATGAGTTTAACCTGAAAAGTCAAAATTGAGATACATCAGGACATCCCAATAGGAAGGTCAAGCTAGCAGTTGGATGTGCAGGTCTAGAGGTCAGGAAACAAGTCGGATATAATTCTTTGTATATATGTTGGATATACAAATTTGGACATCATAGACATATTAATGCTAATAAACACCATGATAATGGGTGAGATTGTTTAGGAAGTTTTCAAAAACAGCAGAGGACTGCCTGAAAATAAGTAAAGAACAAGGAGATTAGGACATTGAAGAAAACCAAAGCTTCCCCAAGGTCATCATCAACAGTATTGGTTGCATCTTAGACCAAATGTTTTTTGGATTTAGAGCATGATGAGGACTTAGTGTTTCCCCGCCCGCCCAGGTAAATATTAGTTGTGGAAGCCAGGTTAAAGTAGCTTGAAGAGCTAATAGGAATTTAGAAAGTGGAAACTACTAACAGACAACTCTCAAAAGGGTGATAGCAAAGAGGACAAAGGAGAATCTCACTGGAAATACACAACTTGAAAAATTAACACAGATGGGAAAATATATGGAAGTATAAGGTAACTGCGCCACTGACCTCATGCTGATAATCGGAGTCCTTGCCTTTCTTGGTCTGTTATGCTCCCACATATCCATTGTTGGGCAGCTTCCTTTAACTTGGTTCTAATAAAGGGAGGTTTTACTATTCCTAGATGCAGGACGTATAGCACCTTAGAAAAAGGAACATGGATTTTTTTTTTTTTTAAAGTGCTACTATCTAGCTTCTAAATAAAAACAATGAGGGTATTTTTTTTTTTTTAAATACATGAAATATTCAGACAGCCAAGGAAGCACGATGAGGAGTCACTTTCCCTTATGGTGGGTGTGATTCTAACCCCTAACAACTTGGCAAATATATATGAGCTTCATAGATAGACTGCATGTCTGGAAAATTGATTCCTGTCATTTCCCATGACCAATAAGATAAAGAAGTTAAAATGGTCCATTATAAAAATAGTTGCTTCCACTGGTGTGGTACTTCATAGTTTTCAAACGGATTTTCCACATAGCTAATTTTGCTTCAAAACAGGTGTTTCCTTTTTAAAGAAATCTGTAAAATAATGTCTGCCATTAAGAAAACAAAGACTCACTATAAAACATGACTAATCTGGTCTCTTTGCTTCTGACATCTAATGTAGTCCCTTCCCAGCATACAATTTCTATCTGTGCAGGACATACTGTAGCGTGAAGTTATAAAAGAAGGTTGTATTTTTTCCTTAGATCAGTCTCTCTCTCACACTCACATCCCTGCTGAGTCAGGGAAACATTCCATGTTAAGAGTATTATCTTTGTCCTAGTGAGGATGCACACTATGAGGCAATCTTTAATCAAAGAAAGAAAATTGTAGAACATGGACAGATGTAGGACATGTTCAATTTGATTTTTTACATGAATCTGACAAACCAAATATTTCTAAAGGTCTCTCTCCATGTCCTCATTTCATGCTGATATGGGCAACTTTGATGTGAAATGTCGAAGTGTTGGCCTCTTTATTCTCCAGGAATCATCTTAACATAGTAGTTAAAATTACACTAGTTAAATTAAAAGCCTTAAGTACAATCAGCATTGGCTAATAATAAAGATTCTCTTTGAAGAGAGCATAAATTAGGAGACAATAGTTAAACATTGTGACTTCGGGGTCAAATATAGGTTTGAATTTTAGTTCTACAAATTTCTAAACATATGGTACTGGGTAAGTAGATCTACACAACACTAAAAGATTGGAAATACCTACCAAGAGGTAGACTACACTTCTGAAAGTTTTTCTGAGAACATTTTACACTTGCCATTTTTTTTTTAATTGCATGAATTGGGGAAGGTAAGATTAAGTTGTTTTAGCTCTTCTAAGATATGCTTAAAATAATTTTTTTCAGTCACAAGTTGCAACCATCAGCCAATTTTTAGGTCATACCAGTATGAATATTTTTTTTGAAGCTTCCACTTATTTACTTGAGAGCCCAAGAGCAGGGGGGAGGGGTAGAAGGAGAGAGAGAGGGAGAAGCAGACTCCCTGCTGAGCAGGGAGCCAAGGGGCCATCCCAGGACCCCAGTATCATTACCTAAGCCAAAGGCAGATGCTTAGTTGAGCCACCCAGGTGCCCTTTTATAATTGCTTATGGAAAGTGTACTCATTAGGAGCCAACAGAATACTAAAGAACTCTTTAAAAATAAACTTCTGAAAAAAAGACAGTATTAATACAAGTCATTTGACTTCATACTAGATTTCCACTTATAACCCCTGAGTAGGCAAAAGAAATGTTGAGAAGTGTTTCTGTTGTAGGCAAAGGATTTTCCTTAACGGCATCTGTATCTACACGAAATAACAGAATTGGTGCATGTCTCGTTGCTTCGGTTGACCACAGATCATTTTCATCAGCTAAATGTAGTCATCATAGATGGTTAACTAGAAGTTTCCATGGTTATGGTACTCACAACTGTACTGAGAGTAATAACATTGTTGTTGTTACATAACATAGTTATGGACTAGATTTTGGGCCAAAGCATTCTGTATTGGTCTATTTTTAAAAGCTTCTCCCTCCCCTCTTCCCCCCACCTCTTCCCCTTCAGTCTCAAGCAATGTGGGGCAGTTTTAGTGATCTCGTGGGGTGTTTATATTTCAATGACGAGGAGCTTTACATCTTCGAGGAACAGATAAAGAACGCATTTTTTTTTCTCCTAGAAGATTAGGGGTCTATTTCTCGATTATCAGAAGTTTAGGATATTAAAGTTTTTCTTTGTATGAGGGGGTCAGACTGCATGGAACGCTTCATCTGTTTCTTTGTTAATCACTAGAACGTTCTCCCCTTTGTGTTCCTCATTTCCACGGTGATTCAACCTCTTAGATTCAATCAGGCTTTGTCACAAGCCCTCAGACCTTAATCTACCACAGTTAGTGTCCTCCTAGCTTTACAAAATCCCACTCTAAGGTCTCTGCGTTATTCTCCTGCTCTCCCACCTTGCCTGCCAGCCCTGAGGCTAGCAGAGTAGTAAAAACCCCACGTCCTCCTCTGATCTTAGCCCTTCTTCCAACCTTCCAACTATAGCTTCAGCCTCTAGTCGGGCATCAGTAGCCACCCGAAGTGCCCACAAAAGAGGCCATCCCACTGCACAGCCATGCATTTGCCCTCTTTGCCACAGTGCACTATGCACAGTTCCTCAAACAAGAGCATTAGAGCAGCTGGTGTTTGGGGGGGCATCCCCATATGCATGGGGAGGTGTCCTCAAGCATCTATATGGACCACCCCTCCCCACATAGAGGCCAATAGCCAATTTGGGATCTCCCCCAGGGCTGCCTCTTTCCCAAAACCCAATTTTTTGATCTCCTGGCTGGCCCCCCACTTGTTGGTTCAAAAAATGACCCTTGTCATTGGAGAGCATGGAGAAACCGAGGAAAGAGAGTATTCCAAATTTGTAGGTAGCAATTTTAACAGGCAAGGAAACTTACCGAGACCGAGGTTAGGCTATTGTAAGATGAGTGACTCTGCACCTGCCTGCCAACATCTTGAGAGTTTATATAGAAGCCTTAACTGGGCTCATTCACGGGTACCATGCAGGTGGTGTCAATAATACATTTCTCTCTCAAGGCTGCGTCCTTGAAATGTCTCCAGCTGTGGGAATGGTGGGTAAAACATTCCAAGGAGAGGGGCAGGTGTGAGGAGCCCCTTATTGCCCCAGGCAAGTTTTCAGGTCAACCAGAGGTCATGTCCTCTGGATGACCTCCTCCAACAGCAGTACTTAATACTAAGATTTACTTATTTAAGTACCAACAGTACTTAGATTCATGGGATGATTATAGTATGCTATGTTCTATGCTGGGCAGTTCACATCTATTATCTCAACCAATCCTCATAGCAGCTTTATGTAGGGACGATTATTATTTTCATTCTTCAGGTGAAGAAATAGAGTCCAATGTGGGAATGTAAGCATCTTCCCTAGGTCTAACAGCTGGGAATCACATGGTATTTAAAGCCAGATCCATTAGTGCTTCATATATGAGGTGGTGTGACTAGCTTTTAGTGGTAGAAGTTTCACCTTATATACAATGAATTAATATTATTAATTTGGGTAACTAAAGGAAGATAATTCTCTCTGTAACCACACACACACACACACACACACACACACACACACACACACAGAGTCCAGAATTGCAGTTGCTGCAGTGTTGCTTGGTTTGTGCCGATGTGAACGTTCTCCCTGCCCACCTCGTTTTTGTGTTTTTTTTTAACCTCTTAAAGATTTGGTAGGAAGGTACTCTAGCAATATGAGCACAAGGTCAAATAGTTTTATAAAATTTGTCAAAGTGACAACACTTGGTTCAGGCCAATAGACTGTGACATAAATAAAGAAAACAGAAGCTTCAGGGCTGCTCACTTGCAGGTGTCCCTTCCAAAGGTCTATTCCTAATTTCCTACTCAAATTTTTATCAGTGTTTTTCTTAAAGAGGTAGGAGTATTTCTGGATGTCATACCATGTGAGCTCACAAGAACTTGACTATACCTGGAAGTGACTGCCAATCAAATAAATATATGTGATTACACTCAAATAAAATACGTCCCCAAATTATCCTCCTGACATTATGTATTTATTTGTAAGTTTGTGTGATCTGTCTCTTCCCCTCCCTGAATTGTAATCTCCATGAGGGCAGAAACTTTGTCTTGCCCATGGCTATAGCCCAGGTCCAAAAAGAGCATCTGGTACACAATAAAGGCTTATTAATTATTTATAAAGAATGAATGGACACAAGTGAGAATATTAATAGGCAACACAACCTAAAAGAGTTGGAATTACTCCTAACCCACAGAACTCAACAGAAAAAAATAATTATATTAACTCAGTGAGTGTCTCATTCGGAAGGGGATTAGTTTATCATATTTACAGAGAAAACAGCAAGTGTTATTTCAGTTATTTCCAGGAATGATCTAAGTTTAGTCTACTCTGGAGTCAAGAAGGAGGTGCCATAGGCTACAGCTCAAAACCAGTGTGGTCCTGGTGGATGCATTCCCTTGTTCTTAGCCTGACATCATTAAACTTCCAGTTCTATTAACTCCCTTTGGACTGATTCAATGCCCAACAGGCAACTTTTATATTTCCATGTAAGATAGCCATCATGGAGATGATATGCTGCTCATATCTAGTTTTTTTGATAGAGACTTTACATGGTAAATTGAATCAGGGATTTGTAATTATGATTTGTTCTCCTTTATTTAGTTTGGCCACAAGAAAAATGTCCATAATCATACATGCTTTGAGTAATTCCAGGCACAGTGACAGTAATATCATTGCAAGTTAATAAATTGTCATTCTGGCTACTTTGCCATCTTTCTGGGATGGATTCTCTGGACCTTCAAAAAAGAGCACAAAATCTAGGTGGTCTTTTCTTGACAGCTTTCCTTATTACCATTTTTATCTTACAGTTCAATTGACTCCTACTGAGGAAATTATAATATTCATTTTGTCTTGAGCAGAGTGTGAAGCAGTCATATCCATATTCTCTCACAGAACAATTACGAGAAATCGTGTCATCACCTCATTTTTATAGACAAGGAAAGGTCAGCAACATATGCTAATTTATTCAAGGCTGAAAGGTCAGTAAGTACTTTAAACATTCATTCCTTCAATTTATTGATCAGCTGCTATGAACCAGGCACTGATCTAGATTCTTGGGAGACTTTTGGGACCAAATCAGTTTATGTTCTAGCTAAGGAATACAAATGTAACTATATAGTGAATTAAAAGGTAATATATGTTGTGAGAAAAACAGGAGAGAGTGAATATAATCAGGAGTTCTGGCGGTGGTTAGTGTAAGCCTGACTAAGAAGAGGCATCTGAACCCAAAGGAAAGACTTGAAGTAGGTAATGAAGTTAGCTCTGTGAGTATCCCAGGGAAAGAATGTTCCCAGAAAAGGAAAATCAAGTGCAAAAAGGCCAAGAGGAGAAATTATCTGGCATGTTCCAGAAACAAGGGGATTCATGTAGCTGAAATCAAATGAATGGGGAAGAATGGTAAGAAATAAAGTCAGAGGGGCAAGGTATGTTGTTTCTGGGGACTTTTTAGGCCTTTGTCAATATGTTAGCTTTTCCTCTGAGTGAAATAGGGAACTACTGAAGGGTTTTGAACAGAGTGACATAATGTAGATTTTTTTTTTTAAAGATTATCTTGTCTGCTATGGTGAAAATAGACCGGGGAGCAGGAAAATAGAAGCAGAGAGACCTCTTAGAAGCTAGAGTAATAATCCAGCCTGGTACATATCAAGATAGTAGCAGTACAGTAGTGAGAAACAAGCTGATTTGGGATATATTTTGAGAGTAAAGCCCACAGTATTTCCTGAGGGCATGTTGTATGGACAATGAAAAGATTCAAGGAAGATTGAAAAGTTTTAGGCATGAGCACCCCGAAGGATGGGATTGCCATAGAAATGAGAAATGCTATAGATAGAAAAGTTCTTTTTTTGTGGGGGGAAAAAAAAAAACCAGAAATCAGTTTTGGACAGGGTACTTTGGGATGTCTATTAGGCATCCAAATGGCAGAGTTGAGAGGGAGCTAGATATACAAGTCTGGAAGTCAGGGAAGAAATAGGAGGTGGAGATACACATTTTTGAGTTGTGGCACATAAATAACACCTGAGGCCATGACACTAAAGGGAATCATCAGGGAAGAATACGTGAATAGAGACAGTAACAGGACCAAGCACTGAGTCCTAGGGTCACTCCAATATCCAGGAGAAGAGGATGAGCCAAAGCCAGGCCAAGAGTCAGAGAAACTGACACAGTAGTTAGAGAAAAACCAAAAGTGGATGCCAAGTGAAAAAAACAAGTGGATGAAATCTGAGAATGGTCAACCATATCAAATGCTGCTGGTAGATCAAAATGGATAGAATGAAAATCAACCACTAGATTAGCCTCTATAGAGTCAAAGCAACCTTGATAAAAGCAATTTCAGTGGAGTGATGGGATTGAGAATCTGGTGAGAGTTGATTGAAGAAAGTAAGAGAAGGGGAATTAGAACTGGTGGTACAAACAACTCTTTGAGGAGTTTCACAGGCAAGGCAGTGGGAAAATGAGGCAGAAAGTGGTGGAGAAAAATCAGTCAAGAATTAAAAAATTTTTTTTAATATTTAGGATGCATGGAATAGCAGCATGTTTTTATGATAATCAGAAATGCTCCATGAAAGAGAAAAAAATTGTTTGAGCAGGATTCTTCAACAGGAGAGGAGAATGGGATCTACTGAGTGGAAAGAGTGGCACTGGCTTATACAGGAGCATGGATAGTTCATCTAAGTAATATCTAAGTAATAAAATTAGTAGGAGGACCAAGTATGGGTGTGGAGAGGTGGGTAGCTTTGGAAGATTCTTCAGAATGAGATTCTTTGGAAATTTATCTTCTGATTGCTTCAATTTTTCTCAGTAAAGAAACAAGCAAGGCCATTGGCAGAGTGTGAAGAAGGGAGAAGTTGCTGGTCTAACACCAGGAGTGAGAGAATGAGTAGACAATGACCTGCATGTATTTGCTAGGTTTAACTCAAAACGCATTTGAGATAATACATTTAAAGTGAGACCAGGGAGCATGGTCATGTTCAGTTGACCCAATGCAGTCTCAGAACAAGCAAACATTTGGGTTTAGCCTGGGTGGTGCTTAGCTTACTACATCAAACATGAGAGAGGAAAGAGATTTGAAATTCTGTGATTATAGAATATAATTTAGGTAAGAGAAAAAGAGGACACCAAAGTCACTCACACATTCTCTAATTCAACAAGTTATTTTGAGCATTCCCTGTAAACCATGCACTGTGCTAGGTCCTGTGTGAAATACTGTAAACCATGTACTGTGCTAGGTCCTATGTGAACAAGGCAGACATGGTCCCTACCATCATTCAGCCTACATCCCACATGGAGAGACAGACAAAAAATAGCACAGTTTTTAATGCAGAATTTGATAAATATCATTAAGGAGAAAAGCCACGTGTTGATGTTGAGAATAAATCTGTATGTTACACATGCACATGCCTGTGTGTGGGTTTATGTGTTGAGCAGTTAATTCAGGTAAGGTGGGAAAAGAAGACCTCTCTGGGGAAGTGATAGGCAAGCAGAGACCTAAAAGGATAAAAAAGGAACTTGCTAGGTGAAAAGCAGAGGAAAGGTGTTCAAGGTAGACAATGGCATATTGGCAAAAGCTGAAAAGCCAGGAAGAGCTTACTTGGAATATTTCAGGAACCTAAAGAAGACTCCCGTGGCTGGAGCACAGTGAACAAGAGGGTGTAACAGGCTGAGTGGAAAGAAAATCAGCATGAAGGCAGAATTCAATTTCTAATCTATCTGATTCATAGTAATTTCCTTACTTTTCTAACATGTTTGGCATTCCAGAGTCACTAATAAATGTAATTCTTCAATTTCAGTTTTTTTAAGCCTTGATTTTCTTCAAGAATTATACTCTGGCACTTATTCTACCTGGTAATAAACCACCCCCCTTCTCCAAATCTCATGCTATCCCTTCAGCGCTGCTCTGTAGACCATAGCCTCGTGGTTTGCTCACTTGAATAATTGTACACATTAATCTATGCTAATGTATAAATGACTCCTAATGGTTCTGGGCATTACCTCTCCCCTGAGCATTTACATTTTAACAGGGATTTTCTAATGGCACAAAGAAGTGACTCTATTAGTGCACATTTTAGACACTGAGCAGGCCATTTCAGTGTGATTCAAACACACTATTTCTTTAAAATCCTTAGCTTAGGAATTTTGTATTTCACCAGAGATACTGAGAAATGTATACTTAATATGGTACCTTTCTCCTACACCAGTCTAATCACATCGATATTTTTCATGCTCATACATTGTGGTGTGATCACAATCTTTAGATGTGATGCTGTCCACAGATGACCTGTCCATATTGTTGATGTACTTCGCCACCTAGGTGAAACCCTTGTTTTTTTGAACTTCCTAAATCATTCAGGAAGACTTAAATCTCCGTATGACATTTTATTTTTTCCTTGTAGAGCTTGTTACAGTCCTTACCAATTGTTCAGAAAGAATATAAATCTTTCAGATGAGTGTATTATGCAGTATTCATGGCCTATAAGTGAAATTGAAGGTCTAAAACACTAAGAGAGGAAAAGCATTCACAGCTGAGTCAATTACCAAAGTATGTGTTCCTTGAATATAGCATATGTAAGTATACCTCAAAACCTGTTGGTCATATGAATTTCTGGACACTTTGAGAACTGAATAAATGTATGGACAGGTAGATTAATAAAGTGATAACTGATTCCTGGGTTGTTAAAGTTGTTTTCCTTCTGCAGGAAAAGAAATCCAATGAAACAATTGGATAGGTCCTTAAGGCCAGTTTCCTCTAATCAAATTGTGTGCTGTACTTACACAATGACCTCAAGTCATCCTAAATCAATGAGGAAAAAAAGGATAATTTGACTCTGGATAAAGAGATATGATTAACTCTTACAGATAATGAAATAAAATTAGGCAGTGAAGCTCAATGGGGAACGCATTCCTGCTTATTTTTGTGCACCATTCACTCTCATGCCTTGTACAATGCCCAAATCATGGTAGCTACCCAACAAATATTTGTTAATAAATTAACATTGAGTGGAGAAGAAGAAGAGGAGAAAGAGTAAAAAGAGAAAGCAGAAGAAATAATAATTAACATTAGCATATGCTTTTAATTTTCCAAAGAAATGTTCTTCTGGTAACCATTTTAGGTCAAGAAATAGCCATTAACATACATAGGGGATTTCTAGTAAAGACACTAACACACTTTTGATTAATTATTAGTCTAATTGCTCCCTAGGACTCTAAAGTTAACTATAGCAAAATGTAAAAGTGATTAATCCTTTTCTAGAAATGTATTCATTCATCCATTTTTTATTCAAGAAATATTTATTGAGCCTCTACTATATATGTCTGGCATCCTACTAACGTCTGATGAAACACTAGTGAATAATATATTGAAGTTCCTATCCTTATGACACTTTAATTAAACAAATAATTTAAAAAGTTATTTAATTATATATCTACAAATGATATTAAGGTGATAGTCAAGGTTCTGAATGAATGTATGAAAGTAGAATGTATTTTATTTTGGGTAATCAAAGGGGGCTCTCTTGAGGAAGCAATATTTAAGCTGAAGCTTGACCAATGTATGACTTACCCAAGCAAAGATGGAGAGTGGAGAGGTAAAGAGCATTCAGGGTTAAAATATATGCATAAGTATTCCAAAGTAGAAAAGGGCTTGGGAAGTTTGTTAATTTAAAGTAAAGTAGGTGTGGTTGAAACCCAAAAGGGGATGGAGTATGACAAGTCTGTAACCAACAGTAGCAAGATCATGAGAGTCTTTATGCTTAGAATTTTATTGTTCATCCTAATCATAATTGATGACACAGAACTGTTAAGAAGAGCAAATTTGTGTTTTTAAAGATATTTCTGGATTCTGTGTAAACAACTGGAAGAGCTAGTCTAAATTGGAAATGGGGTGTAGCTTAGAATAAGAAGGCAACAGAAGTTATGGAGAGATGAGGACAGGTTCAAGATATTTTTAGGAGGTAGAAACAACAGAGTTCAGTGAATGATTAATATAGACAAGTTGAGATAGGTATCAAGGATTCCTGCTGAGTTTTTGGCATGTGATCCTAGTGGATAAAGGAGAGTACCATGATAAATAATCCTGAAAGAAGTAAAAGTCTACTAAGGATAATCAGTTATTAGCAAAAGTTGGGGCATGTGTACTTTTATCTTCCTTGGAGCTATCTAAATGTAAAAGTTCAGTGACCTGTCAATAATATTTATTTTTATCTCAGGCAAGAGTACAAGACTGTAGATATTTAAACCTTTAGTCAGTCCTACAAGATCTTTAAAGACCTGATCCCTGATGAAGCTTTACCTCCCTCTTGCCACTCTGCACATTATATCATTTATTTCATCTTTAGGACTTCTGGTTCCAGACATGCCCCATCTCAGTCACATGTTGTACTGTCTTGCTTGGGTGCCTGTATTTTTTGTTCTTCTGGGAATATCCATTCTTCCTTCCTTTTCACTTGCCTAACTCCTATGCACTCTTCAAAGTATGGAGAAGAGTTGCTCTACACGTATTTGTGTCCCTTCAGGTCAAGTGAGATGTTCCCACAGTGTTCTTCTGCACCTTGTGGTATTCTATTTCATGAACTCACTGCATGATCTCGTTTACTGATTTATCTTCTCCATCTAACTGGGAGTGCTTTGGAAGCACAGCTTGTGTTTTTATCTCTATATATCCATGTAATGCATGGTACCTGGCACATAATAGGTGCTAAATACATATGTATGATAAAATTTTACAGGTTTGCAGAAAAAGGAGGCCAAAACAATAGTCTTTGAGGACAGTGAGAGATAATTACTAATTATGTATATGACTTGATCAAAGTTTAGAATTTTCCATCCAGTATAAAATGTCTTATTCAGAGCAATCTATTTGATACTATATCTTGTTTCCATCTGTATAATTTGCCAAGTGAAGTTACCTGGTTTTCTCTGCTCATATGTTTGCCTTCATTTGATTATCAATAAAAGCATAAACAGAAACAATTCTCAACATATAAAGATATCAATAAATAATTTGGACTAAATACACAGTCCACAAATGAGAACCTGATATTTACATTGTTGGTTTTGAGGAAAGGAACACCATATTCTATTTCAGAAAAAAAATCAACAACTTGATACCTAATTGATATTAAGTTAAAATTATATACCATATGATTTTTAATTTTGAGCAAGTTACAATAAAATTTAAATGACATGGCAAAACCCAAACCATCCTAGGTCATTTTCTCAAATATCTCAAGTCTTTGAGAAATCCAGACTTCTCTGAAAAGTCTCCTCAAAGGATCCTGAATTTTAGAATGGACAGCAGGAAAGCCAAGAGGGCTTTTTTTTTTAAAAAATTTTATTATGTTATGTTAATCACCATACATTACATCATTAGTTTTTGATGTAGTGTTCCATGATTCATTGTTTGCGTATAACACCCAGTGCCCCATTCAGTATGTGCCCTCTTTAATACCCATCACCAGGCTAACCCATCCCCCCAACCCCTCCCCTCTAGAACCCTCAGTTTGTTTCTCAGAGTCCATAGTCTCTCATGGTTCATCTCCCCCACCAATTTACCCCCCTTCATTTTTCCCTCCCTGCTATCTTTTTTTTTTTTTAAAGAGAGCTTTTAAAACATATAGGAAACTGTGATCCAAAATCACAGTGAATATAACTTAAAGATAGTGTCACTGAACTCCCTTACCATTCTTTCAAAACCCCTCAGCACTTTGCTTCTTTTTTATAGTAATAACTGACTTCATAGGTAGCATAAATATTTGTGTATTTGTCTGAATTCTTCTTGAGTTGAAAATTCCTTAAGGGCTTGAACTGTGTTAATCTTTTCTTTCTAGAGGACAAGCAGATTGCTTGGCAAAGAGTAGGCATTTATATTTTTTGCTGATTGAATTACATGCAATGGTTATCTCTAATGATTTACTGCTAATTAAAAAATAGCATGTGTGTTTATTACAAAGGGTTGAACATCAGGACTTTGGTCAAAACGTTTCTTCTTATTCCATAATTACTTTACTATGGAAAAATCAAACCATACCTAATGTTTAATTCTTAGAGATACTCATTTTAAAGATTAAATTAAAGCTTCAATTTATCCATATTTGGCACCTGTTAAATTAAATTAGGGAACTTAATTTAATTTTTGAGTGAGGTCTTCTCATGAAAAAAAAGAATCAATACCTTTCAATATCCCTTTCATAGGTATCGTCTATGGATTTGCAGATGCTAGACCCATTGGTTACTGACACTGAAAATGTTGTCAGTTAATAAGGAAAGCAATTACTCCTCTGGGTAGAACATTCATTGGTACCAGATAATATCCCTAATTCTTGTCAGTAATGAAGGGAATCTAAACTTTCAGAATTGATGTAGATTTGAAAGAAAAATAATTTTAAGATGAACATAAAGAGGGAAATAAAACTATGCAAATCCTTCAAATATTTCAGAGAAAAAGTCTTCAAAAACCTCAGTCAGTAGGATGACAAATCTGCACAGAATTGAAAAAATATTCATTTCTTATATAAATTGTGAAATAAGTATCCTTAATAGGCATATTCTTCTCTAATTTGTATGATTTTCAAAATGTAGTAATATGAATTTTCTCTTGAGGGGGTCATTAAATCAGCCAGACTGAGTTATAGTTACATAGCTTGAGCAGATGAAAAGTAAATTATTGAGACTTTTACCTTCCTCAAACAGGGTACCAATGGAAAATTATGAACCAATATTTTCATTAGAGAAGACAAGAAATGAAATGATGGGAAAATCGAATTGATAGTAATAAAGTGCTCTGTGTTTCCACTTTCAAACTTCTTCCTCTAAAGCTATTTTATTTATAGCCAGATAAAAGTAGGATTTTAGCTGTCTGTTAGTACAGAATGTCCAGTTAGCTTAATTTCAAATGATGGATGTACTTCATGGAAGTCTAAAGAAATCATCATCATATTCTTCTTATTTCTTCCTCTTGGATGAGCCATTTATAATTTATTCATATATATTGCCCTATTCAAGCCATTAGATGGGAAAGGTTGATGAGCAAAGGTAGCTTTTTCAAACACGGACCCATATAAAGCTTAAACAATGATGAAAAGTAATGAACAACAGAGTGAATTTGTGATATCATAAATGATATATTGTACTGTTGAATTTTCCAACAAGATAAAAGATTCAGAGCTTTTGCCTAGAGATTTCTCCTCTTCTGTAATTCATAATGAAGTGGGTTATGCAAAGTCACCAGCATTCCAGAAGCAAGATATTTGGGAAATGGATTTAAATGATTGCTTCTAAAACTTTACAAAGTGATTGTTTTCTCTTCAGAAACAAAACTCAACTTCTTGAGGAAGTGTTTTCTGATTAACAATGCATAAATTTCCTGCACTGAAATCTTACTAATCAGTTCAACTGATGAAGAAGTCTTGCTGAATTGTGGGATATTTAAAAATGAGTACATTTTACTCATTTCAGCGTAAGTATTCAGGCAAATATCCTATTCCATATAACATTTTATATACACAGTAGGACCTTGAATTAAAATTGCCTGATGAGCAAAATAAGAATTAGAGGATCGTACCCATTGGAAGTGATGGTAGGAGATACTCAGACAAAGGAATAGAGGATCAGGGATGAGGTGTATAGTCAAAATTGTTCACAGTCCGGGCAACCAGGCAACCATGAGGGGTCCAGAACTATGTGTTTCCCTCAATGCTAATTTGTTCCTAGACAAAGAGTGCTGTAGCAGACTCTGGGAATTTCCAACTGATCCTTTAGAATAGCTCTTTGCAGGAGTAAAGCAATGTTAAAGACATCTTTTCTGCTTTGATAGAGGAAGAAAACTTGTTCCCAATTGCAGTGTTTTTTCATTAAGTACAATAAAAAGAAAATCATATAGGAAGAATGAAACATGGCTGAATTTTTGGCTCTAACAATATTTTGACTCTTTGAATCTCAGTTTCCTCATCTACCAGATGAGAATGGTGAACAAAATTATATCTATATCTAAAGTCTTTTCCAGATGCACCATTAACATGGTTAACTAATTCTACAATAGAAGATCCAGACACTGGATCCAGACGCTAAGTGAACAAATGACCAAATAAGCATGCAATCACATCAGTTATATTATCCAGACCAGAGCTTTTCAAATGCAGGTAGATATCCATTAGTGGATCCTGAAATCAACTTAATGTATTCCAACCATCATTTATCAGGAAGAAATAGAGTAGAATGGAAAATATGAGAGTGCACAACAAGAAGTAAGGACAAATATTGTTTCTTGAAGCTTATATTATGGTGGCTTATATATTCTATATTTATTTGTATGTGTACTGGGTCATAGTAAAATATATTTCTTATTCTCCATAGACATCAACAGTATTTATCAGCCACTTATTTAGAGTGTCTTTATTTGGGCTAAAGGAGAAAAGAGGCTTATACTCACCAATAGTGGGGTCATGATAATCAGGGAACTGATGACTAATAAACTGCATTGTCATTGCTGAAAAAAAAATAAATTTAATTTAATAAAAATTCACTGATTCATCAATAAGTTATTCTTCAATGTAGTTCATCAGTCTCTCAATAAGATCTAGTGACTTATTTCTCTGAGGGACTAATTCAATTATGCAACATGAACCACCAAATGATAGAGAAAGTTCTAGAGGAGAAAAAGTGTTAACTAGAAAGAAAATAATGTCAGATACTTCTCTGGAATAAATATGTCAAAATTTTCAGTGTATTTTAATAAAAATTGCACTGTAGCAAAAATAAAGCTCTAGACATAATGAGAATATAAAGTAGCTGTAGGATCCTTCTTGGCTTGCTTTGGTGTAACAGTTGGTATAGGTTGGGAAGACCTTTCCACTAAAGGTCCTATATATATTCTGGGACTTACTTATCTTCCTCATCATTAAAATAAGGAGATAATCTCTGAGGTCTCTATTATTTATGAAGGTACATGATTATATGAGTTTTTATCCTTAGCCAGCTTTTTAGTCAAAATTATTTGTCACTTTTATTGTGCCTGATCCATGCTATTCAGGTCCTTTTATTAATTTTCATTACTTTTGGGGGTTATTTCTCCAAATTCTCCACATTCTTTTCAAATCAATAATTTTATAAAATATTTATAATGTTTCTGTTATAGTATCTTCATATAAATTTCCATTATTAGGAGACAAATGGAATGCTGAAGTAAAGCAACAAAACTTGGAAAAAGAATTTGTACATAGTAGTTCTCTTCCTTTTCTCCCTCCTTCTCTCTGTGCCTCTGTGTGTGTGTGTGTGTGTGAGAGAGAGAGAGAGACAAAGACTCCCTGATCATACGTTAGCCTCCCCTGAGTCTTCCTCTCGACCAAACCCTGACCTAGGTCCCTGCCCTTGCTAGACCTGCATAGCCCAGTGGTAGCAAGAATCCTGCTAAGTCAGGTTGGTGAGAATCCACCCTTGGTAGCCAATCCCCTTGGCCTGCCTTTGGCAAGAACCCTTTTAAGTCTGACAAGAATTCCCTTACTCCTGATGGCTCCTGTTAGTAATTTTCCATCCCCCAGTGCTCGTCCCCACTCCTTGCCTATAAATTCCCACTTCTCCTTGTAGTATTTACAGTTGAGTCCAGTTCTATAATGAATTCTCTTTTACCTTACTACAATAGTTCCTGAATAAAATCTATTTTTACCTTTTTACTGTCCAGCTCTGGCCTCCTTTAACAATGCATTCAGGCTTCAGCAAATGTTTGAAACAGGGAAGACAGTTAAATTCAACAAACCTGTACAAGGCACTAGTCTAACCCTGCTGAGAAATGAAAAGAAACAGAACCTGACCCAGTGAAAAAGAATTTCTGTTTACACTTTGATAGTGTTTACTTCCTGTCTTTGCATTGACAAAGGAAGTCTCCATATGAAAGTATTACTCAATTTGACAGTTTAGGGCAAATTTTTGAAATGCAAATTAACATTTCTTACAGAGGGCTTTAGGAGTTAGAATATTTCAGGTAAACAAACTGAAAGCAACATGTTTATTAAGTAGATATCAAGGAGAATTGGAAAACGTTTTTCATGAGTTTTAAAAAGAGCATTCTCCTCTGTCTCTTACTGCCTGTCTGGTTTAGTTCCAGCTAGAGTACAGAGGTTGGAGGTCTGGCCTCCCTTTGAACACTTGTGTGGCTAGTCAGTCAACTAAATTTCAAAGACAGCTCAGACTTGGTAACTTTAGAACTAAAATGAGGAGATTCTCCACTCTACTCAAGGCAAAAAGATATGCACTATTCACTGTGTGACAAGAGCCTCATCATCCATCTTATGATAATCAGTTACCTAGGCTAAAATCTTGAAGATGTCTTTGGATATTTCCCCTCTCATATCTTCCATCTAGTTTTCATGAATTTTCATTTTACCTCCAAAATATCTTTCAAGTATGTCTTAATTCTTTCTGATATTACTGTAGTTTGGAATCTTATATTTTAAATCCCTATTGCCATAGACTCAAAATTGATTTCTCTGTAGCTATTTCCTTTACTTTCCATTAACTTTCACAATGACACCAGAGTCATATTTTTAAAAAATCTGGTTATTCATATGTCAGCAACTATTAGGATAAGGAGTAATGTGTCCTTCATGGGCCCATCATATCTCTTCAGGCTTGACTTCCACCACTGCCCAACTAGCTGCACTGTGTTCTCAGACTTGTGGAAGGAAGGACTTTCCACCCATGAGCATGCCTTTATCCTGTGGCATAGCACAGCTTCAGCTTCTCCTTCGTTTTTATATCATACTAACAAAGGCTCTCCTTGACCAAACCTTCATCAGGCTCCTCTGAAGCCTCCTTCTAAACCAGGCCATGACCTTTGGGCATCCATGCTCATCTCTGCTTTGCCAAGTTTTAGCAGGAATCCTACTAAGTCCGTTTGGAGAGAATTCTCCACACTTCATATATGGTCACCCTTGATATCTGATCAAGTTCGTCATCTCCAACCCCCATAATTACTTGGACTACCTTAGCAAGAATCCTATTAAGTTTATTCCACCAGAATCCTCCTTACCCTTTTAGTGATTTTCCATCCACTGACCCCCAACTTGCTCCTTGGCTATACATTTCCACTTGTCCCTGTATTTGGAATTGAGCCCAGTTCTGGACTGTGGGAGTTTTCTTTCCCCTACTGCAGTATTTCCTGAGTAAAATCTATTTTTACCATTTTACTACCCAGCTTTGCTTTTCTTTAACAATGCTAATAATATCTCCACTCAAATGTCATACTATTCCATCAACACATTTAAATTCTTCATCAACGAGGAGCCAGTACATGTGTATAACTAGGGGCTGGGTTAATTTCTATAAACCTAGGAAAGAATTCTGAGGGTGAAGAAGTTTGGAACAAATTTAAGGAAGAATATATAAGCATTTTAAGAACTGATAGATACATGTGATACAACACTTGAGAATCACAAAACCAGTATCAGAAATAAATGAATCAAAGATTTATTTCTTACACTTACATATATTTAGCATATATTTAGATGATGGAGTTTGTGCTTTCATGGAAACCTGCTGCTTATTGTATAATTGAAAAAGCCCTTCAATTCCCAAATCCTTTGACCTACCACTGAGACAGAACCAAAGAAGAGAGAGCCAGCTGAGCTTTGTTCCAGAACTTCAAAAGATAATTTTTAGAAAGTTTGATTTGTAAAAGTTTCTTTTGTGTTTTACAAAGTGGATGCCTGATGGGATATGTAAGAGCCAGTTCCCTTTGCGGAGATGATATGTAAAACAATTTTTGAAAAATCTCTCCTAAATACATGTCAAATTCAATGTTGGAGATAACTAATCTGCTAAATATCTATTGATTGTACTGGGGACTAAATTTTATTTATTTTATGATATACAGGTTTACTTCCTTAAAATCTGAGAATTCTACTTTGTTTTGTCAAAGAACTATTCTGTCAGAAACTCAGTAATAGCTCCCCCTTTCTCTGTGGAGGTTTTATTGTATTGACTTTATAATATCTGAATTCATCAGTTTTTAAGTATCTAGTGAAAATGAAGGTCTATGTCTCCTTCCCAAAATACAAATTCTTATACACACTTGTACACAATATTGAGCGATATTGTCCTAGCAAATAACCATAAATGTCAATCAGTCTTTTGCTTAAAAAGAGGACAACCAAAAAACTGTGATTTAAGAGCTTCTGAGAACCCCAAACTCAAATCTGCCTCTCCAGAATTCCTAATATTCAGCGTAGATATCCATATCTTACTCTGCATTTTTGTTTGTTTGTTTTTTAAATATTCCTTGATGAGTAGTATACAAAGTTCTTAAACTTGAGTGTGAACCAGCTTGATGGATCAGTTAACAAAATCCACCTGGCAATCATGAACCAATTATAGTCAGTATATTCAGGAAGACACAGGAAAGGAGGGCAAGATATTACTAGACATGAATTTCACAAATATTATCCTAGACTTATTCTGTCTGTGCCTTTCCTGTTCTGTAAAAAATAACAAGAGTCATTTTGGAAAATTTTGAAGAGGAGCAAGCTCACATTTTCCATACACTTTAGAAAAGCTGCTACATCAACAGATTCAGAACAATTTTCAGCGTTTAAAAAAAAAAATGTAGTCTTTCAATAATGAGAGAGGTTTGTTGGCTTTTTTTGGGGGGGGGTTATGTAATGTATGTACGTATTTGAAATTGTTAAGGAATGTTCTACAAAGTACTGAAACTCTGGATGATATAAGGATGGGTCTATTTTATTCAGAGATTCACTCAGAGTCAAAATCCTTGCCAGTGCACATTTAGCAGTTCTTGTCTCAGAGACAGTATTACTGAACTCTGCAGTATGTGGATATTAGCCAGGAATAAGAATGCTGAGGAAGAAATGAGAAGGGATGATGGGAGTCAAGCAAGCACAAAAATTGGTTGCATCCCATTAGGTATCTTAGAACCCTTGATCCAAAGAGAATTATGTGTATGAATCAGGTAAATACTGATATTGGACTACAGAATCTCTGTATCAAAGGGAGCCATCAGGGTATTTATCATTTCTTTTTATGAAGGCTATTGATTTGTATATGCTAGTTTTAAACTCTCTACCTTCCTAAAGTATTTTATTATTTGAGCTATTTTTATCATGACATTTTAGGAGTTTCTATCATATCATCTACAAATAGAAACAGTTTCCAATTTTTGTTTCATAATTTATCTTGTTAATACTCACTGGTTAATTCATCCATCCACGATAGTATTAAATAACAGTGCAGACAGGGATCATCTTTGACTTTGTTCTTGATCTCAGTGGGAATAACTTTTATTTTTTATTTTTTTAAATTTTATTTTATTATGTTATGTTAGTCACCATACATTACAACACCAGTTTTCGATGCAGTGATCCATGATTCATTGTTTTTGTACAACCCCCAGTCCTCCATGCAGTACGTGTCCTCCTTAATACCCATCATCGGGCTAACCCATACCCCCACCCTCTACTCCTCTAAAACCCTCAGTTTGTTTCTCAGAGTCCATAGTCTCTCATGGTTCATCTCTCCTTCCGATTTCCCTCCCTTCATTTTTCCCTTCCTTCTCCCAATGTCCTCCATGCTATTCCTTATGTTCCACAAATAAGTGAAACCATATGATAATTGACTTTGTCTGCTTGACTTATTTCACTTAACATAATCTCCTCCAGTCCCATCCATGCTGATATAAAAGTTGGGTATTCATCCTTTCTGATGGCTGAGTAATATTCCATTATACATGGACCACATCTTCCTTATCCATTCATCTGTTAAAGGGCATCTCGGCTCTTTCCACAGTTTGGCTATTGCGGACATTGCTGCTATGAACATTGGGGTGCATATGGCCCTTCTTTTCACTACATCGGTGTCTTTGGGGTAAATACACAGGAGTGCAATTGCTGGGTCATAGGGTAGCTCTATTTTTAAATTTTTGAGGAACCGCCACACTGTTTTCCAAAGTGGCTGTACCAACTTGCATTCCCACCAACAGTGTAAGAGGGTTCCGCTTTCTCCACAACTGCTCCAACATTTGTTGCTTCTTGCCTTGTCAATTTTTGTCATTCTAACTAGTGTAAGGTGGTATCTCAATGTGGTTTTGATTTGAATTTCCCTAATGGCTAATGATGAACATTTTTTCATGTGTCTGTTAGCCATTTGTATGTCTTCTTCAGAGAAGTGTCTGTTCATGTCTTCTGCCCATTTTTTGACTTGAGTTTTGTTTTTTGGGTGTTGAGTTTGAGAAGTTCTTTATAGATTTTGGATATCAGCCCTTTATCTGTAGTGTCATTTGCAAATATCCTCTCCCATTCCGTGGGTTGCCTCTTTGCTTCATTGACTGTTTCCTTTGCTGTGCAGAAGGTTTTTATCTTGATGAAGTCCCAAAAGTTCATTTTTGCTTTTGTTTCACTAGCCTTTGAAGATGTATCTTGAAAGAAGTTGCTGTGGGCGATGTCAAAGAGGTTACTGCCTATGTTCTCCTCTAGGATTTTGATGGATTCCTGTCTCACATTGAGGTCTTTCATCCATTTTGAGTTTATCTTTGTGTATGGTGTTAGAGAATGGTTGAGTTTTATTCTTCTGTATATAGCT
>NC_138381.1:27626721-27672493 GCF_054177405.1 Leptonychotes weddellii | reverse complement strand
ATACTCTGAAGAGTTTTAATCAGGAAAGGATGCTATATTTTGTCAAATGCTTTTTCTGCATCAATTGAGAGGACCATATGGTTCTTCTCTCTCCTCTTATTAATGTCCTATCACATTGATTGATTTGCGAATGTTGAACTACTCTTGCATCCCGGGGATAAATCCCACTTGTTAGTGGTGGATGATCCTTTTAATGTATTGTTGGATCCTATTAGCTAGGATTTTGTTAAGGATTTTGGAATCCATATTCATCAGGATATTGGTCTGAAATTCTCCTTTTTGATGGGGTTTTTACCTGGTTTGGGGATTAAGGTAGTGTTGGCTTCATAGAATGAGTCTGGAAGTTTTCCTTCTGTTTCTATGTTTTGAAACAGTTTCAGGAGAATAGGTATTATTTCTTCTTTGAATGTTTGGTAGAATTCCCCAGGGAATCCATCAGGCCCTGGACTCTTGTTTTTCGGGACATTTTTGATCACTGCTTCAATCTCGTTACTGGTTATTGGCCTATTCATGTTGTCAGTTTCTTCCTGTTTCAGTCTTGGGAGTTTATAGGTTTCCAGGAAGACATCCATTTCTTCCAGGTTGCTCAGCTTATTGGCATATAGTTGTTGATAATGATTTCTAATAATTGTTTCTATTTCCTTGGTGTTAGTCATGATCTCTCCCCTTTCATTCATAATTTTATTGATTTGGGTCCTTTCTCTTTTCTTTTGGATAAGTCTGGCCAGTGGTTTATCGATCTTATTAATTCTTTCAAAGAACCAGCTTCTAGTTTCGTTGATCTGATCTACTGTGTTTCTGCTTTCTAATTCATTGATCTCTGCTCTAATCTTAGTTATTTCTTTTCTAATGTGTGGCTTAGGCATCATTTGTTGCTTTTTCTCTAGTTCTTTAAGGTGTAGAGTTAGTTGGTGAATTCGGGATTTTTCTATTTTTTGAGTGAGGCTTCGATGGCTATGTATTTCCCCCTTAGGGCCGCCTTTGCGGCCCATAGGTTTTGGACCAATGTGTTTTCGTTCTCATTGGTTTCCTTGAATTGCATAAGTTCTTCTTTGATTTCCTGGTTGACCCAAACATTCTTGAGCAGAGTGGTCTTTAGTTTCCAAGTGTTTGAATTTCTTCCAAATTTTTTCTTGTGATTGAGTTCCAGTTTTAAAGCATTATGGTCTGAGAATATGCAGGGAATAATCTCAATCTTTTGGTATCAGTTGAGACCTGATTTATGACCCAGTATGTGGTCTATTCTGGAGAAAGTTCCATGTGCACTCAAGAAGAATGAGTATTCTGTTGTTTAGGGTGGAGTGTTCTGTATATATCTATGAGGTCCATGTGATCCAGTGTGTCATTCAAAGCTCTTTTGTCTTTGTTGATTTTCTGCTTAGATGATCTGTCTATTGCTGAGAGTGGAGTATTGAGGTCTCCTACAATTAACATATTGTTATCAATATGACTCTTTATTTTGGTTAACAGTTGGCTTATGTAGATGGCTGCTCCCATGTTGGGGGCGTAGATATTTACAATTGTTAGATCTTCTTGTTGGATAGACACTTTAAGAAGGATATAGTGTCCTTCTGTGTCTCTAACTACACTCTTTAGTTTAAAATCTAATTTGTCCGTTGGCATGGAAGATGGATCTCCATTCCTTTACTTTCAGTCTGGATGTATCTTTAGGTTCAAAATGAGTCTCTTGTAGACAGCATATGGATGGGTCCTGTCTTTTTATCCAATCTGCAACCCTGTGCCGTTTTATGGGAGCATTTAGGCTGTTCACGTTGAGAGTGATTATTGAAAGATATGAATTTGTCATCATGTTGCCTGTGAAGACCTTGTTTTTATAGACTGTCCCTGTAAATTTCTTTTCTATATCACTCTTGGGGTATTTCTCATTTTATAGAACCCCCCTTAATATTTCTGGCTGGGCTGGCTTAGTGGTCACATGTTCTTTCACTTCCTGCCAGTCTTGGAAGCTCTGCATCTCTCCATCCCTTCTAAATGACAGCCTTGCCGGATAAAGTATTCTGAGCTGCATGTTCTTCTCATTTAGTACCCTGAATATGTCTTGCTAGGCTTTTCTGGCTTGCCAGGTCTCTGTGGATAGGTCTGACGTTATTCTGATGTTCCTCCCTCTGTACATAAGGAATCTCTTCCCCTTAACTGCCCTTAAGATGGTTTCCTTGGTTCTAAGATTTGCAAGTTTTACTATTACATGCTGGAGTGTTGGCCTGTTTTCCTTGATCTTGGGAGGGGTCCTCTCTGCCTCTAGGACACAAATGTTTGTTTCATTCCCCAGATTAGGGAAGTTCTCAGCTACAATTTGCTCAAATATATCTTCTAGTCCTCTCTTTCTCTCTCCACTCCCTCAGGGATTCCAATAATTCTGACATTGGAACGTTTCATGGTGTCACTTATTCTCTGACTCTATTTTCATGGATTCTGAGTTTTCCCCTGGCCTCCTCTTTTCCCTTTTTATCTATTGTCTTCTAGGTCACTAATTTGTTCTTCTGCCTCACTAACCCTAGCTGTTAGATTATCTAGATTAGATTGGATCTCATTGATAGCATTTTTAAGTTCTGCCAATTCAGCTTTCATTTCTGTGCTTAGAGACTCTATGTTGCCATTAATTGATTTCTCCATTCTAGCTATTGTCTTCACAATTGCTAGCATGAATTCCATCTCCGACATCTTGGTTATATCTGAATCCATTTGTAAATCTGTGGCATAAATCATAATCTCTGAGTCTTTCCTATTGGGGGAGTTCCTCCTCCTAGTCATTCTGTTGAGGGGTAGTTGAGGGAATGTATAGAGTCCAAATTATTGACCACAACACAAGCAAGATGCACCTGTTTTCTAGGGACCTTAGGCTGCTGGCCTCTTGTTTTCCCAGCCTGTCTTCTGGGGCCTGCCACGCTGTTACTCAGGCAACCCTGTTTGGGCAGAGTTGCCCTGCCCCCCTGTGGCGGGGGATGGGCTCAGTGAAAACTGTTTTTTGGGGGGCTTTTGTTCTCTGGTGGCTTTCTCTGGTGGCATTCTGCATCTCTTCCGAGAGTCAGAGCAGAAGAGACCATTTCCAACCCTCTGCCTCAGAGCAGAGAAATCACAGTCTGTTCTTCAGTGAGCTCTCCAGGCCACACTATCTCCGTTTCTGTCTGTCCTGCTATAAACTGCAGCATCCTGGGTTGTGCGCCCCTCAGGAGGGCTCCCAGTCCTCGCCTCCAGGTTGGGTACATCTCTGCCCTTTGTACTTCTAAAACCACCAGCTGCCCCCAGTTTGCTCCCGCTGCCTTGCCACTCTGGTTTCTGTCCAGGGGGCTGCCCTAAAGTCTTTTCCCCACCACTACCAGTCTGCGAGTCTGTGCCTCGGCCCCAGCACGGGAGGCTATCACTCACAAGCAGTGTAGGATCCCCACAGCCAGGCTCCATCACGCTGCCATTTATCCTCCGATACCTGCCTGTGGAATCATGGCTCCCCACTTTGTACCTCAAAACCAACCGCCTGTGATATTCTGTTTGTAGAGATCCAGATCTATATTCTTACATCTCAGGCTGATTTCGTGGGTGTTCAGAGTGGTCTGGTAGCTATCCAGCTCAATTCTGGGGACCAGTTGGAATAGGGTCCCCTCCGTCATCTTTCCCCCCACCTTCAGGAATAACTTTTATTTTCACAGTAAGATACTGGCATTAGTATTGTGATATATTACATATTTCATCATATTATGGAAGTAGTCATTGATTTCTGCTTTTTTGAAATTAATAAGGAATCAGAGTTATATTTCTTCAAAGGTTTTTTCAGTACAATGTAGATAATCATATGATTTTTCTCCTGAAGACCATTAATGTGGTAACATTTTGGGGGGATGACTTATTTTAATAGCCATCCAAATATTAAACCAACTTTGCATCCAGGATTGAAGTTTATTTGGTCATGATGTCTTATTTTTCTTAATGTGGTATTAGAGTCTACTAATAAGTTATTTAGGATTTTCAGGTTACTATCCATAAGTAATGTTTGTTTTCTTTGTTGGGTTATCTTTATCTGGATTAATATCAATCCTATGTTTCCAATATAAGATAATTTGGGAGATTCTCATTCATTTTCTATGCTCTGAAACAGTTAATATAGCATTGGAATTGTATGGTTTTTAAAGGTTTAGTAGAATCTCCTGTGAAACCATCTGGGCCACCTGTCTTTCTAATACAGGTATTTCCTTTATAAACTTTCTCTATTTATTCTGTGCATATTTATCTGTTCAAGTTTTCTAACACTCCTGGGGACAGTTTTAGGAAACTGTATTATCCGAAGAACTTATCCATCTAGGTTTTCAGTCTTCCCAAAGAACTGTGCCTTCTGATGTTTTCAATTTCCTTTGTATAAGTAGCAATTTCCTCCTTATAATTTTTTGTTTGCTGTCTCCATTATTTATTTGCTTACATTAGCTATTAGTTTGTCTATTTTGTTGATTTTTTCAAAAAATTTAATGTTTATTTCATTGTGATTATTATTAATAATAATATCCATTGATTTTCTTTTATCTCCTTTGTTGCTTTTGTCTGTATTATTTCCCTGCTTGTGTTTCTTTGGTTTACTTTTTCTTGTTAACTCAGTTCATTTATTTTTATTTTTTTAATTTTGTTGGTAAAATTTTTGTAGATATGAATTATCCTTTGATCTCTTTCTATCCCCTATATAGTTTGATATTACTTTTAAGAAATTTATGATTTTATTTGTATTTTTCCTTTCATGTATGAGTCAATATGTAGAAAGCTCTTTTCAATTTCCAGCTGGAGGAGATATTTTGCTTATTTTATTTTTAATTTCAGTTTTACTGCCTTGTGATCAGGCACTATTATTTCTAATAACTCCACTTTATGTAACTTGCTGATAATTTTGGTGTCCTAATATGTAATTAATGTGTTCAGTAAATCAAAGTATACTGATAAGGTAGTATTTGATATAAGCAACAATAAGATTTACTTTATTATTTTTTAACTGTTTTATATTCTTATATTTTGTCCACTGCTCTGTCTTGTGTTGAGAATGGTGTATATGTTTACAAATTATAGATAATTGTTGTCTTTTGGTGTATAAGTGTTGTTATCAGTAATATCTTTTTTGTGGTTTGTGGCTTTTATTATTAAAAAGTGTGATTATTTTTGTCTTTTTTTGTCTGATACCAACATTGTAATCAGTGTTTTATTTTTAATTTGCTTAGTTTATCTTTGCCAAGGCTTTTGTTTTTAAATCGTTGTATTTTAGGTGGGTCTACTATATACTACATAGTATTGGATATTGTTTAAGAGCCAATTTGGAAATTGTTCTCTTTTAATAGGCAAGTTTAGTTTATTCATACTAACCTACTCTTATGTCCCTCCGTGTCTTTGCATGGCTTGATAGCTCATTTCATTTTAGCACCAAGTAATATTCCATTGTCTGGATGTACCACAGTTTACTTATTTATTCACCTACTGAAGGACATCTTCATTGCTTCCAAATTTTGGCAATTATGAACAAAGCTACTATAAACATCATTTGCAGGTTTTTATGTGGCTATAAGTTTTCAGCACCTTTGGGTAGATACCAAGGAGTATGATTGCTAGACAAGTTTATATCAGATGTGTTTTAGTTTTCTAAGAAACTGCCAAACTGTCTTCCAAAGTGTCTGTACTACTTTGCATTCCCACCAGAAATGAATGAAAGTTCATTTGTTTGAACTTTAGCTCCACATCTTTGGCAGCATTTGGTATCATCATTATTCTTGATTTTGACCATTCTAATTGGTGTCTAGTGGTGCTTTGTTGTTTCAATTCATAGTTCCCTGGTGACATACCATGTGGCACATCTTTTTATATGCTTATTTGCCATATATATTTGTTTCTTCAGCAAGGTGTCTGTTAAGGTCTTTAGTCATTTTTAATCATGTTGTTCTTTTTCGTATTGTTAAATTTTATGAGTTCTTTGTATATTTTGAATAACAGTCCTTTTTTAAAAGAGAGAGAGTACTCAAGTGGGGGATGGGGGGAGGGACAGAGGGAGAGAGAAAGAGAATCTTAAGCAGGCTCCACACACAGTGCGTAGCCCCACACAGGGCTCAATCTCACGACCCTGAGATCATGACCTGAGCCAGAATTAAGAGTCAGATGTTTAACTGATTGAGTCACTTAGGTGCCCCTGAATAAGTCTTTTATTGCTGTGTCTTTTGGAAATAGTTTCTCCTAGTCTGTGACTTATCTTCTAATTCTCTTAATATCATCTTTGGGAGAGAAGTTTTTAATTTTAATAAAGTCCAGCTTATTATTTTTTCCATTGAGTATGCAAAGATATTGTTTCTCAGAAGACATTGCCATACCCAAGGTCCTCTGTTTTCTCTTATATTATCCTCTAGGAGTTTTATAAGTTTGCATTTTACATTTAGGTCTATGATTCATTTTGAGTTAATTTCTGACCTGTAAAAGGTCTATGTCAAGAATCACTTTTTTGCATGTGAATGTCCAGTTTTTTCCAGCACTATTTATTAAAGAGACTATCTTTGCTCTATTATATTGTCTTTACTCCTTTGTCAAAGATCAGTTTGTTATATTTATGGGGCTATGAGGCTGAGGTGTATGTCAGGAAGGAAAGGAAATGGATTTTGGTGAACACATAGTAGTCTCTAGTATATAGGGGAAAGGACCATCAGAAGGAAATGTGAAATATCAAATGAAGAAAAATAAAATATCACCCTTTTCACTCCCAAAAGAATAATCATTCCCTGAAAAAATAAGGTCTTAATGTTACTATTTTTCTTACTAATTTCCATGAGGGATGCTCTACATTTTTAAAAAATCATCTTTATTTAAAGATGAACAGCTCAAGGAATTATTACAAAAAAACACACCTGTTTAAATTCTTACAAGTTGAAGCAATCTACATGGCAGGAATCTATGTATAATTTTGTAGATTTAAAAATAATTCTCTAGATAGGGGTATATTTGAAATGATGGGCAAAGTTTTTGTTGTTGTTGTTTTGTTTTGCTTTGTTTTTTCAGCTCAGCTCTGTGGCCATAATGAAAAGTTTGGGACAGGAGATAGTGATGGGAAGTTTGTCACACTCATGCACATGAACACTTCTGCTTAAGTCAGTCTGTCTTTCACTGGCTTTATGAACACAAAGAAAGAGCAGAGTGCATACAGATAGAGAAGACATTTAAAGATCAGAAAAGTTGAGTCATCCATTGTAATCTTAGTTAAAGTAATTAGGGATAGAAATAAAGTATATTTGGTAGACTCATACTCTGTCTTTAAATTACTACAGTTAGTGGATGACCTTTGTTAGCAAACAAGATACTTCCCCTTCCCCGCCCCATTGAAATGGACATTTACTTAATATTAAACTGCAGATCAGGAAGTACCTGATGGATTTTGTATCAAAGACCCTTTTCCATTACTAGTGGCCATCCCATTAACATATGTTATGTAAATGTAGTGCTTGCCTGGACTTTATAAAATATTCATTAAATACATACAATAAATAATGGGCAATTGCATCTTCAATGTTTATACAAAAGTAGTGGTGAGAGATTAAATATAATCATTTTTTTAAAAACAAACCCATTTTGATTAGACTCCTCTTTTCATGCATATGTTCTTTATTTAAATTTCCATTTTATTATTCAGATATTCCAATAATTTACTATTTCATTTTAAAGTTAAATTTAAATCAACTGCTTCTTGTTTTGCATAATTCAGTATTAAACCATCAAATTTACCTACATGAAAAATCTGACAATATTATATACCACCTTGCTTGGAATGTCAGTGGTATTTGCCCAGAGGCAGAGACTTAGAGTTGTGAAAAAGGAAGTTTATAGAAAGAAGGGAGTAATTTTCTACAAATTTTTCAAAAGATTAAAATATTGCATAAAATCACACTACTTTATTATTACTCTCCTCAGCTCCCTGACCCCCAAAGGAGTTTAATATTTATGAAAAGTACTGAACTGAAACTTTGGAGAGTGACATAATCTAATTACACAAAGATAGAGGTTGACAAGTCATTGCTTTCCCTTTGGGATATTCAGGCCTCTCAGAAGAGTGGGAAGGATGATGGGAATCTGGTCACTAAGACATACTTCCATTTGTCTCTTGGTCTGTTGTGGTACCTTGATATAATTACTTAAACTCTCTATGTCATTTTTCTTATCTGCAAAATGAGAGGAAGAAGAAAGGACAACTTAAAAATGCACCCAGATTAAGCATTCTGCAATACCTATTTTTCAAATTGTTCTCGCTACCATCCTTTGTCTTCATCCATTTAGGATCTCATTCTGTTATCTCTATTCTAATTCTGTCTTCTATCAAGTCATTCTGTTCCAGCCATACTGGCTTCTTGGGGGTTATTCAAACATTTCTAGCCATGACCCTTTCCAGGGAGGTCTTTGCTGGTGCTATTTCCTTTACTGAAATGATCTATACCCAGATAACTGCTTGGTTTGGCTGTCTGGGATTATGATTCACATGTGACCTCTCTGGGAGGTGTTCTCTCACCAATGAATTTAAATCAAAACCCATTCCTCCTCACTAGAACTCCATAGGCTCCCTTCCTGATACTCACTCATTCATTTATTCTATTCAAAAATATTTATTATGTGTCAGACACTGCTTTATATAATGGGCCACACCCTGCCTTTAAGTGCTTCTGACACAGCATTGAGGAAAATGTGCTCCTGCCCTTTAGGGTCTTATATTCTAGCAAGTGGGGAAGCGGAGGGGGAGAGAAAAATAAAAATGGCACACATTTGCGTATACATCAATAGTCTGTTAGATGGGGTGCCTGGGTGGCTCAGTCATTAAGAGTCTGCCTTCCGCTCAGGTCATGATCCCAGGGTCCTGGGTTTGAGCCCTACATCAGGCTCCCTGCTTGGCAGGAAGCCTGCTTCTCCCTCTCCCACTCCCCCTGCTTGTGTTCCCTCTCTCGCTGTGTCTCTCTCTGTCAAATAAATAAAATCTTTAAAAAAAAAATAGTGTGTTAGATGGTGACAACTACTACTATAGAAAAAAGTAAAATTATTATAGGATCATTGCTAAAATATAAAGATATATTACATTAGGATGGGTTTCTGTGGGGAAAAATTTAATGTATATACAAGTTCCAGGAAGAATAGGAACAATGTCACAGTTCTCATTGCTAGAGAACTTGTTCATGTAGTTTTAAAAAAGAGAATATATCTTTTATGCCTCAATGGATATATTTATAAGAAATGTATCATTATTTAAAACATCATTATTTAAAATAAACTTAGAATTATATCCTTTAAAACAATTTAAGTTTAGGATGAAATTTTTAGGTATCAATCTAAAAGTGTACAAGTTGAGGGCACATGGGTGGCTCAGTTGGTTAAGCATCCAACTCTTGATTTCTGCTCAGGTATAGTCTCAGGATTATGAGATGGAACCCCATGTCCAGCTCTGCACTCAGTGGGGAGTCTGCTTGAGATTCTCTCCCTTTCCCTCTGTCCCTTCTCCAGCTCATGCACTCTAAATAAATAAATAAATAAATAAAATCTTAAAACAGAAAGTGTATAAGTTGGGTACCTAATCTTTCAAGACTCCTTTAAGGAATAATGTAACAAAAATGTTTTAAAATCTATGCATTAACTTGATGAGGGTCACAGATCTATCACAGAATAAAGTTGGTTGGGCCATAGGACTCACTCTAAAGCCACACACTTTCTACTGTGCTAATTGCTTCTTATTATTTCCTTTCTCTCTCTTTTTTTTTTTTTTGAGAGAGAGGTGGGGGAGGGGCAGCGGGAGAGGGAGAGAGAGAATCTTAAGGAGATCCATGCCCAGCTCGGAGCTCCACACAAGGCTTGTTCTCCTCACCCTGAGATCATGACCTGAGCTGAAATCAAGAGTCAGCACTTAACCGACTGAGCCACCAAGGCGCCCCTACTTCCTCTCTCTTAACTGAAAACGTGTGCTCTCTCATGAGTGGGTCATTTGCTGAATAATAGCATGGATATATGAGAAATACTTATATTTTTGAATGAATAAATAAGTGAATAATTCTAAAATTATCTGCTGACTTACAGTTAAACTCAGGTGAAAATGGTTGATAATTCTCTTATTTTTCCACCAGCACTCTCAGTTACAAACATTTTCTAAAATGCATTGAGTCAAGGTGTCAAAAAAAAAAAAAAGCCTCATGAGAAACTGCAGCATGGGGTATTTCCCAAGGAGGGTAGGCCACCCTGTTGAGTACTTGAATGAGATGAGGTGGCTTTCAACCTGGAATGCTCCCAAACAGGAATGATAGGATCCTTTTAAAGTCAAGGTAATAGGGAGATAATAACAATAGAGATATAAGAGGGTATTCATGGAGTTTGGCAAAGACATACAAAGATTCCTCCTTACTTCTTTGTGGCTTTTAATACTGAAGAGCTTAAACTATTGGGTAGACCATAAAGAATACTGACTCAGAAATTAGGTGAGAGCAATCATCTCCACTCTGATGCCACTGTTCTTTCTCACTAATTCATACATCTCTAACATGAATGGGATTTTCCTGTTCTCTCTAGGGCTACCAAAGTTTCTAAATTTTTACAGAATCAACATTTAGAAAGAGGAATTCAGCAATGGAAGTTTAATGCCTTCTAAATCAAAACTACAATTTAACGTATTTATATCAGGATGCAGGAAGCTCAGTAACCCAGACAAATGCCAAACCTATGCCTGCAAGATCTGCATATTCTCCACCAATAATTATTTTCTTAGAATAGAACCATCATGGTTCAAAGGCAGACAGGTAATCTGAGAATGTAATTTTTCATTTAGTTATAAAACATTTATGGCACATCTGGTATATTTCCCTGTGCCCATACATCTGTGGATATAGGATAAGAATGGTTGAGAGGGAAGGGCTTGAGATCTGGAGGTTAAGGGGTAGATTAGAAAATGGCACCATTTGGAGGTGCCTGGGTGACTCAGTCATGTAAGTATCTGACTCTTGATCTCAGCTCAGGTCTTGATCTCAGGGTCATGAGTTCAAGCCCAACATTGGGCTCCATGCTGGGCATGGAGCCTACTTAAAAAAAAAAAAAAAAAGGAAAAGAAAAGGTCACCATTTGGTTGGGGGAATGGCACTAAACCAGGGAGATGGATTAGAGAGGAAACTCTTGCAGTTTCCTTCTCCCTGAGGGTTTCCTCTTCCATGGAGTACTCCCTTTCACTTCCCTTTTTCTTCCTCTCCCCATAAACTCTCTGCCAACAGAGAGAAATGGTGCTTTCCAGGACATTAAAAATTCTATTTATCTTCACTGACTGATTTTCAAGGATGATTGATGTGACACAAAAAGAAGTGATGGATATTAAAACTCAATATTACCAGTCATTCCTTTTTGCTCTATTCTGACAGTTTATTTTGTACTCAATGAAACAAAGAAGAAAAATAGACATTTTCACCAATCATTTCCCAAGTATTTTATCACTTAGGATAAACCTCATCTCTTTAGGTAAATGAAATTCTACTGATGCCCTGCATACATGTACTTACATAGGTAAATATATCTTTCTCCCTAACTCTATTATTAGAGTATAATAATTAATGGAGACAATTATTGGAGTCTGATTCATGTGATGAATGGGTGATAGTAACCAAAAGTCTTAAAGTGCTTAGATTTTAGAATATATTTGGTTTGTCATGGGAGTTATAATAGACAATAGTATCTAGTCTGTATCTGAATTTATATTCATGTTGTTTGCTACAATAAGAATTTACTCTGTCTTGACACCTTGATCCTACAGTCAAAGCATTTCCTGGCATTTCATTACGTTAGTAACTAATAGACATCATACGTCCTGGGGCTGAAGGTTTTTCTTTCATAGCTTTGGAAGAAATTCCCAAGGCATAAAACACCTGTGATTTATAGTACTATAATATTTGCATATTTGCTAAGAATTTTTCTTTATTTAAGAATCTCCATCTTATTTCTAGGAATTTTGTAATACTTTGTAGACAAGGTCATAGGCTAGTGAGGAAGTTCAGGACATGCTACCCCAAAATATGGCATGTTGGCATATTGAATATTTTAAAGTGAAGGAATTTGAGAAATAGGTGTAGGAAAGATTCTCAGTTTCCCTGGAAGCAGGTCATAAGACCTTCATGTGAAGGCTGCTCTCCTACACTTGGAGAAAAAGAACATCCTTATCTCTGAAAATGTAGGGATGCTGAGAAAAGCCGAACAAACTGGCCTTGGTAAGTATCCCCCCCTTTACCACCCTTAGGTCATACCCTTTTGTCCTATCACATTTTTTATAACTTTCCACTCTTCCTCAAACCTATAAAACCACTTTTTCAGGTCTTCATTTCCTTATGAAGAGTCAGTGTCATGTAAAACTGAAATAAATTTGTATGCTTTCTCGCTTTCTCTTGTGAATCTGTTGTCAGTCCAACAGAAGAGATTTTTCCTTTCCTATGCTAGTCAGCTGCTTACTTTACCAGAAGGACATTGGCGTGCATGGATTATTTTCTCCTGCCCCATTTAGCTCCCTTCTTCCTAACTGAAAGTTCCCTTCTAATGCCTTAAATGAGTCTGGATTCCAGGACTCTCTTCCTAAAACATCATTAGTTTCTAACAGATAGATGCTTCAGCCGGGGAGAAAAGCTCTGGAAAGGGAAGATGGGTGGTCCCCTGAATAAAAGGCACACTTTTTCTGTGGCCTCACCCAGAACATCCATGCTAATAATTGTAATAACCTTTATTTTTTTTTAAATATTTTATCTATTTGAGAGAGAGAGAGAGACAGAGAGAAAGAGTGAGCACATGAGCAGGGAGAAGGGCAGAGGGACAAGCAGACTCCCCACTGAGCAGGGAGCCCAACATGGGCTCAATCCCAGGATCCCGAGATCATGACTTGAGCCGAAGGGAGACACTTAACCAACTAAGCCACCCAGGTGCTCCTATAATAACCTTTATAACACTACACTTTTTTTTTTTTAACATAGAATGCTATATACTTTTAAGGACATTTTTTGGTTTATACAGTATTTTAAACTATATGCTTCTTTTCACAACATATAAGAAATGACATAAATCTAAAAGTAAAGGCTAATAGACCAGGTATCAGAAGGGAGAGTTAGGGCAATCCTGACAGGATGGAATGATGGAACAAACCCAAAAATCTGAAAAGTAACATTAATGCAAAAGTCTTACATTTTAGTTAGGATGATCAATTTTACAGTTACAAAAGCATAGAATGAGTTGGACCTGGTACAACATCTGTTCAAATGAAAAATGACATGGAGGTTAGGATTAGGTCTACATAATGATGACTTCAGATAAAATTTAAAGGAGATGCACAATTTAGGGCAGATTGTGACTACATTATTAAATCTCAACATATTGCCAGCTGGTTCTTTATACTGGATTTGTTACAGTGACATGAACAAATCCACTGGCTGGATTCAGCACTCATCCAGCCTCCATGACAAACATGCTTCCACCCCAACACAACTCTGGAATGAAGTCTGCCTGCAACTGGGCTTCTTCCAGGGGCTTTCAAATACCCGATGGGTCAGGGCCTTGGCCACCCAGAGACTGAAAGTGCAGGGCTGGTGGACAACGCAGGTGCTGGGTCTGTCCACATTCACAGAACTGAATCGTGCTTATTCTGTCTAGGACAGCGGTTCTCAAAATGCAGTCAAATAACTCTGAGGGATCTGAGAGGCCTTTTCACAAGGGTTAATGAAGTTTTATGTCTTCCACCTTCATATCTGTATGAAACTGGATTTTTTTCATAAACAACCAAAACAACATATTGCAGCGTATCGAATAGAGAAGCAGGCAGGTGACTCCAACTGTCTTTAAAGCTAGGTATCTTCAGAGATTTTAAAATATGTAAAATAATGTCATTCTTTTCCATTTTTTTGTTGTTTTGGAAAATGCAGATATAAAATATTATTTCTTAGGGCACCTGGGTGGCTCAGTTGGTTAGGTGTCTGACTTTGGCTCAGGGCATGATCTCAGCCCCACATCAGACTCTCTGCTCAGAAGAGAGTCTGCTTCTCCCTCTCACTCTCCCTCTGTGCTCTCTCTTTCTCAAATAAATAAATAAAGTCTTTTAAAAAATGTTATTTCTTGCAATATATTTTTAAATTAATATTTATTATAACTTTTTAATTAATTGATTCAGTTTTATAAAATTTTAGTTTATGATATGGTACATAGCATTAGAAATAACCCATTTAATCAAAAGTTTTCTGAGGTCCTCAATAATTGTCAAGTGAATTAAATGATTTTAAGACCAAAATGTTTGAGTACCACTGACCTAGAGTAAAACCTCTGCCCTGGTTAAAGAAAGGCAGGTAAAAAGAACCATGATTATTCATTCATCAAGTAAACACATTTTAAAAGCCTATAATTAAAGATAAAACAGCCAGCTTGGTCAAGATACCTAACAATAACTCCAGATCTCTCTGTTTTTCTTCTTTCTCATTTCCTTTCTTCTGCCTTCTCTTCTCCGTGTCTCTATGTCATATATTCATGGCTATTGTGCTGATGTGTTTTCCTTTCTCGTTTTCATCTTTCCCTTTCCCCTCACTTTGTCTCTCTTCCCACACACACCTGTTTCTCCCCGTTCCTGTCTTTCTTTCTTCCCAGAAGCTGCTGCCAGAAGTAGACTTTACCACTACCACAAATGCACATAATATCAAATTATGGAATTAAAAATAAATGCTTTGTTTAATAAATAAAGTTTTAGTATATTTCTATAAGATCTCTCTCTCTAAAATTAAAATTTTGGTGATATTTCTGAAAACCAGAAAAAAAAACCCCACCAAAAACTAAATTTCTAATTTACATTTTAATGTAATGTTTGAGTTTTTCTTTAGAAACATTTTTAACATTTCTAGAAAAAATGTAAAGAGAAAACAAGCATTTATTTATTTATTTATTTATTTATTTATTTATTTATTTATTTATTTTAGAGAGGGAGAGAGATGGGGGGCGGTGAGGAGGAGCTGTGGGAGAGGGAGAGGGAATCCCAAACAGGCTCCACACCCACTGCAGAGCCTGATGTGGGACTGGATCTCACAACCCTGAGATCATGACCTGAACGGAAATCAAGAGTCTGATGCTTAACCAACTGAGTCACCCAGGCACCCTGAGAAAATAACCATTTAAAAATATATAATTATTTATGAAATGGCAAGTGAGGAGTTTATGTGAGAAGAATAAGTGAAATGTGAAGAAAAAATGAAGAAATTACTATGACAAAGTCTAAAGCCAGGGGCTTATTATATATCAAGGTTTGTTTTTAAAAGTCTTCTTCTGGAATGATTTTTATGATTTCTCCTAGAGAGAAGGGACATGCCAGGGAGAAACACTGCAATGGCTTATGGCTAGGAAATTTGAGGCAATTTAATGACCAATGTTAAATATGAAGTTTGTTTTCTCTTCGTGTTGAAATTCCATTCTTTTGTTCCTTTTCTTTACTGAAACTATGTTACACACAGAACGCTGGGGTAGTCTACAGTTTAGACCCACCCTGGGGTGGAAGCTGGCCTGCTATGGATGGTGGCAACCTTAGGAACTGACAGTGAAACTAAAAGCACGTGAGACCAGTGAAGTGGCTGCTGATGGAGTTTGACCCAGGGAAATTTTAGTCACCTTTGGAATCACCAAAGGATCTGGCCTTCCCACAGTGTGTTGTGCTGGGGCTTTTACCATGAAACTGAGAGATTTTCTGACTTCTAAGCCAGTTATTTTTAACTATCATTGCATTACATTAATCAGTGTCATTTTTGCCTAGATGTCAAGTTAGATTCAAAGCTAACTGAGATCAGGGACAAGAATCCTGTTTTTCTTTTGTAACCATTATTTGTATTATCCATTATCAAACATGATACTAAATGTAGTAGGTATTCAGTAAAGACTGGTGACTGATTTGCCACTAATAATAGACGAATACATCAAATTTTTTGAAACCAATAATTCAAAGAGATGGATGTTTAGGTTGTAAGATTACATTCAACTGTCAGTCTGGTGAAATAGTTAAGGAAAGACATATTAGAGGATTAAGACATTTTCTGTATTTGAATCTCGATTCTGATACTTACATGTTTGTGCCTTTAAGAGAGTCAAGAAACACTTTCTTTTGTCTCTCAGTTGTCTCATTTGTAAAGTGGGGTTAATAATAATATGTATAATGAGTTGTCATAAAAAAGTAAGTAATACATAAAAAGAACTTAAACTAGTGAGTGGGCAATTCTAAGCCCTCAGTGGTCATTATTTATCAAGATTTTTAGAACTCTTTTATTTGGATGATTTATATGATTTCTCTTTTCCAATATTGCATTGTGGTCTCGGGGTCAAATTAGCTAGAATATGATGTTTTTGTAAACCATGACTCACATATGTTCATATAATGCTATCCCATCTGTTTGAAATATAAGATTTCAATCAACTGGTGTTTTGCTTTTATGAGTACACTATGTTTGATAGTCCTTGTATTATCCTGGGAATGCCAGTTGTTCATTTATTTTTTTGTTAAATTAATGAGTTAGTAGAGAAGAGAATATAATCAATGTACTGGTTTCTAAAATTGTTTCAACCACATTACACTAAAATGAAAAGAATTGTTTGCCTTTAGAATATACACCCTGCTTACTTGGTTAGGGTGGTTTTCTGCTATTTGCTCTTCTTGGTATATAAATTGCAATACTACTAATATAGCATCCAACTCTCTGGAGCAAAAGTTAGGTGAATTATGAAGAAATAACCAGCAAACCAGCATTAATATTCATGATGAGAGTGAACACTGGCATGTGAAATCTCAAAGACAGGCTGTACTTCCCTTTATAAACAATGACACAGTAAGAACTACCTGGAATTTGTCCAGGTTTTGATAGAAAGATCATTGAGCAATGGTGTCAAGAGAGCTGAGTTCTCACAATGGCTAATGCTAGCTCATTAAGTTAATACAGACAAATCACAGTAAAAGCTCTAGTTCAATGTCCTTAGTGCTAATCCACAAGTGTCGTCCTAGATATATTATTCATTTTTATTCTTCTGTACTCATATTTAACAAACAATTGCACTACACTTAGGCACTCTGTTAAGTTGGGAGACAAAGTTGAAATAGGTAAAACCCTGTCTTCAAGGAACTCAGAGTAGAGTACAGGACACTAAAACATTATGACAGTTAATCACAGGTTCTTATTTAGGCGAAGAGGAGAGAAATGCAATCTAATCTCAGAGGTGAGTAATTATTTTTCTGAATGGGAGGGGGCAGCCCTGAATCTTGAATGGGGAATATGTGTTAATAATGTGCATAGAGTGGGGCTAGTGGAGACTTCCAGGCAAAGGAAATAGCAGGCTCAGGAGTCCCAAAGCCTCAGGCAACATGCTACATTTAGGAATTTCTAGTAATTCAGTATAGATGGAGCCCAGGGTATGGAAGGGCCAGATGGAGAATAGAGAAAGAAACCAAGGTCACATTACCAAGGGCCCATGATGTCATGCTAAACATTAGAAAGCAATGGGTAATCATGAAATGATTTTTTTTAGAGGGAAGTGACATATTCAGAATTGCATATTGAAAACAAAACCCAGACAAAAATGAAGCAGTAGATATGAAGTGGCCTTACTGGGTGCAGGGATACCTGTTAGGAAACTGCTGTGGGAAAGCGAAGTAAGAAAAAAATGAAGGCTTGACACAAGACTCCAGCAGCAGAAGTGGGAAGGGAGGAATAGAATTGATAAATATTATAGGAAGATAATTTGCTGGAAATAGAGACTGATTAAATTTATGAGACTAACGTAACATAATAAAAAATTTATGAGATGTGAAAGAGGTTTATTTTTGGGGGTGTATGGGGTGTACCCTTTGCTGGGAGGTCACTGGAGTGGGAAAAGGTCAAAAAAGAGGATGAATTTCCATATAGGGTAAGTTCAGTTTAAGGTTCCTTTGCATTATCAAAAAATTGGACATGAGTCTAGAAATCAGATGACCCCTCAAAAGCTTTTCAAATAATATTATAACTCAATTTACCAAAAAAAAACTTAACTAAGAGAAAAATTTTAGTGTTAACTATATGCTAGTCACTAATCTAAATATGAATAATTGAACAAATATCATTATATGTATTGCTCTTGCTTTGAAGTAGCTCATTAACTCAAAGGGATATGAGACTTGTCTAATAATTAACCCACAAAATAAGAACTCAGAAATGTTCAATTTTTAAGTCTTTAATGTATTTTAGAATACCCCTCAGTCACTTTACCCAGATGAAATTGGTACTTTTTCAAACTAGAGCTTCCTTTGAACTTTCTTTGTTTCCTTCCCACTCTTTCCTGATCTTTCTATGTGGCATTTTGGATGATCACAAGACTGCTCTTATCCTGTATGACCTAGAGACAGACAGGGGACTTGGGGCTCTACCAAAGTTTTACAAACCAAGTATTGCCAGACAATAGCCTCCTGAATGATGACACTCCCGGCATGAATTTGTCCTAAGCTTTTTGTCCTTTCACTGCCATTGTCCTTCTGTTCAACAATAGCTAATAAATAACAGTCAAGTCCTTTTTCCTTCTTACTATGTCAACCTTTAATTATTGCATTAACTTTTATTACATATGTAATTAAAAAGTTAAATAGTACCATTGATATATGTGAAAAAGATATGAACCTAAATCATGACAAAAATATGGATGCTCTAAGATATTTAATTAGGAATACATAAAGAATGAAGAGCTCTGTATAGGAGTGATTTATTAATTGGACTTATTTGTTTCTATTACAATGGATTCATATGATATAAAATCTAATTTGAAAACAGATGATAATATTTCTGAACTCTAACTTCCTGAATCATCCATGGAATATATCATATAATCCCCCATGTTAGACTCTCATTGCATATTGAATCCAAACTCTCTGGTTTGATGCTCAAAAATCCTTCCTAATGTGATAGATTAAATTTGAACATAAAACTGTGAACTCCAGGGGTGCCTGGGTGGCTCAGTTGGCTAAGCGACTGCCTTCGGCTCAGGTCATGATCCTGGAGTCCCAGGATCGAGTCCCACATCGGGCTCCCTGCTTAGCAGGGAGTCTGCTTCTTCCTCTGACCCTCCCCCCTCTTGTGCTCTCTCTCTCTCTCTCTCATTCTCTCTCTCAAATAAATAAATAAAATCTTAAAAAAAAAAAAAAACAACTTTGAACTCCATACCTGTGGTTTGGCTCCAGCCAAGTCACTTTTGTGCCTGTTTCCTTCTCTGTCTAAACTCAACAACATTTAGCTCAGTTTTTCTTATTCTCTGAGAACTTCCTTGATCCTTCCAATCTTCAGTGATTCTAAATACCATAAGCATTTATTCTCTGTCTCCTTTCCCACTTTCTTCATTTACTCATATCTCTTTCCCCAACTAGCCTATGAAGGACAGAGAGGGTGGGGAAGTGGCTTTAGGAGTGAACAGAAGATAAGTTACACCTTGCTTGCTAGTTGCAGGCACATTGCATGATTTCTCAACTCTCAATAGTACTATTAGGATAAATATTAGTATTTGTGGATAATTAAATGAGACCCAGAGAGGTTCAAATGACTTGCCAAGGCCCCCTGATTTTTCAGTGGGGAGCTGGATTTGAATCCAATGCTGCCTGGCCTGTTCTTCCTCTTACCCTTGGCTGGAGTGTAGTGGGGGTGTGGGCTTTGAAGTCAGGGCATTAACGATGCTGCTGCTCCTTAACTGTGTGGACTCGCTTATTAAATACTTTCTGTGTTCTCTGCCGAGGATTTCACACACCTTATTACAGGTAGGATTGTGAGCAATATCCCTAAGCTGTGGTACTAAAATTATCCTCACTTTATGAATAAGGACATTGAAACCCTGGGAGGTTGGGTAACGTATCCAAGGTCATGGAATGGGAGCCACATTTGGACTTGAATCCCAGGCAGTCTGAGCCCACACCCTGAATCATTCTGTTCATCATTATGCATCGATGGGAAACCACCATAACTTCTTTAAACAGCAAAAGTGTCCTTATGTATAAAATGGATATAGAATTGTTTTGAGGATTAGATGGGATGGTAGGGAAAAACTAAGCTTAATAGCTTGCACATAGGAGTAACTAGATAAATAATATTTGTTGTTTTCTTCATTATTTGACTGAAGGACGGGAGGGGGACAGCAATTCAATCTTCTTATCTCGCTCTTTTTATCAAAAAGTAGTCCTGTGCATATAGTTACTGCCTCATAAATACTTACTGATTTTATTATTTAATATATTAGCTGTTTTGAAAGATGGTGAGGAGAAAAAAAGGGTGTTACCAAATATTGACAGATGCATTTGTATAGTACTAAACCATTTTAGGTTTAAACCATAGTAAATAATTGAGCCTTGTTTTATGCAACCATATAGAAAGGAGCTTCTTGTGGGAGAAATTTCCTCATTGGATCTGACATCTATTTAATAGAAGAAACCATCAATATAATCTACCTCAGAATCTGAGTACTTGCTTTACTCATATTTGTCTATAATACAGCAATATAAATGTATTTTGGACTTTGTTCCATTATTTTCTGTCATTACTCCATTTAGGATACTCTGATATATAAAAGTGCCCTCAGGAGACCACCTGGCATGCATCAGGTATGTGGAACTCTCTATTTGCAATTCTATACCAGGAAACGTTATGGTCAGTCCTTGGTTGAAAGTTAGTTTTACTGTGTCCCCAACTCCAAATTCTAGCCAGTCTCCCTCTAAATATCTGTCCATGATGGCAAGGATGACAAGGCTAGAGTATGCAGCTAGGTCAGTATTCAAATATGCCCCCTGGAGAAAAATGGATGACCTGACAGTAGACAGGATAATGACATCACCCAGGTGAGGACATGGAAGACACAGAATTCCAGGATGAGATCCAAAATTGTCCCTTTGAGGCAATTTATAAATGTGTGATAAATAAGATTAGAAAGATTGCTGTATCTCAGAAAGAAGGCTAATCTGTAACTCCTGGGAGCTAAATTGGATGATGTCAAGTAACATGTTAAAAAAAAAAAAAAGTACACAGATCTTCCTCAACTTGCAATGATATTACAGTCTGATAACCCATTGTAAGTTGTAAAGAAAAATTGAAAATGTATTCAATACACCTAACCTACTAACCATCATAGTTTAGCCTAGCCTACCTTAAAAGAGCTCAGAACACTTACATTAACCTGCAGTTGGGTAAAACCATCTAACACAAAGCCTATTTTATAATAAAATTGCCGACTATCTCATGTAATTTATTAAGTACTGTACTGAAAGTGAAAAAACCAGAATGGTTGTTTGGGTACAGAATGGTTGTAAGCGTACAGATTGTTTACCCTTGTGTTTGCCTGACTCCCTGGGAGCTATGGTTCGCTGCCTGTGCCCCATATCACTGGGGTATCATACTACACATCGCTAGTTCAGGAAAAAAATCCAAATCCGAAATACAGTTTCTACTGAATGAATATCACTTTGGTACATTGTAAAGTCAAAAAATCGTAAGTCAGACCATCGTAAGTCAAGGACCATCTGTAATAAAAAAAAAAAAGGGGGTCCATATGGAATCAAGAAAATTAATTGAAGTGTAATCACATTCCAGGGCTCCAATAATGTCCAAGGAGATATAAATGATATCTGGAAAATGAGTATTTTAATCATCAGGAAGACAGACTCTTGGAATAATCTGGGTAAAATTTTCCACAGCCCTCTCCAATTTCTTACACTCTGTTTCAATTTTTAAAAACTGTTTGCTTTCCTATTCTGTTTGCTTGGTATCTTGATAATAGAAGGGCTTCCTGGAATAACAGAAAATATGTTTCTGGTCATTTGAAAAAGAATAACTCTCATTGTAAATTAGCTATTCTGGTTCTTAAATTACTCTTTATTTTATAAAAAAATTGATTAGAGTGAATCAGTCCCAGGATTTATTAATCCCATGGTGTACTCATAAAAGTTTGTTTTCAAATCTGAAAAACAAAGAAGATCTGATTCTGTAGAGATGCTCCCATGGTGCTATTTGTGGTTTTCGATCTGCTGATATTTTTCATCTACCTCTGGTTATCAAATCTAGCTGTGCATTGAATTCACCTTGGTTGCTGTTAAATGCATCAGTTCATGGGTACTCCTCCAGACCTGTGGAATCAGCCAGGGGCTGATATATTGTTATTGTAAAAATTTCTTCAGCTGATTCTGATGGTGCATTTGCTGTGCCTTGTTTATGAGAAAGGGGCAGCTTGACAAATTAGAATAGCTTCTCGATTGTTCATGCAAATAAACTCAAAAATAGAAAGACATAGGCATCTTCTCCTTATGGAGAAAAGCTAGGCAAGCAGCATAATTCCCTTTGTATGGGGCCTCATCCAGGGCCATGTCCTCTGGTAGTGCTTGATGGCTGCCTGATGACAAAAACAATGATGAAATGGCACCAAGAAACCAAGAGAGAAATTATGTGGGTCTTGACAACTCTGTGTCAGAGGCTGAATTAGAAGCAGATAAGTTAGGTCAGTCTCTCAACTTCAAGTGTATCTACCTCAAAGTCAGAACATGATGTTATTTAAGTTCTCCAGAAAAGAATCAAAAATGATTAAGTAATAGAAGCAAACTTATCCACAATAGGGAGGATGCTATTTTTGGGGGGGGGGTGGTATTTCCCTTAGTAACTCCTTAAAGCCACAGACAAAAAATGGTTCTTCATTGTGTCAGAGGAAAATGATGTAATTTAAAATATAGAACAAAGTGAAAATCCAGTTCTCACACGAAATAGATAACCTTGTCTACTAACAGGGGCTAGGACTGACTTTGAGGTTTTGTGCATGCTGTTGGCCTTGGAGGGAAAAATTTGCATACAAAGGAACATAAAAAGTTCAAACTATGGGAAACTATGGGTCTACTAAGCAAGGATATAAGTGCAGAGAAGGAAAACAAATGAGCCACGGGCAGGCAGATACTGTAGGTGTTGGCAAACAGGTCTTTAAATGTTATGGCTTATCAATATCAACCTAAACATTAGGATCCAATTAGGTGAATTCTGTACTTAGCCCTTAGATGTTCTTTGAATTGAATTGGCTTCCTTGAGTTATGTTCGTGCAGAGGCAGAGTCCCATCCTGTTTGCAAAAGTCAAAATTATATGAGGTCATTCTCAATAACTTGTCTGCATCTGCTCACAGCGGATGCTCAACAACTGGTCGTTAGTATCACACCTACAGAAGCCTGAGCTGACCAGGAGTGTCTTGCACGATGATATACTGAATGGTACAAGTAGTATTTACACTTTTAGAAGTTCCTGGTAAAGACCAAGTCCAGGATGCTAAAGGATGACTCAAGCCTTCGGGAAAGCTAAACCATCTCGGCAAAACCCATCAATACCCCAGCACACTGAATGTGAAAACCAACAAAATAATATTCCTCCCAAGACTGTGCAGACACTGTCATCAAAGTTAATAAACATTGATTGCAAAAGATTATTGGGAAGCTTCCCAGAGCTGTTTCCTCCCAGGGAAATATGTACTTACAGACGCCGTGGTTTAAAGGCAACTCAATCCCCCATCATATTTTAGGTTGAGAAATGACCACTAGGGGACAGTGTAAGCGGTAGCACTTACGAAACTAGGAATCGGCACTTGACAGCCGTTTTATTACACTTTGAACATACTGAAGAAATAAATCAGGAAGGTGGTAAAGAATTTGGATTTCTGAACCTCTCCGCTTGGGAACTCAAACCCTGTGGAGTCTCAGAAGATGGATTGTAGGCGCTGAACACGTGCAAATGGCCCTGGGCATCGGTAAGGACCTCTGCCATCACGGGTTCCCCAGGGCTCGCCAGGAGGAATGACCTGGGACAATAGCTTTTCACTGAAAAAAACTGTTATAATCTTTGTGTTACCTTCAGCAAACAAAGCAAACTCCCTCTTTCCTTATTCTTGCCTTCTGATACTAAATGTCAAAATAAACTTTTATTTAAATATATGCATGGAGTTTTGTTTTTCCATGGTCTGAGTTCAGGAAGAAAGAGGAAAGCAAGCAAGCAAGCAAGCAAGCAAGCAAGCAAGCAACAAAGAAAGTTCTTTGTTCTTGTTCTTATGATGTAAGTTAGATAAACAAATTTAACCATCCCAGAGTGTTATATAAATGTGGGGTGCCAGTAAAGACTATTTCTGGATTTAGTACATTGTATTATCCATATATTAAGGTAGGGAGGATCATTAACAGAATGAAATGCTTATTCATATTTGTCGTATCTTGATTTTTTTTGCCTCTTCTTGTCCCCTAATATATTGTTCTAATCAGCAGACCTATTTTCTGCCTTCTTTGATACCACGGTCTTACTTATTGTTTCAGTTAAATCACAGAAGGCTCTAGCCCTTGGCTTCTCCAATGTGAAGCACTATATATAAAATGAGTTACTGCAAATAAGACAAGGCCAGTGCCATAAACCTGTCAACCTCATCTCCAGGATTTTCTTTCCAAATAGCACCACACACTTTCTTGATATTACCTCGCATTGAAAAAGGGCAAGCGTCTATTAAAGTTAGGCATTTATGAATCTCATGTTTCAACACATTCTCAGTAATGTAAAGGATATGGGAGTATTAAGCATGGATCATTTTGAATGGCTTTTGGTGGGGATTCATCACATGTGTGTGCATTAAACCCTTCCCTCTCAGTAGTTTCAATATTTAGTTAGCGCGAAAAACAAAAGGCATTTTAGTTTGGGTTTAAGATTTGGTGATAGCATTCTTCAATTTGCCACACTCCATCCAAGAACATCAAACAATCATGGAGGAGCAGATGTTGATATTTTCTCTAGCAAAGGAGCTAACCTCCAAAGGACTGACACTTCCTTTTTTGTATATCATCTAAAGCAGGGCCAGATGTAGCAAATGGCTTTGGCCAAGAAATTAAAATTAGATCAGAAGCCAAATATCCTTAGGAGGATTTTGGTGTGTCCTGCTGGGCAGCACACAATACAATATTGGACTTTCTGGATCTTTATGAGAAGAGGCAACATACAATGAACAAACAAAGCTAATTGGAACTGTATCAGGAAGATTTCCTTTTTAGCATGGCATCTGGTCAGTTTATTATATCTAAGTAAAAGTGGTAATTAAAATGAAAAAAAAATGAAGTGGGCATTGGCTTAGAAGCCAAGTACTTCACTGCCATGCTAGATAGTTTAGAATCATAGTCTGGCTCTAACTCTGTTTATAGTCACAGTGAGGCACTCATATATATGTGAATATACATATTAGATAAAAATAACTACTTGAATATACAGTGACCCAAAAATTACCTTTGGATCCACAGAAGGAGGAGTCAAATATGTGGCTCAGCTGTGAATTATGACTCAGAAATTAAGATTCTATTTTACCTTGCTATTCAAACAGTGGTTCGACTTTGGATTCTTCAGGGACCTTGTTAGAAATGCAGACATAAGGCTACACCCCAGATCTACTGGATTAGATCACATTTTAACAAGATCCCTGGGTGATTTGTATGGACATTGAAGTGTGAATGCACTGCTCAATTAAACTAAAAATATGTGATATGTCTGTGTTTGTGTATGTGAGTGTGCAAGACACACACATAAGAATCACGCTGTTGTTGAAAATCAGTTTATAAAAGATGCTTTCATTTTAAATATACAACAGTCGTGAGCTGATAACTAACACTGTTTTCCTGTCCTTTGCTCCTCGGAAATCACTTGCTCCCAATATTCAACATGGTTTCCCATCCCTACTGACCTCACACCAAAGACAGCTTCCATAGGGGCTATAATCTTGAGGAATGAGTGAATAAAAAATCTTCATATTTTTCCGATGGAGGATGCCATGAAATTTTTTTAAGATAATAAGAATAAGTGCTAGTATTTATTGAGCACATATAATGTGCAAAATTGTCTCACAAGGATTTCATATGTATCATCTCATTTATGCTCTTAATGGCACTATGATGTGGGTATGATTATTCCCCTGTTTTATAAATGTTGATAGTGAGTTTTAAAAACTTTAAGTGAATTACCTAAGATCAAACAGGTTAGCATGTGAAAGAGTCTACTCATATTCATATTCATAATAGCCATTCAACATAAGCACTGTGTTAGTCTCATTTTGAGTCATGCCACCAAATTACAAGGATTTGGGACTAGTTCAAATTCGAGTCATATTGGGATTTAATAGGAATTATCACAGACTAGATATAGATCAGAAATTTGACTAAGAAAGCATCACTGGGTTAGAAATAAGAAGATAAACATAAGTGAGTCCACCGTCCTCTCATCTTACCTAAATCATTCCAATTTTTATACCTATATGAGATTTTTTAAACTGATACACAGCTATTCCAACCCCTTTTGAACTTCTGTAAAAACGTATTGGATTCAAATCACCTGGACTACCTATTAGCTTGAATTGCTCTATTGCCATGAGACATGTGTCATTTCTCCAGCTATACTGTGAGCTTCTTATGGAGATGGAGACCACACATACCTATGTCTTTTATCCCAGAGATGGGATGGCACTGTGTCCTGCCTTTAGCTTTTAACATGTTTATAGATTTATTGACTAGCAGGCTCTGGACAACCTCTGATTTTAAGAAATGCCCTAGAGTAGGTCCAGGAATTTAGATATTTACACCAAGTGGGAAGTAAATTACAGGTCATCTGCCTCTGAGGCAAGTTCTAGGTTATTTGCATCAGGGACAGGCATAAGGCACAGTCTTTACTCCCTTTGATAACTGAACTTTATCCATGACAACATACAGTTTTAAATAAATGAGTCATTTGAAAGCAAGTACTGAGAGGTCCTTTACAGAGAACAATAGAGTTTTAAAGCCGGAGAATACAGAGAACAGCATTCCAACTCCCTGAATCTGAAATCAGGGTTCATAGAGAATAAGTGAATTGCCCAAGGTAGCAAAGAAAAACAGATGAGAATCAAGTCTGATACCCTGATAGCCTGTCCAATATTATCCCTCTTCTTGGGTGCTGTAACCACAGTCAGACACATTTACTCTTTTGACTGATACAACTCCCCAGTCAGAGAGGATGCTGAATGCCATTAATCTCTTTCAATGAGGCACTTGATTCCAAATCCCACAATATAGTTATAATGATGCCAAAATAATCCAGCAGATAATATTGTGCTTGTATTTGAGTGCCCAAGGGGTTGGCAAAGGGATCTGAGAGGCTCTGAGAGAAATGGCAACCCATTAGTATTATTCTAGAGGGCATTTGATACAGCTTCCACTGGCAAAGCTAGATCTAATAATTTGGTTGATGCCAAGGATACTAACTCCATGGAGGAAAGGATTAATAAGCATGGGAGCTTTAAAAATACGGTCAATATATTAACCGGATAAAATGCACCCAAGGTAATTCAGCGGAAAATAAGCAAATGAACTAAAAAATGATCACAGAATGTCTCTCGTATATGGTAAGAAAAGAATCTCATGTTAGATTGTCAACCAAAATCAGTCCTTATTCAGTTCCATCCTTATATAAGACCAAGTGCCCAAACCACTCCAATGTGAGGAAAGTATCTTGATTACTCACACAGGCCACGGATGAACATGGTAGAGAACAAATGCCTAAGACTTTCTAAATCATTATCACAGCAACTAAATAGTTGAGCATGTCATACTCTGCGGCATGTGCTTACCACGCACTCATTTAAGTTATTATAGCAATCCCTGTGACCAGATATCATAACCCTCACTTTACATGTGGAGGAAAATGAGGATCAATATCCATGATATTGTCACCAGCACAGCATCACATAACTGATAAATAACTGAGTCAGAATTTGACCCAGATTTGCCAGATTCTAAAACTGGTACTCACAACCATTTATGATGGATTATTTCCTGACTCCCTGAGACACTTTGGCTTTTTTTTAAATTATTTTTTCCCAGTAATAACTTTGCAACTCTATTAGTTAAACTCATGTGAAAGAATATTCCACAAAATAGACTGCTGTTTCTCAATCTTTTTGAACTCTCAAATGTTTTTGTTCCATATATAAACTTATTCACAGAAAATCCAGGACTTTCTTGTCCATGACAGAGAAATTATAAACATGGGAGACCAGACTCTTTTGTCAGGGTCCTGTATGCTACAGGGAAGGTAATGTGTCTTAATGTTTTATACAAATTACTATTCACATATTGAGGATATGGTTGGATAAAAATTATTTTAGGTTTATGGTTATATTTGTTATTTGTTACCATTATGGATTGATAAAAATTAAAAATTAATTTTTCTGTGTAATATACTGTGGAAACTTACTCAACATCCCTTCAGGAAAAGTTGAGAGTGAATACATACATTGTATTTCAACACATAGCAGAGGAAATTCCTCTGTAAGCTGGTAGAGCCACTCTGGAAAACAGTATGGAGTTTCCTCAAAAAGTTAAAAATAAAAATTGCACTGCTAGGCATTTACCCCCCAAATACAAATGTAGTGATCCAAAGGGGCATCCTGCACCCCAATGTTTATAGCAACAATGTCCACAATAGCCAAACTATGGAAAGAGCCCAGATGTCCATTGTCAGATGAATGGATAAAGAAGATGTGGTGTATATATATACACAATGGAATATCACACAGCCATCAAAAAAATGAAATCTTGCCATTTGCAACAACATAGATGGAACTAGAGGGTATTATGCTAAGTGAAATAAGTCAATCAGAGAAAGACAATTACCATATGATTTCACTCATATGTGGGATTTAACAAACAAAACAAAGGAGTATAGAGAAAGGGAGGAAAAAATAAAACAAGACGAAATCAGAGAGGGAGACGACCCATAAGAGACTCTCAATCATAAGAAACAAACTGAGGGTTGCTGGAGGGGGTAACTGGGTAATGGGCATTAAGGGGGCACGTAATGTAATGAGCACTGGGTGTTATACACAACTGATGAATCACTGAACTCTACCTCTGAAGCTAATAATACACTACATGTTAAATAATTGAATTTAAATTAAAAAAAGAGGAAATTCCTCAAGATGGCCAGTTACAAATAAGACTATCACATCCCCTTTCCCTCTATATGTTCTATATACCTCTAATATACTAGAGTGTCATCTACAATCTTCAGTGACTGAAGAGGTTTTGCTGAGCCTTATTTTTTGCAGTTTATAATATGGGAATTATGAATCCTAATAGTCTATTGAAAACAAAATTGGATTATAATATTGATTATGCATTTTCAAATTACATTCTACTCCCAGAGATTTGATAAGCCACCCTTTGTCCCCATGAGAACCAGTAAATCGGCAAGCTCCACAACACTAAGATCATTAGTTTCTATATCCTCTTCAACAGCCTCAACTTTCTAGAACAGTACTGAAAAAAGCTAATACAATTTTGATAAATAGTCATCTTACTTGACAGAGCGGAATGACTATGTTAGTGATGCAGTATCATCTCAGTGCATGAAAAGGAAAAAGCAATTCTGACATGCAAATAGGCATTCAGAGTGGCATATAAAGCACTGATTAGATGAAGTCTTCCTAAGTCGAGTAGGATGTGGATAACTTAGAGAGTGTGTGGCAGCCAAGATAAATGAACTTTATTAAGGAAAAAAATGGACACTTGTGGTTATTTTTAAAAGAGAAAGGCTGGGGACACACTGAAGCTAAGGACATACTAAAGAGATGGCCCAGGGGCGCCTGGGTGGCTCAGTTGGTTAAGCAACTGCCTTCGGCTCGGGTCATGATCCTGGAGTCCCGGGATCGAGTCCCGCATCGGGCTCCCTGCTCGGCAGGGAGTCTGCTTCTCCCTCTGACCCTCCTCCCTCTCATGCTCTCTGTCTCTCATTCTCTCTCTCTCAAATAAATAAATAAAATCTTTAAAAAAAAAATAAAATAAAATAAAGAGATGGCCCGGGCAGCGGTTACAGGTCTACGTTGAGGGTAAAAACAAGAGCAAGAAGCTTAAGTCACAAAACAGCAGATTTAAGTAAAACCATAAAGATTAGACTATGGCTGGAATCATGCCTTTCTTTTAAATTGTTTTTCAGTAAATATTAGATTTGAGTAAAAAAGAGATAATATGTTTTATAAGTTTTAGTATGAAATCATTATATTATACAATCAATCTATTGGAAAAGAGGGTGGTTTAAAATAAGAGTCACCATATGTGTGTCTGGAACTTTTATTCCCAGCCAGCATTAAAAGCAACATCTACAACTTCAGCTTAAGAAGTGTTGACCAATATGGACTGATTTGCTTGGCTCTGTGGGTGATCCTTGGGGTTGAAAACGTAGCCAACCTCTGGTTTATATGCAGGAATTAAAACACAAGACCCGGGGCACCTGGGTGGCTCAGTCGGTTAAGCGTCTGCCTTCGGCTCAGGTCATGATCCCAGGGTCCTGGGATCGAGCCCCGCATCGGGCTCCCTGCTCAGCGGGAAGCCTGCTTCTCCCTCTCCCACTCTCCCTGCTTGTGTTCCCTCTCTCGCTGTCTCTCTCTCTGTCAAATAAAAAAACAAAACAAAACAAAACACAAGACCCAACCAAGACCTTTTCATTTCTGTAAGAAATGGGGCACTGCTAACTCTAAGCCACTAGCACATATGATAAAAGTCACTTATTTTACCTTTTTTAAAAATTGATTTTAAACTTTATTGGAGAAGTTTTATGGCTCCCTCTTTTAGTAATATGCTCCAATCAAGAATCCAATCCAAGGGCTTTAAATTTCAATGTTGATTCAAAGTTATTTTCCTTTGTTTAGGGTATAGATTTTTCTGTCACCATGAAATGGAAAATAATGCAATTCTTGAATGACAGCTTATAAAATTAAGAAAAGAGTGAGAACTAAAACATTTTTCTCAAAATCAAGGATTACAGACTTCTTTCATTTTCTTACTAAACAGACAACCAGGCATGTTAGCCTACAGATGAAAAGTGGGCCATGGGAATGATGATGGAAATGTCCATTGGGGGCCCACAAGAGCTGGGGGAGTTGCGATTCATAGAAATCACAGGAAGGAGTGAGGCCTCACCCAGGTGCCAAGTCCTCAGTACAGAATTCCAGTGTCTTAAACTGAAAAGCATCTTAAAACTTCAACCAGTTTATATACATATATATATATGTATATATATATACATATATATATATATATATAAGAACACTTATGTCCAGAATGGCTAAGAGATTTGGTTAGGGACATATAAGCTAAGCAGTGGCAGTACTGGATGCAGACATAAGATTTCATGACTTCCCTAACATTCAATCAATAAAGAGTGTTAACTTAATGGATGGATGCCCTCAAAAGGTGGTCACAAATTTCAGGAGAGAAATGAGTGGAATCCAATCTTAAATTTTGTTGAAGGAAACTAGATTAAGTCAAGGATAATGCTGGCATCTTCCCAGCTCCAGAAATCCCAATTCACCATAAAGTCACATACCAGAATATATAATAAACTAACAAAAACATTTGTTAAGCATTGGTTTCAAAGTTAGAGCAAAGCATGGCCTTTTCTGGAGAGAGTTAAGTGCATTTATTAGTGGTGAATAGCTTATTCCCCTGACTGCAGTACCTTTAAGTGATATACATTTTGGAGGGGAGAAATCTCCTTTTATATCCTGTTACTAAGCTATGCACATTTTCTCAGGATAACACAGGAATTAAATAAAGAGATGCAATTTCAGACAGAACACAGGACTTGGGATCAGTAGATGCCAATCAGGTCTCCATGAAACATTTAAGGAACCAGAGCAAGATGATTTCTGAAGCATTTTTTCTCCCGTGTTCATGAGATGTACTTTAACAGAAATGTCTTTTACAATGAAGTTCTGAAAAAACAACAGTCCCAATAAGGATCCTTTTCTAGAAATCAGAGCACCAAAATCTAATGTTTAATGAGCTAATTGGCCACATGTCACTCTAACTACAATTTCACCAAATTTTTTATATTCCATAATCTTCACAATAAAAATTCAAATAGATTTATTTTATTGAGAGGTATTAGGTTTTAGTGAGTTTCTTCATCATGAGCTCTGTCCTCCCCCATTTTTACCTTTCCTAAGCATGTAAAATAAATCACAGGATGGCAACTTATTTCATTTTAAATTGATACATTTCTGGTTTTGCTTTCATTTCTCTATGCTTTCCTTCAGTTAATGCTAATCAGTACAACTTTCTGGGATATAGGGTAAACATCTTCAACCCCTGGTACAGACACAGGTCCTTTAACAGTGATCAAAGTGGTTTATTTTCTTTATTCACTCAAATGAATAATACTTCTATTCCCACCCACCCAACCTTTGGCTTTAAAAAGTGGAAAGTATTAGGTACATATACATGCCATTAGGAATTGTGTGGGAAGCAAAAGAAAGGGGAAAAGAAAGTAGAACTAGGTAACTTGAACTTATTACAGTCGTGGAGGGTTTTATAGAGAACAGAGCATTTGAGTGAGAAGATGAGCAATAAATAGAATTCAGAGAGGTAGAAATGGCAGGTGGAAAAATCTTTCATACATGTAGATAATGGCCTAGTCCAAAGCATGGAGTTGAGGAAAAGCAAAGAAACATAGTTTAGTGAGTAGCATTTATGTTTAGACTATAAAATTATGTTCAGATCCATAGAGTGCTCATATTGTAAGACAGTAGATTTTAACTTACAGCAATATTTCTCAAGTTTAAAACCTTGTGGATCTCCAAAAAAAAAAAAAAAACCATTTTGATGGTATGACAGACATGGATTCTAGGTGGGCTAAATCTGAGTGGCAACTAAGTGAATACTCGATGCATCATCATTGTATTAAAATGTAAGCAAATGTACTGAAAGCAAGTGGAAGTCTGAAGTACAAAGTGGCCACCCAGAATGATCCAGAATATGCTTATATTGATTTATAAATGGCTATTTAAATGAATTCACACAATTAAAAAGAAAATCCATAGAGAAATTCTATACCCTGTTAGTAAAGATCTGAAAACCCCAGTGTAAGAGGCACTGTTTTATAGTCAATGTAGACCCATTAGAGTTTAAAAGTACAATCAAACTGGCACTTTAGAAGAAGTATTTCAGAGAATTTCATCTTAAGAGACACTGGGGAACTTTTGAAATAACTCGTTCATTGAAGTATTCTGTCAACTAACATTTAGCTAAGCCCCACGATTCCACCTAGGTGTTAGGTGCTAAGGAAACAAAGATAAATACCTGGTTCTGCCATAAAGCTCATGGTCTAGTTGAGGAAATAGTCCTCTTGACATATAAGAGTAATAAAATAAGGAGATGCTATGGTAGAGAGGTTGACAGAGAAGTGCCATTTAACGCAGCTTTGAGGCAAAGGGAAATTAAATGATTAGGCTAAGTGTTTCATAGTGAATTGAAACTGTGTTTGAGTTTGAGCATGTGTGTATGTGTAGGTGCGGGGGTGGGAGCATTTAAAGAAGAAAGAACGGCATGAATAAACATCCCTCTAAAACACTGCCAGAGGGAAAAGTTTGAGGCAGGAGATGTTAGAGAATGAAACTGGAAAGGCAGACAGCAGCTCGTAGTCAATTGGCCTCAAGGTGCTTTGTCTTTAGGCCATGAGAGCCTAGTGGAGCATGGAAACCAAGGGATGACACAACTGACTGGGTCTTTCAGTAAATAACTCTGGGAAAAGAATAAAGAGGATAGACAGAGGACTCTTGTAATGTTACTCAAAGTGATGATGAGTCCCTGGGCTAGAATACTGGTGATAGAGATGGATAATAGAATTAAAATTATATTTAAAAGGTAAAATCAGTAGGATACTGACTTTATATAGAGGGTGACAAAAAGGAGAAAATCAAGGATATACTGGCTTTCCAGCTTAGAGATACCTATCAACTAAGAATGAAAATATAATGAGAAGAAAAAACATTGAAGAGAAAATGATGAATTTAGTTTTTGACATGTTGAGAGTATAAAACATATGGGATAACCAATTAAAGACTCTATTGGCAGACAAATATATAAGCCTGAAATGGTATGGCCTAGAAATATAGTTTTAAGATTCAACAAGTTAATAGTTGAACAATTTGGTGAGAGAGACAACTTATTGAGTGATTACAGGAGGGGTTGGACTCTTTCCAAAGTCCTTTAAGTGAATTATTTCATTACAACTCACAACAAATCCATGGAGTAAGTACTAGTAAAATGCACATTTTACAGATGAGTAAATTAAGGATTGGTGTTAAAAAGTGAATTGGCCCAACGTCACACAGCTAGGAAGGGTTGGTGTTCAGATGAAGCTCAGGAAATCTGACTCCATGGAATCCACCTGTCACCCCTCCATTATACGGGAAATATATCCCCACATTTTGCTGGGAAAATGTGTATTAGGAGGAGCTACAGGCGATGGCGGAACTCTGGGGAGCACCAGCATTTGTGTTTCATATTTATTATCTTGTTAGAAGATAGAGCCTATGCGTGAGACAGAGATCAGAGAGATTCATGGAGAACCAGGCTGCACAGGGCACGGTAGTCAAGAGGCTGGAGAAGAAAACAGAGGCCAGTTGTAAGACTGCATTTGAGAAGCCATGAAAAAGTCATCATTTGGTCTGGCAATTATGAATTGACATCTGTGAAAGTGGCTTCAGTAGAATTTTGGCATATAAGGGGTATTACAGTAGGTAAGGTAGTAACTGATTAATGTGACTATAGCTCCTATTTTGAAAGTTCAGAAGAGAAAAGTGAGAGATTCAAGGAGGAAGACCAGAAGCTTTGGTTTGTGTTGGTGCCCATCTGCATGATTATGTAACTTTCAAACTTTCCCTAAATTGAGCTTGTTCTAGATACTCCTTAGGGTTATTTCTGTTAACTTGGAAATTCAACCAGTTATATCACCTCCTCTTTAATCCCACCTGGATTCAACTTGTCTCCACCATCTAAGCATCCTCCTTGCTTTTGTCCTTGCCCACCTAAGTCTATTGTTCATGGAACAATTAGAGTGATACTTGGAAATATAAATCATGTAATATCTTCCGCTCAAAATCCCCCAGTGCCTTCTTAGTACACTTAATATAAAATCTAAAATCCTCACCAAGAGCTTCATAGCCTTCCTGATCTGCCCCCTGCTAACTCTGTGATGTTATACTTTAATGGGCCTCTTTCTGGAGGATTCTTTCCCCAGATATTCATACATATTTCTCTAGTCATTTCCTTCTGGTCTCTGCCCAAGGTGACATAGCCTGAGAGAGGACATATTTGAACACAGGAGGATAATAACCTTCCCATGACTCTCTACCCCTCATTTCTTGTCTTATATTTGTCATAGCACTTTCCATTACCTTCATTACAAACAAAGAAGTATATTTATACACTTATGCTTATGTATGTATAAGCTTATATATAAGCATATGTAAATATATCTTTGTATCTTCTACAATGTTAATTCCATAGGTCCCTGCAGCTAGAACAAAGTCTTGTACAGAGTAACATTCAAAAATAGGTGCTAGATGATTAGACAGAGAAAGAATGTTTATAGCATTGTTGTACATTCCTGGAAAATAAGGAGGGTACTTATTTCCTTCAGAAGTTTTCTCTGAGGGAAAAAAAAAAAAGAAGTTTTCCTTGGGAAATAATTTCCCATGGCTATATTTAAGAAGGCATAGTGCTGTACTGTCAAATAGACAATATGAGGTAGCAGAAATTGATAATCAATAGATTACAATCACTTCACCGGGATCTGAAAGCTTAAGAAGGCTAAGGAAAGCTATAAGCACCATGTCTCTTTCTTCACCTAGAAACATTTCAAGAGGCAAATCCTGCTATGGCTCTCTAAATTCTTCCTTCATATCCATGAAGACTATAATTAAAAGAGTGATGATTTGGGTTCAACTCAGTAAAGCTATAGTGAGTTCCTGAGTGCCACAGTCTGTGCTAGATAAAAAATAATGTGCCATTTTAGAAAGAAAAAAAATACATGGTCTGGCCAAAAAAGCTCATTTGTTGTCAGGTCACACAGGGTGTATTTTTAAAGTGAATGCAGCAGCTTTTATTGATCTTGTTATTTATATGAAAACACAACTTGCCTGTTTACCACAGTGTTCATTAAGTGCATCAGCTATTATGTAATGAATTTCTCCAACACAATGAGTATATTCAGTTGAAAATTACCAGTGCAACCCTTTTATAGAACGATGATGCCTGGGAGAAATACAACAGTAATCCAGTCAGCTAAATGTCTGCCCATAGATTTGGTTCGGTATTGCTCTAACAGTCCACATGCTTCCTGCAATTCTAAGCCAGATCTATATTTATCAGCATATTTTCCATATACAACCAGTTTTATCACCCCTCATCCCTGTAAAGGCGCTGGTAATTAACCTTTTCTTATTACATGTGTATAAAACGTGCCTCTGAAACAACCTAGCATAGAAACACACAAGAATAGTAGCTTCTCTGTGACTTTTATTACTTCGTAGAGAAATGTTTATTTTTTCCTATCATTTTCTGGATTCCTCCATGTGAATGATAGAAATCATGGAGATTTATTCCATTGCATCTGTGAAGAATGAGACTTTCTAATCCAGAGGCTCACTTGAGTGGCTCAGTTCCTCTGAAATTTGGAAGTAAATATCTTTTTTTTTAAGATTTTATTTGTTTATTTGACAGAGAGAGACACAGCGAGAGAGGGAACACCAGCAGGGGGAGTGGGAGAGGGAGAAGCAGGCTTCCCGCGGAGCAGGGAGCCTGATGCGGGGCCTGATCCCAGGACCCCGGGATCATGACCTGAGCGGAAGGCAGCCGCTTAATGACTGAGCCACCCAGGCGCCCCTGGAAGTAAATATCTTTAAAATTCCTCAAGATCCTTTCCTTCAAAACTGCCTTGGAGTCAGGCTTTTTTTTTTGGATAACTCTGAATTATTAGAGTCTCAGGTTTTGTTTTTAACTCTGACATATAGTATTATCCCTGGAGAGGCCAAATAAATGCAACTAAATCACAAGTTCTCATTTAGGGGGTCAGTGAATTTGAATAGGACAGAAAAGAGAGTATCTTTATTTTTAACTAACCTCTAATTGACAGTTGACATTTCCTTCCATTATGAATATAATTGACCAGTTGGGGTACTTTGAACAGTACAAGTGACTTTGTCACCAAGAGAAATGACAGCTTTCTCAAGATGTAGCTGATGATTATCACTAATTTGAAATTACACTAGTTATTTTCCCTTCTGGTTGATCTTGTTTAATGTGCTCTTAGACAAGCATTTACATTACTGTATCACATTTATTAATACTGTGATAAGTGAATTTCAATATAATTGGTTTCTTTTGTAATTCTATGTCCTTTATTTTCTGTGTTTGAAAGCATTGTTCTGAAGAGGAGCACTATCGGCTTCCCAGGCTGTCAAATGTGTCTAGGACTTAAAACCCAACAGATTGGTGTAGCCTGTTCCCTTTTTTGTTCACAAACTTAGTCTCCCTTGAATCAATTACCAAAAGAATTATCAGTTTTCAGAATATTCCTTCATACCTCTAGGTACTCTAATTGTGGGTGTTTATATTCCTGTGCAGTTCACCAAGAAAATTCCAGAGGTGGAATCTATTTTCTAAATCTTTTTCTGGATCAATCTGCTCCTAAGATTGTTGGCAGAGTTAAAAATTCAGTCAGTCATTTAGGGCTAAGAGTTCTTTAGAGCTTTTTAATGACTATACAGAATTGCATAAAGGAAATAAAATGTCACTCTTCGAGATAAATGGAAAGAAGCCCCTCAAATCCTCAGGAAATTGCAATCCTAATATTACAGTGAAAAGCAAAACAATCAGTTAACAAGTTAGTCATCAATTCCAGCCAAGCAGCTAGGATGAATTGCTGTTCTAGTTTTTGGTCACAGAACAGTGGGGATTTTCCCCCTATGCTGGTTTCTTCCACAAATCTTTCCCTTTTTAAGAGTCTATTCTACATTGCATCTGCTTATTCTGAATCTCATTTGCTCAGGGTTTTTGCAACTTTGTATATCTTGCAAGGTAGTAACTAAGTTACTACCTTAAAGGAATTGACACCGATAGAAAAAAAAAAAAAAACTGGGTGGAACTCTGTTTGCATCCACTTATTCTTTCATTTAGCATTGGCTAAGTACCTGCTAGGAGTTTGCTGCTGTGGGGAGCAAGGAGAATAAAGCTGGGTGCCTCTCCTCAAGGCCTCTTAGGTACCCCAGTTCCCTCTTCTCTCTGCAGTATGCCACCCACACATCCCTGTGGTGTGTTTCAACAGATACCAGTAATACCTGAATTTTAAAAGTGACCTCCAAGTAAATTGTTATTTCTAACTAGAAGTGCAACCTAACTACAGGACTGTCCAATGGGGCTATATCCCAGATGTCTGAGGAGAAAGGGTGGGGGGGCCTACTTGGGAGAATTTAGTGTCCCCATCTCCCCAGAGAGATGACAGTCCAGCATCCCTTTGCTTACTGTCAGTCCTGGTGGACCCGGTAAAGCTTGCTCCAACTTGTTTATGTATTTTTAAGCCAAAATAAGATCACATTGTGCATACTGTTTCATAACTTGCCTTTTTCAGCTAATAATTTCCATATTTCCACTGGAATAAGTGTTGATTTTTTTCTAAAATACAGACTCTATTCAAAATTTCCCCAATAATTCATAAGATATCCTTCATAGATCATTTGTCTAAAGGAGGATTCCATCTAGACTGTGCATTGTTCCTATTTGTTTTGTGTCTTAAGTTCCTTTTTAAAGACACAGTACCAAAATGTGTCTTAAATTATTTATCATTCTTAGTTTTTTGGTTGTTGTTTAAAGCCAAATATATATATTTATTTTTTATATAAATAGCTCTGCCTTGGGTGCCTGGGTGGCTTAGTCGGTTAAGCATCCACCTTCGCCTTGGGCTCAAGTGATGATCTCAGAGTCCTGGGATCGAGCCCCAAATCTGGCTCCCTGCTCAGAAGGGAGTCGGCTTCCCCCGCCTCTCTGCCCCTCCCCCTGCTTGTGCTGTCTCTTTCAAATAAAGTGTTTTTTAAAAAATATCTCTGCCTCTTTTATTTCTAATATGCCCATGATTACCAATAAAAAATCCATTCTTTCATACCAATCTATGTATGATACAAGCAAAAAAAACAAAACAAAACACTAGCTTGTCCTTTCATGAAGGGCTATGAACAGAGATTACGGTGACAGAAGTTTGCTGGCATGTTCTTCTTTTGTGTGTCCATGAATGAATTTCATGAAAAGAAAGCAAATCCTTTGTAAATGTTAATGTTTAATTAGTTCAGAAACTGTCAGAGGCTTAGATATAGCCAGTCCTGAGCATACTCAATATATACATATTTTATATTTCTTTTACAGATTGGCCTTTTATAGAAAATTAAATTGAATTCTGTCTTAAGGCGTACAATTTAAAACATGCAGGTCCTGTGGACTTTGCTTAAATATGTTACTTGTTTCTCAGCCTAAATGTACATGCCTATTATTTTCAGCATAATTTAATCATAATTGGAATTGTAGTTGCAACCATCATTCAAAATTGCTGCCATTTTGCATCTTGGCACAAAGGCTCCTTCTGCCCCCCCCTTCCACTTTGTCTAAGAACTCTGTCAGCCTCATCAAATGAGCAGAAATGTTCTAGCTTTTTTCAAGCTGCACTAGACAAAAAGGAAAGGAGAGAAAAATGGGCTTTTTGAAGATGATTGAATTTTGTATGAATCCAAAGCTCATTTCCTTTCTGGCTTTAGTGAATAAAAGGATATTTGCAAAGTCCTGCAATACCAAGTATCATTTTTTATCATTTTAACGTGGGGAGCTAATTCAATAGAAACAAGCTGAGATGAAGGACAGTAACACATAGGCCTGGTTTTAGAGTGTTGTTGGCATTCCTAGAAAGGTTCCTTTTTTGTGATAATATCTAAGTTCTATTCAATTTCCTCTGCTTTATAATGGGGTACTTACTTCACACTATTTGAATTCTGAGACTATATTATTCCTTCCTACTAAAGAGCTTAAAATAGGAGTAAAATCTAGGTATATAGGATATTGGCAGAAACAGGACAGTCCCTAAAATGTGTTGACTGATTTTTGCAGTTCCTTCAGTGCTTATGAAATGTCCCTCTAACTAGAGCTGCACAGTTATAAACTTCTTTCCCTGAAATTGATATGTGTTTTTTTTCAGTCAACAACTATTATTTGAGCATCTACTATATGTGAAGCCTGGGATACAGCAGCAGTGAATAAAAAAAAAAAAAAAAAAAAAAAAAAAATTCCTACCCCAGATAGTGATAAGAAGTAGACAATAGGAAAACAAAAGGTATAATATGAATTCTATTGGGTATGGGAAGTGCCAAGAAGACACCTAAAGTATATACAGGGGTACAGATCTGTGATTCAACAGTCTAAAGGGGAGGGGGTGGAGGGATGGGTTAGCCTGGTGATGGGTATTAAAGAGGGCACGTTCTGCATGGAGCACTGGGTGTTATACGCAAATAATGAATCATGGAACACTACATCAAAAACTAATGATGTAATGTATGGTGATTAACATAACATAATAAAAAAATAAAGTTAAAAATTAAAAAAAAAAAAAAATATATATACAGGGGTTGGGGATGGGGCAGTCTCCCAGAGAAGGTAACATTTGCTTAAAGCCCTGTGAGATAAAGGGACAAGCCTTGAAGCTGTGTGGAGGGATGTCTCTATACCATGATTCTGAGGAAGGCAGAGAAGATTTCTGGAACCAGAATGGACTGGGCATGAATTAAATCCTCAGGGAAGTTCAGTTTACACTGGAGACTCTCACTCTGTCTTGCTACAACTCTGAGTAACTTGCTGAGCTACTAGACATCATGTGGAGGCTCAGCTGGGTTTTTATCACCTTTTTTTTTTTCTCTTGAGTCATAATAGAAATTATTATAACCACTTAAGTCCTTAATACTTGCCAGGCATTTTCAGTTCTTTACCTACAGTGTTTATTTTAATCCTCCCATCAATTCCCTGCGACAAACTAAGGCAGCTTATTTAGCAAGGGAGGACACTGAAATCTGTGCTCAGCTCATGAAGAGCAGAGCCAGAGAAAACCCCAGATCCAAAGCCAGGTGTCCATCTGCCTCCATGCTGTGAGTTCCTGCCTGCTCTGCTGTACAAATATCTACATGTCCTGAGATGCATGTGTGGACATGTGGACATATGCACATATAGAAGAAATAACATTTGTACAGGACCTTCAATTTTCAAAATAATCTTACCTTTATTTCTTATTTGTCTCTCATAACTACCTCATCACATCGATAAATTCGTGTTATCCTTATTTTCCAAAGGAAGAGTAGGCTCAGGATTATGAAAATATCTTCTCACAATTTCATGCCTAATAATTAATGGCATCTGGTTTGAATCCTGCTCTTTGACAGGGAATCCACAACTCTTTCCACTAGTCCTAAAGGTCATTTCTAAAATTTCAGAAAGAGTGGGCATAACTGACAGTCACCAATACATTTCCGTATTTAAACTCTTGTTATTATATATAAAGCGGTCCTTAAAATGGCCTCCATGAAAATTTTAACAACATGCAGACACATGAACACATACACACAACCCACATATATTCCAAACAGTGAAATATTGAATTCCTGTAACGTATTTTTTTGCAGGCAAACCATGAAATACGCAAAGTATAAAAAAGGTAACTGGTTTATTTCAGGCCAAAAAAGGGGGAGCACAGTAATGACAACCATAATGGATATTATAACAGCTAATACTTAAGTACTTCACATCATTAACTCATTTGTTTAGCCTGAATAGCAATGAAGTAGGTACACATACTAATCTTGTCTTACAGAAGAGGAAAGAGAGACATAGAGCCATTAGCTAAGTTGCTGCAGTCACACCACGTATGAATCTCAGAGCCTGGTTTTGAAGGGCATCCACCCCTAGAGCTATATTATTACCCACTGAGCAGGTCTGCCTCCTGCGGTCAGCATGGCTGATTTCCTCCCTACCAGGGCATCATCTAGTAAGACACAGAGGGGTTTGTTTTGTCCTGAGATAACAATGTCAAAGATTTAGCTGTTTCTTTTTAAGAGGCTCATGTCCAAAATCTTCAAATACTGCTATGACCTATACTTTCTGTTTCTTCACAAACCCTCTCAGAGCAAGGTCAGGTATGGGATGAAGAGGTGGGGGGTTATGACCCATGAGAGAACTTTCTATAGGTAGCTATGGAGGAAGCAAAATTCTGCTTGTGCATATGTACATGTATATCATAGAATCATATCCCCAAAGTAGCAATCTATCAGGAGCTCATAACATCGAGTGCAAACTCACAGTTGAGGCAAAAATTCTTTGCTCGTGTCCCTGACCAGATGGCTGAAGCATCTCCTTGAACACTTCCCTCTGTGACATTTTGTACGTGGATAGCTTCTATCCCAGGGAAATACTTCTTCATGTTGAGTTTAAGTCTGGCCCTTTGTAACTTGAGATCCTATCTGTTTTATCTCTATTACATTCTTCGTGAGAATAGTGTATTATCAGGAGACTCAAGTTCTAGTCCAGCATTGAACACTAACTAGCTTTATGGCTGTGATGATTCATGTAACATCTTTGGATTTAAACTGTAACATGAGCAATATAATAAGTCCTTTTTGATCTGACAGCTATTGTGTCCTTTATGCCATCCTCCTATTTCTACAGCCTATGCAAAGTCTGCGTGCATTTACCTAGGTAGTCTTTACTAGACTGGACTGAAGATTAAAACAATAGTGTCCAGAGCAGATGGTATATAGCATTTTTTCCTAGGACGTTGAATTTTTAAAAAATGGCATTATATTTCTGTTTTCTATGTAATATGAGCCAAAAGTTACCTAGATATTAACTTCTCACCAGCAAATCCAGCCTAATATTGCCACCAAACCCTTGTATTTACTAAAACATTTCTATTTTTAAACAGACATTCCCTGCTTCCTCCAAAGACACTTCTTCCTGAAGGGATGCCAATGAAGGAGAGTCTTTCCCTGTTGAGACTCCGTCTTATCCTCAACCCCAGAAAATTGCATGTCATGGACAGTTAAGCTTTCTGCTTTTTAAGTTATGACCATGAATAGTTATTTTGTATTGTTAATACCGCTTTGCTAATTGGAATCTCCTCCGCTGATATTTCAAATCTCTCTATAGTCTGTCCCCATCTTACTCCTGTAACCACAGGTCCCTTTCTGCACAAACCTGAGCCCTCCATGTACTGAGCCAGACCTCTGCCAGACCTGTGTGCATGCTAGGGGCACTTGGCCTCCGGACTTTGTGCAAGCCTGACTGGAAGTGCCTGCTCCTTTCCTTCAGCAAGTCTGCCTTCCATATAGAGCTAACTTCCCACCTTTACAAGAAAGCCCTTCCCCATCAGTGCAACCTCTTTAAATCTATAACCTTTGAATTCCAGAAATGCTAGAATCTATTGTTATGGGTAAGTCCAACCTCCTCAAAGAGTGTAAATTCCTTTAAACCACATCGATCCTTGGACTGTAAGCATGTTAAATATTTCTGGCTCCACAACTCCATAGCATTCCCTGACTGCCTCCAGGAGGAGGCGGGGAATACCATATGGATACAGAGTTGAGGCAAACCAAGGAGAAGAGTGAAGGGCAGCCCAGACTCCTGCTCCTCCAGACATTCCGGGCCTTGGCAATGGAGCTTTGGACCCAGGAGAGCTAGAGGCAACATCTCAGAGTTTCTTTCCTAATTATTCTTCTGATCTGTTTCTCTATAACTGCATCCCTTCCTCTGAGCTGGACCCAGGAGAGCTAGAGGCAACATCTCAGAGTTTCTTTCCTAATTATTCTTCTGATCTGTTTCTCTATAACTGCATCCCTTCCTCTGAGCTGTATCTGTCTGTGTTTGAACTGGGAGGGACCAGCGAATGGCTCAGTGGAGCAGACCAGGGGACATGGTCAACCTAAAGGCTGTACCCTGGCAGTCCTGCAGGATCTACTCTGCAATGAAATATCATTCCAGAGACAGAGCAGAACCCACTCAGATCCATTAGATTCTGTTTGGATACTGAGTCCTCTCTCACTTAAGCAAACACTAAAGATAATTTGTTTCATCTAAAAAGAAAAAGAGTATCTCGCAGTTGCTTTGTAAGTATTGTTCCAAAGGTATCCAGATTGTTTACGGAAGTAGAGAGCCTTACAAATCACCTAATTCAATCTTTTAATTTTTCAAATGAACACCCAACAAAACAAAACAAAACAAAACAAAAGCACTACTGCTAACAACAAAGCTACATCACAGGGGTTTTTAAAACTCACTCAGGACCATCCATCAGCGAATGCTGGAGCTAAGAAGACTGGTGTGTGTGTGTGTGGATTTGCTTTCTTTCATTTTTGTTTTGTTCATTTTTGACTAATAAGATGGGGGGCAAAGATTGAACTGAAAAATAAGAAAGGATTTATTGGATGCAATATAATTAATCTATTTTTAACTCATTATGAAAATTTGGTGGCCAAATGACCAGACATTAAGAAAATGTTTATCATTCTGATATTTTCATCTGAATTCAGATATAACTAATTTCCCAGCGGGAAATTTCCATTTTTTTCTATAGGACTGGCAGCATCCCCATGAGTCATCCTAAAGTGGAGCTGTGATGACAACTAAAGCTATCGAGTGGGTGCCATGTAGTCATTGAAAATGAGGATGACCTGATTTATGACAGGTGAGCTCCCAAAATGGTTTTCCTTGCTCATATCTGAAGTCAGTGTTATTTTTCTTTTGTGTTCTCAGCTCTAGCAGCATGTCCAAGCAAGCTAGAAACACACTCCCTGTAAAAGTAAGTTCGGAGTCTCTAATTCTGGTCTTGTCAGGCTCACTATAGGCCGATGAGTTCATCATTATCGGACTCCTCACCTACAAAGAAAACGAGGTCTCTCCTGTCTCCAAAGTTCTGAGCTCCTGTCAAATTAGAATACGAGAGACTCCTGAGCATCAGGATACTGCTGCTGCTGGCAAAAATTGCCTTCTGTCATATGCCTGAGTCTTGTCGCAAAGACTGCAAAACTCACTCACTGTCATCACATGCGAGGAAAAATGCTATTAGACACTTGTGATTTCATTAAGATTTTGGCTAATTTCCATCTTCAAAAAATAATCAATGAAATGAGGCACCAAAGCTTTAAATTTCACTCAGTAAGGTATTCACTACACTCAGTTCTTACCTTTCTAGGTATTTATTAGGAACTAAAATCTCTGGGTCTTACTGACTTTTAGACCCCAATTTTTACTCAGTTCCTACCCTATGCAGAACACTGTGCTCTGTTAGAGAATGTGTACACATTGCCCTAATTCCTCACCTTGACTCTGCAAAGGCAAATATTATTGTTCCATTCTACTGACAAGAACAATGAGGTCCATAGATGGTCTAAGTGTTTTGCCCAAGGCCACATACCTGGTAAGTGATAGCTGTGGCATCTGAACCCACAGCTTTCTGATTCCTCATGCTCTTCTGTCCCTTATTTATTGTTTGTGAATTATGCCACTGAGTGGGGCTTTTGCACATTTGGATGTTTGATCATATTGACACAGACATCCAGCCCAGAGTAACCCTAAGCTAAATGACAAAATAACCTACCTGCCTACCTCACTGCCCCTACTTTCCCCTTCTCCCCCTTTGTTTGTTCTGCCACTAGATTAAAAAATTTGCATGGACATTAAAGAACTCATTTTGCTTTTCAAAACCCAGTATATGCTTATTTCATTTGATATTCTCAAAAAGCAAGGAAGGGAGGGAAACTGAGTCTTCCGATATACTGCGGAAGAAACTGAAACCCAAGGAAGCAGTTCAGTGACTGGCTTAA
>NC_138381.1:27610524-27626221 GCF_054177405.1 Leptonychotes weddellii | reverse complement strand
TATATAATAATTATCACAATGATCATAATAATGATGATTCATGTTTATTGAGCAATTGTTACGTCCTAACTGCTTTAAATGCATTCTCTCAATCAACTTTCTCAGTAAACTAAGGAGTGAGTATTATTGTTTTCTCTCTATTATGGTGATAGAATCTGAGGGACAGAGAGGTATGGTAAACTCATTGTCAAACTGCTGGTTAAGTCTGATTCTTAGACATGTATTCTTTTTTTTTTATTAATTCTATTTTATTACGTTATGTTAGCTACCATACCTTACATCATGAGTTTTTGATGTAGTGTTCCATGATTCATTGTTTGCATAGAACACCCAGTGCTCCATGCAATACGTGCCCTCCTTGATACCCATCACCAGGCTTAGACATGTATTCTTAACTATGATGTGCTGTTAGTTTCTCCACCCTGAGAAAAAAGGCCTGCATCATCTTTCCTGCTTCTTTCACAGAAGAACAAATGAAAGCACAGAGAGGCCAAGTCTTTTGTAACTGTCACTGATTACTACATGGGAGAGCACTATTTAAACTCAGGCATTTTTTTTTCTTTCCCCTTTTAGAGAGAGAGTGAGAGAGGTGGGAGGCAAAGGGAGAGAGAGAATCCCAAGCAGGCTCCATGCCCAGCGTGGAGCCCCAAGCAGAACTTGATCTCATGACCCTGAGATCATGACCGGGAACCTAAATCGAGACTCTGATGCTCAACCAGCTGAGCCGCCCAGGTTCCCCTAAACTCAGGTATTTTTATTTCCTATTTTCCCCCCTTTTACCAAATAGTACTTCATGGATAATGAATTCATTTTAATCAACACGATAGCTCACTGAATCATGCTCTGATCCTTCAATGTGTGCTTCAAGGCCTACACCAACCACATTTCCTCTTACACTCCTGAGCTTTCCTTCTTTCCTCCCTCCCTCTTTCCCATTTTTCTTCCTTTCTTCCTTCCTGTGTTCTATCATCCAACATCTTTGAGGACCTGCTTTATTCTTAGCATAGGCTAAGAATGCCTGAAATGCACATTCTTATACCGATATCCATTGGATACCTGAAATGGTTGTGAACCCTGTATATACTTTTTTTTTATGTTATGCTAAAAGCTTAATTTATAAATTAGGCACAGTAAGGGATTGACAAATAAATTACAGCAATTATAAAAATATACTATACAATAACTAATAAATTACAGCAATTATGAAAATATACTATAACAAAAGGTATGTGAATGTGGCCTCTCTCTCAAAATACCTCGCTGTACTATACTCATCCCCTCTTCCTGTTATGATGTTAGATGAGGATGCCTATGTGAGGAGATGAAGTGAGGGGAATGACCCAGGCCCTGTGATGTAGTGTTAGGCGACTAGTCACTGGCTGATGATTCCTCGGGGAGATCTGTTTCGGGCTGGCCAGGGTTGACTGCACATCAGCACATAACGGACATGCAGGAAGTGAAAGCACCGATGTGGGGGAGGGGGCCCCTGTACCCTGTGAGGGGTTTGAAAGCTATTAGTCAAGAGTTACTGTAGCCTGTATCACAGTGACGTGTGAGGAGCAGTGGGAGCACTTTATCACTTACGGATGGAAGCAGGATGAGGGGGAAGGTGGAAAAAAGAGAAGGAAGGAGGGAAAGGAAAGGAAGGGAAAGGCAAATTCTTTGAGGAAGTGCCATAGTGGCAAGGTAAGCAGGCAGGAGGAGATCAACTGAAGAAGGAGGGAAGAGAGTTTCCGTGGAGGGAGCTGTTGCAGGACTTACAAGTGGCTAGTGGGGCAAAAGGAGGTAGATCTTGAATGACCCACTATTTGATGCCCACTTTAATGTGAAAGCTGGGAATAGTGACACCACACCCCCGTCCACCGAAGTCACTCAAGAGCTGCCCAGAACGGAGGCTCAGCAGCCACACTGACCAGTCAAGTAAAGCTGGTGAGAGGGACCCACAGCAGGGACTGCAACATAGTACAGGAAGCCGATGGACTCCAGACCTCTGGGTGAGAAGCCCATGCCTGGTAATTCTTGGATATGTTTCAGTATGTGCTATAAATAATAACACACTGCTCTTACTATGCGGCAGGTACTATTCTGAGCATTTTATGCATATTAATGTAGCTAATCTTTAAAACAACCCTATGAATCACTTAAGTACCCTTTGAGCCCCAAACAACTCTTTGATTTTCAATTAATTTTAATTAATTGTGAGTTGACCTTACTCCGTCCCACCCAAAAGTGGCAGTTCTTGTCTTGTCTTATCTTATATCTTATCTTATCTAGTAGTTCTTTCTTATCTCTGATTCCAGTAATGGGGATCAGGAATACCATGCACTGAAAACCATGTGCCCTTTGGAGGATATCTTTTTTGTACCCACTTAGTCCTCTTAGTTTCGGCAATGAGACTGAGGGAATTTGCCTACCTACTCCACCAGCACAGAGACCACTGATAGGATTATTGAGTGGAACTTTTTCTTTATCATTCCTACAATAGAGTTGCTGTAGTCCTTCAGTGGTTCTCAGTGGGGTAGTGCTGGGGGCCCGCTGCCATTCTGCTGCTCACCAGTCCAAATACCACTGTTCAAGTAGACACAGAAGGGCTGGAGTAGAGAAGCAAATAGATGTGGAGAGAGGAAGGAGAGGCACCCCACCTCTTGAACAACCATGTGCTGTTTCAGTGACATGTAGAGATATCACAATCTCTTTTCGGAAACACACCAAGTGAAAATGATATTGGAGAAACAACCAGAAGTCAAAGTTGCCTCAAGTTAAACACACATGTTAGTCTCTTGTGTCTTAATAATTATATTGTGTTTCAATTTTACATACTCAAATTTTGTTACTCATCTAGGAACAGTTACAAAGCTAATAACCAACAATCAGAAGGGATGGGATCTAGTTCAATCTCAGCCACGTAATAGCTGCATAGTCTTGAGCAAAACAGTATCTCTGATTTGTCATCTTTGAAATAGGCACGTTACTCTCTATACCAACTTTTTACTGGCTCTTAGAGGGACTGCAAAAACAGAACAAAAACTTTGTAGACAACCAAATGTTATTAAAGGATTATTAATGATTTATGATTTGAAGCAGTCTTTCTGGAGATGTTTTGAGCTACCTAATATTTTTTTAAATGATGATGTATGAAACAATGATGCCCAATTACAATTCTACAGTGTTGAAGTATTTCTAAGAAATGGTGTTTTATTTGTAGGCAGTACAGTAAGAGTCGTTAATCAGAAAAATGAAACAGCATGAAAAGTTGCCTAGTCCCTATATTGTGAGAACATAGGAGGTAGACTTTTATGATACCTCTCTTACATAAATTGCTCTCATCATAAAAAACAAAACAAAACAAAACAACTGTTGTAATTCAGGGCAAGAATAGAAACAGGATAGTAGGAAATATACTAAGTTGTAGCAAATTAGTCTATCATAAATGCTAGTAGCTAAATTCAAAATGAATTATTCATGAAATTTGTCCACAAATACTTTCTTGAATTTGAAGTGAACTTTGATGAACACAGCACATTTGGTAAAAAAAAAAAAAAAAATATATATATATATATATATTTATGGTTATTTTCATAGTTCTCATGCTACTTTCCTTGGATCACTATCAAACAGCCACATTGAATTACCTGAATCCATAATAACCAACAAAGAGAAACTCGACTGCAACATATCTATGCTCAATATTCTTCACATAATATTTGTCACTGACAGAGGCAGTCTAAGGTTTATGTGAAAATGTTATTTGTGGGGAAAAAGACCTTTACAACTAAAGGTTTTGTCATCAATTATTGGGGGAAAATATAGAATCAAGGTTCATTGAAAATAGAATTAATTGAAAGTCAAGCTATATTTCTTTTTTTTTTTTTTAAGGTTTTATTTATTTATTTGACAGAGAGAGACACAGCGAGAGAGGGAACACAAGCAGGGGGAGTGGGAGAGGGAGAAGCAGGCTTCCTGCAGAGCAGGGAGCCCGATGTGGGGCTCGATCCCAGGATGCTGGGATCACGACCTGAGCCGAAAGCAGACGCTTAAGGACTGAGCCACCCAGGTGCCCCTCAAGCTATACTTCTACAAGTAGTTGCTGTTTTTTTTTTTAATCAAGTTCCCAATTTTTTCAACTTAGTTAATTAATTAATTAGAGATTTGCTTAATTACTTTAGAGAGCCAGAGAGGGTGGGAGGGGCAGAGGGAGAAAGAAACTCTAAGCAGACTCTGTGCTGAGCATGGAGCCCCATGCTGGGCTCAGTCTCACAACACTTAGATCAAGACCTGAGCCAAAAACCAAGAGTTGGACACTTAACTGACTGTACCACCAAGGCTCCCCTCTCCTAAATTTAAAAGTAAATAAAGAGAATTATGTTTTATTTGTTCTTTCTTTTAACATATATACATTGAATGTTTACTCTGTTCAAGGCACTGGCCTTTGTGCTGTACTACAAGACTAAACAATATAATTGTTGCCCTCAGAATGTTTTTATACTAACTCATAGGGAAGACCAGACTATTCATACAAATCTTGAGACAGAGGCATGCTTTGTTTTTATGCTTTTATTTTGTTCTTGCCATGACCAAACTTGTTCGAAGTTTGAACATCTGTCTTGGCACTTATACTGGGCGTTTGCTTTGGTGATATAACAAATGAGGGTATGAAACATGTTAAGGAAATAAAATGCTGAATAATGCAACCTTTCCCATGGCCCCGCTGGGAAATCCCTTACTTCTGTAAATGCGGCTATATGCAATAGTTCATGATTATCTTTATTTGGACCCTCTCCTGTGGCTGGGACTGTGAGCCCAATTGCTGGGGAGCCACACGTGCCCCTGAGTCCTTCACCTTAAACTGATCATTCTCCAGAAATAAAAACAAAATTGGCTGTTCAGTTACACAGCAGGAAGAAGATGTGCTACAAAAGAAATTACATTATATGCTCCAAAGACAAAGATGACCTTTGGATAATCTGTTATTTAGGATTCTTAATGCTCGTGGTTCCATCCCTACCTGTGATAACTGAGAGAAGATATCATCTGTTTTATTTAACCTTTCCTTCCTCAGCGTTATTTTAAAAACATCTGAGTCCATTCTTCCTTGGATCTTAGCTACATCTAGCTAAGCACTAGCCATATGTATCTAAATGAAACAATTCCAAGCATTGAAATAATTCCAAACATCGATACCCTGATTCCTTTGTCACTCCATATGCATTACCTCACAGATAATTTTAGTGATAGTTACAGTTAGAACAGGTCACGGCCCTCTTCTATCTATGACATCGCATGCAAACACAATATTTTTTTCTAAATGCCTGCTTTCCAAGCTACCAGGATATCCACCACCTTTGTAAAATTGTTAGAGGGCACAGAAACAGAGTCTTTGGTCTGAAGATGCACATGCAGTTAGGAATATACACTTTTTTTTAGCAAGAACTCCATAGAGATCTAAGTCCTTAATCCCAAGATTAAGGCTCTTGGATTTAGAAGACTCAAGGTCCCATCTATTTTCAAGAACCACAACCCAAGACCTATTTCTTCATGCTTAAAATGAAGAAATCATACCTGCCTGACCAGCTCACACTATTATGATATTTGAATGAGATGCCTTGAGATACTTTATATTAAAAGTGCTTTTTTTCTCTGAAATCTATTTAATTAAAATTAAATGTTTGTTATCTCACCACATGAAAATGGTATCTCACTGAATGTGGAGTATATATTTGAGTTTCTATAACTTAAATATCATCTCAAGATTAACTCTGGGCTTCTGGGAGCATTTTAGACAACTTTTTGGATGAGAGACCAACGTGATTGCAAACTGAGAGGATAATGATTTCACATATAAGCTCCATACTGACTGGTAAGGATAGAAGCTCAGCAGGCAAGAAACATTTTGTGCTCAAAACAGCTTATTATCAAGCAAATGCCCAAGAACTGATAGGGAGGCAAGATGGCATTATATAATTGCAAACAATATAGGATTATTAAAGCAAGGAATTTTGGCTGGAACTTAGGTCTTATGATATAGGTCTCTTATTTTGCCTTTGTGTTGGGCCAGTCTGGAATGGCGAGGGGAAGTTTCAGTCTTTCTGTTAGTGAAAGAGACAATTTAAATGATGTGATTTTCATCACCAAACATTAGCTAATGGAAGCTTTGACAAAGACATGGTGCATTTTTATATGGAAACAGGGTTATTTCTACACAATTTCTACACAATGGCTATCATAATTTTAACAAAGAATGAAATTACAGTGTAATCCTACTAACACTTATTTTATTAGCTTGAGTGGAACAGAGAAACTTCTTAAGCATCATGGGAGCAGGTGGGGGAATTTTTTTAAGTGCTGGAAAGCATCTTGAGTTAAACTAATTCAGTGCTTTCATTTTTTAAATGAGAGAAGTGAGCCCCAAAGGAGTGAAGGTTACTGTGGTATTTCTTATTAAATTGCATCACTGTCAATCAAGGAAAAATGCTTATCTTCCTGAGTCCATCAGAGTTTGCTGTATTTCACAGTCTACTAACAATGGCAAAGCCGAACAACTGGTTTTCACTGAGATGAAAATGTGCTTCCCCGATTTTCTGTAGCAATAAAACACCCTTACTTTGGTTATATCTCAGAGCAAGGTGTTTTTTAAAACTGTTTGTTACCACTACCAATTTAGTGTTATAGACCTTGCTCTTCTATTGATCCCCCCTCTCTGTTTCTAGTAACTGAGAACTGGTGGGAGATGTGCTTCTCAGGAGCAGACACATTTAAATACATGACGAGGGCATAAGGAGTGAGTATCATACGGGTGATAGAACCTGTCAGCATGGAGAAGACAATGCCTTCCTCAGAACTGAAATTTCCGAAGAAGTCAGTTCTGTGGTAGTTCAGTGAAAAAGGAAAGAAAACTTGGTTTCTGCATGATTTACTTCTAGCACTTTGGTTAAGGAGAGAAATTCGAGGCAGGGCCATTTATGGGAACCGATGAAGGCCATGCAGACTGTGGGATCTAGTTGCCATTCACGTCACTACTGACATTGTCTCTTGGAAAACTAAATTTTACTTTCACACAATCTTCATTTTTACAGTATATCGAAAGACTTTATGCAAGATGAGCGATCAAGTTCTGGGCTACATAGGCAATAATGTATATGTGGGGCAAAATTAAAAGCCAAGATGGGAATAGGGTGAGGCAAGCACAAAATTTAGGGGGAGAGGCAAAAAATTCAATAATCAAAAAACTTTTTTAATGCAATGTTTTAAACTTTAAAATTAATGCAAAAAACCCACCAAAATCGTTATTAGTGTTTTTTTTTTTTTTTCATTTTTGCCTCAGGCTCCTATGCCTCATGGCTCTGATAGAGAGCATGGAAGATTAAGGGAAGCTGGAGGGAAATTGAGAGATTATATATTTTCAAGGCATTGACTATCATAGCACTGGGATTACAGAGACGGAGTATTTACAGAAATTTGGTTGGAGCTGGATATGAAATGTCTGCATATAGATTGGCTTTATATTTATCTCCCTCTTGCTTTCTAGTCATTCTCTACTGTCTATGTATCAGTGGTCATATAATGTATAATATATTTCCTCTTTAACTGGTTCTTGGTAGTACTATGAATTTTTAATTACTTACGGTTGAATTGAATGTCATTCAAAGGACTGAAGAAGACACTCAGGACAACAGGGGTTTGATGACACAGGAAATGATAGCAAGTTTCACATGGAAATATGTTTGGGGAAACTGTGCTGAGAAATGCCCATACTGTTGGTATAAAAGCTTCACAATTAATTAATTAATATAGATCTTTGGAATGGCATATGGAGAGATAGCTTCAAGAAATGGATTAAAAATAACTCAAAATAACAGACATAAATTAACAAGTTGTTGTTCCCATCAATTAGAAAAACTGAGGTGGTAGATCCAGTATGAAAACACAGACAGATACACAAATAAATTTAAAGCTTACTACTTAGGAGAAAATGTATTCAAACCACCAGCTCATATGTAAAAAGACAAACTTCATTTAAAATTTAATGTAATCATATTATCTAAACCAAAATGGCATAAGGGAAATTATATCTCTAATATCTATTTATGCATTTATCTGCAGTATAACTTCATGCACTGGCTGATTGAGTAATATTTCAAAGATGCAGATTCTAAGTATTTAACTCAATTGCCAAGACAGTTTAATTGGACAAGATGGTTAACATTATTATTTCTGAAAAAAAGGTATACAGAATTTGGATATTATTTACTCTGCTTCTTTCCCTCTAATGTCAAAGGTAAGGAATTTAAAATTAGGAGATGTTTGTTCCCTTGACTCTCAGTTGAGAGATTCTGATTTACTAAGACACAGTGAATATTTATACACAACAACATCTATATTTACAATAATCAAAACTTTGCAGAGGTATCAATAATCAAGAAAAGTCTCTTATAGGCTACGTGTTCAAAAACTAGAATAAGCAGAGCAGGGAGAACATTTCACATTGGAGAAAAATATGGGAGGAAGAAAACAAAGGAATGAATATAAACACCTATGTGTCAACAAGTATGTACCTACGGTCTGTCGGGAGGTCCAGGAAAGAACATTTTCTAATTAAGACTGTCTGGATCAGCCCTCCCCAAACAGACACAGAAGAATTGAAGAGAACTATAAAATTTGGCCTATTTGAATTTTCATGGTCCATAAGTTAGTAATTCATAAAACTGAGCCACGGATCATGTTCACCCTTGTCAGGTTATTAAACACTATCCCTTGAGATTTAGAAGGGGGACAGTGCTCCTAAACCTAAAAATGAATCCACATTTTTAAGAAAAGCAAAGCATGCTCATCATATCATAGGACTGTAAAGATTATTTCATAACATGCCAAATTCCTGTTCAAGTAACAATAATGTGTACTCATTTTTGTTCCATTCAAAGATATGTGCTACCATGAGAACATATTATATATGTATTATGTTTTGATGACTGCTAGAGATATACTCCTCCCTTTAACTCTCTCTTTTGTCAGACTACAATCATATCTAAAATGGTTTGAAAATCATGTTAGTTTGGTCATTAAAGATATTTAATATCTTTATTAAGTTAGTTAAAATGGGTAATTTTAACTATTTTAACTAACAAATATATGAGTGTCTAGTACATGCTTAACCTTGGCCATTCTGAGAGAGAAAGAAAGCCTTGTGGTAACATTACAACTGATATTACAGAAATGGATAGAATCCTAAGAGACTACTATGAACAATTAGATGCCAACCAATTAGATAACCTAGAAGAAATGGATACATTCTTAGAAACACATGACCTACCAAGACAATCAAGAAGATATGGGGGAAAAAAAGGAAGTGTGATACAGAGTACTGATTCCCAAATATTGCACAATTTAACCATGTGGGGGGCTTTGAAAACATCCCAATGTCCAGGCTGCACCCGAGACCAAGTAAAATCCAAATCCCTGGGAATGGTATGCATTTTTAAAACTCTCCCAGGTGACTCTTATGTGCAGCCAATTTCAGGACAAGTTTGATGTTCACACTTGAGTTTATAACAGTATTACCAAAACAGCTTGTTAAAGTACAAATCGCTGGGTCCCAACCTCAGAGCTTCCTTCTAATTCTGTAGACCTGGGATGGGAGGGAATTTGCATTTCTCACAAGTACTCAGATACTGCAGCCACTAAGGACCAGGGGACCACATTTCAAGAACTATTGGCATAGTTAAAATATTAAACTAGACTTTAACTTAAGGAATTTGTAGTGTAGTGAATGGATAGGACATACACAGAGAAAGTTAAACATATAAATCCGAATATGTTAAGTGTTAAATGAACAGTATAGCTATTCTAGTAAAGTTAGGAACATTGAGAGGAAGACAAATTACAAATTTATAAATTACAGTAGGTTTGGATGTTCACCTCCTGGTTCTTCAAGAACAAATGGATTTTAAATAGGCAGAGAAAATTCTAGAAGGTCATTGAACCTGGGTGGTCACTGAGGATGACTACTTATGCAAAAGTTAGGTAGGGATGCATAAAATTTGTTTAGGAGACAGGTCCCACTGGGGGCATCTTCCGGAAGTTGGTGCTAAAGGATCTACATAGAAATCTGGGTAAAAAACCAAACCAAAGCAAAACAGTTTATCCACTGGCAGTAGGCAAGCTCTCAAAGACCTAAAGAGTGTCCCTTATTGGGCTCTTTATTACAATGATCTCCCATGGTGGATTTCCAGCTAGACTCCAGTGAACTCAATATTACATAAATCAAAACCAGAGTCCTATCCTTTGGAAGACCATTCATCACTTTCAGGAATGAGGCATTTTTAATATCAGCAAATTAAACACAAATGGATATTAAAAACTCCAACAGATAATTAATCAATAAAGGTGGAAGCAGAGGACCTTATTAGTTAGATAGGGATTAGCTGGTGTAGCTCAAGTGCTAGCTATAAAATGTGAAAATTAAAAATAATTGCACATGCCAGGAGTGATGGAGAGCAACCCAGAGACACGTATGAGCTGTGACCTTCCATGATAAGCTCAAACTGAACAGACTATTGAAGCTACCCTTGCTTCTCTACTTCTCCTTTGAATTCATTTGATTCTAAAATCTCATTGTACATGGGGTTTTTTACTTAAAACGGTAGACAAAAGCTTGCAGTGTTGGAAAAAGTATTAGAAAGTTCTTCTTTGAGTGTTCGGGATGATTCCAGGCAGCGACTCTTTATGGTCAAACAGAGAGTTTTCAAAAAGGGTAGAAATACGTCTCTTGCTTTCTGAAAAGTACTAGAGGCTTGGGATTCAGCAGCCACCTGCTTCCCTAGAAACTGGTTAGAAAATCTGGCCCTGGCTCCCCATCACTCTAGCCCATTTGCTCAGGGTTACACAAACATGTTTACCTTAAACCTCAAATAGCAGTTGTTGCAGGTAGGGAAGTAAATGAGAAATGCTTTTCTGGGAATAAGGAGGGAAGTCATCTCAGCACTGGACAAAAAATAGAAACCCAGTCCTCAGCCTGAATTAGATGGAATAGTTTCTTGGAAAGAAATAATAATAATGGTGAGAAGAGTGACAGCGATCACAAAGCAGCTAGCACTTACGTAGAAGTGCCAGGTACTGCTCTAAGCACCTCATTCTCATTAATTCATTGGAAGTGCATGCATTAATTGCAAGACCAGTGTATCATCCTTCCTATTTGACAGTGAGGAAAGTGAGATACAGACCCGCCAAGCAATGTGCCCAAGATCGCAGCACTACTAAGTGAATGACCCAGCGTTCAAATGTTGGTAACAGGATTTCAGAAATGTGCTCTTCAGCACTGTACAAAACAAACCCAGCCTTGGTTGACTGAACAGTTGCATGGGTGTTTGGGATGAAAGAAAGAAGGTGAAATAGGAAGAAAGAAGAAGGTGACATCCGGGCCGCCCCTGGGAGAAACCTCCATGCTATTGGGAAAGACTGTGACAAGAAAGGATCCAAAAAGGACAGCTGAGGACGGAGATTTCTGATTTTCTATTTTGGTTCTGTCTCACTGACCTAAAGCACATTTGTGTGGAAAAGATAAGCAGAAAAGTGAACACCAATATCAGCTTTAAAGCTTTGGTGATGGTAATTTTCCCAGTCTCTCTTTACCATTATGCTAGCTTTTGTGAAGGGAGGGGTGGAAACTGTGTTTCTCAGTCCCCAGAACAATGGCTGGAAAGCAAGAGCTCAATACATCTAAGCCATATATTAAATGCATGAATAGTTTGGTTCAAAAACCTCCTTAATAGAGGAAGATCTCCAAGATTACTATAATCTATAAATATGTTTTTATTTACTCTGTTTCCACTAGAATGTGTAAATGTAAATTTGCATACTTACCTTATACCTATTAATGTTTCTCTTTCTTACCTCAACTATGAGCCATTTTATTAATATAAAGAAGAATTTTACACATTTATCAAACACCTACTCTAAGGATGACCACTGCTTTATTTGGATTTAATCTTCGTATCAGACCTACAATATAAGTTCTGTTTGAAAAGGTCTTCAACCCAACTGGAATATAAGCATCTAGTGATTATAAATGGGTCTATGTTGTGTCTCTTTACAATGTCAAGAGCTATGTATACTTTCTTTTGCTACATAAGATTAAGAGAAGGGCACCAGCCTGGCTCAGTCAGAAGGGCATGCAACTCCATCTCAGGGTAGTGAGTTCGAGCCCCATGTTGGGTGTAGAGTTTACTTAGAGATTTTAAATAAAACTTTTTAAAAAAGGAGAGAGAGAATAGGCTTCTGGGTTTTTAGTGTCAAGAACTTTATATATAATAATCTTATTTCACTCAATGGCAAAAACCACCCTTCTAATTGCTTGGGCCAACAACCTTTTCCCATCAATTCTTTCCTTTCCTTTTGACATTTCTTTCAAAAACTACCCAGAATCTTATTACTTCTCATCTCCATTGCTACTACCTTGAATCTTACAATCCCCTGGTAAGGGTGGCATTATTATCCATGCTTTAGAGATAAATGGAGTCCTCTCAAGTTTAGGTAATTTTATTTCATTTATGCACGGGGAACTTGAGAGAACAAAGACATCCTGGTTAGGGAAAGCAAACAATAACCAATAACATAATAAATAATTGAGTTAGAAAATAATAGGTGCTATATGAAGAAAAAAATGGACCCAAGAAAAGGATATTATAAGGAGGTGTTATACGTAGGTGAGATTTTCAAAAAAATAAGCTAGTCAGGATAAGCTCGTTGAGACAAAAACAATAGATCAATCTTGAAAGGAATAGAGCAAGTCGAGCAGATATCTGGGGAAAATTATTCTAGGAAGAGGAAAAAGCTAGAAAGAGGCCCTAAGGGGAGAGTGTATATGTCTGGCATATTTTAGGAACAGCAAGGAAGCTGGTGTTGCTATGGCAGAAAGCAAGAGAGATGGTAGGCGGATCAGAGAAGTGACATGGGCCACTAAGAGCACTGTGAGTGAAACACGGCCCGTGGCAATGTTTTAAGCACAGGAAAAATAAAATCTGAATTCTAGCTTAAAAGGACCACTCTGAGAAGAGGCATCCCTCGCACACTGTTGGTAGAAATGTAAATTGGTGCAGCCACTATGGAAAACAGTGTGGAGGTTCCTCAAAAAATTAAAGATAGAACCACTAGATGATCCAGCCGTCTCACCTCTGGGTACTTATCTTTAAGATTAAGTCACTTTCAAAGAAAATCGACGAATCTCAATGAAATCACTTTCAGCTGTGTTGCAACAGTACAACAGCCAAGATGTGGAAACAACCTAAGTGTCCATCAATGGATGAATGGATAAAGAAAAACTGGTATGTGTGTGTGTGTGTGTGTAAATATGCACACACACAACAGAAAATTATTCAGCCATAAAGAAAGAAATCCCGCCATTTGAGACAATATGGATGGACCTTATCAAGGGTATTAAGCTAAGTGAAATAAGTCACAGAGAAAAAGACAAATACTATATGATCTCACTTATATATGGAATGTGAAGAAAAGGACCACTGTAGCTGCTGTGCTGAGGATAAATGACAGGGGATAATGAAGAAGCATGAAGAAGAGTTAGGGCAATCCTGAAGATTATAGATTGGTCCCTGGGACCAGGGTGGTGACAGATTGTAGATGGTCCCTGGGACCAAGGTGGTAACAGCTGAGTTTTGAGAAAAGGAGACTTCTGGATACATGTAAAAGATAAAGTCAGAAGGGCTTTATGACGGGATGTGGAAGTATGAGAGAAGGCGGGGAGCAATGGCAGCCTAAGATTTGGGGCCTGAGCAACTGGAAAGATGGAGGTGGCATCAACCGATATGAGGGAAGTTGTAAATGAAACAAGTTTGAGAAGAAGATCAGTGGTTTAGTTTTGGACTTATGTAGTTTGAAATTATTATTAGCTATTTAAGTGGAGATGTCAAGGAGAGAGTTGAATACATGACTGGAGTTCAGGATAGAAGTCTGGAATGGAGATATAATGTTTTAAACCATCATAAATCTTTTCTTCTGTGAAATTTAGTATACTTTAAGAAGGTGCACAAAAGAAAATTTTACGATTCTATGACTGATCACAAAGTGAACACTCACGCTACCACCACCCACCTGGAAACAAGAGCATTTCCTGAACTGCAGAGTCCCCCATGCCCTTCTTGATAACTGCCTCCTCCCTCCCTCAACAGGCGACTAGTATCCAAATTTTTTTTTTTTAAAGATTTTATTTATTTATTTGAGACAGAGAGAATGAGAGAGACAGAGAGCACATGAGAGGGGGGAGGGTCAGAGGGAGAAGCAGACTCCCCGCTGAGCAGGGAGCCCGATGCGGGACTCGATCCCGGGACTCCAGGATCATGACCTGAGCCGAAGGCAGTTGCTTAACCAACTGAGCCACCCAGGCGCCCCTAGTATCCAAATTTTATGGGTGTTCCTTCTTTTGTGATATGTGTATATATGTAAACCTTATATATGTAATGTTAAATCTATTCTAACACAATTGATTTTTTTACTCTTATACAGATGAGCATTTTGGGGATTTAGACTTTTAATTTGGGGACATTAGGAATAATGCTACTATGAACACTCTGGTCATGCCTCTTGGTCCACACATGTGTGAGTTTCTGTTGGGTATATATACCTAAAAATAGAATTGCTAGATCATATGGTCAACTTAAACACTTCTTCAACTTAATACATAGTGCCAACTCATTTTCCATGGTGGTTATATTAATTTATACTATAATATATAATTTAATTTATACTATAATATATAATTTATACTATATATAATGTATATATATAGTATATATAATTTATACTATATATATACTATATATTAGATCCTTGTCTCCATTTAGTATTGTTAGTCTCTAATTTTAGTCATTTTGGTGATGTCTCCTTTGGTTTTAATCTACATATAAAATTAATTTAATTTCATCTAAAGATACAAAGATATATAAAGACAGCCATAGGGCTGGATAAAATAATCCAAGAAATTAAAGATGAGGTAAGAGACTCAAGGAATAAACCCTGGATCCTCCAACATGGAGAGATTAGGAAGGAGAAAAAGAAAAATCAGCAAAGTCACTCACCCTATAAGTAGCAGAACTGAATTTCAGAGCAAGTCTATTCATCTCCAAAGTCCACACTGTTTCAAACATGCTGGGCTGTCTCAGAATTATACTCAAGGAAAATGCAAATAAGCTCAGAGAGGCAGATAACTTGTGTGCTTGTCACAGCAGAGTATTCTATGTAAAAATGTTTTCCATTTGCTTTTGTGTAATGAATGAAGTAAGTGGGAGATACATTTTTGAAGGGCAGAAAAATATTAAAGGTGTTTGTGGCGTGGGTCTAAAGAAATTATGAAAGCTGATATTAGATTGCTTAAGCTCTTTCATTATAACCAAACATGTAGAAAGAAGTAAGGAGGTAAACAACAGGGAGAAAAAGGGGGGTAGATTCTTAATACTAGCACAGAAATTTTTCATTTTTTCTTTTAATAGCAGCAACGATTTTACCTATGAAATGGATCTTGCCTTCTTGATTTTAGAGCTTCCTAAAACCAGAAAGGAAGTGTGATACCTTGATTATAATTTGGTCCTGTGATTGTCTGCTATTCTTTAGGGTTCCTCTTTCCCTTCATTTTAGAGTAGAGGTTGTCAAAATTAAATCATGACCTGGGATGATTTTCACCCTCACAGGAAAA
>NC_138381.1:27534831-27610424 GCF_054177405.1 Leptonychotes weddellii | reverse complement strand
GAGGGGAGAAGGGGAGGAGGAAGGGGGAAGGGTAGGGGCAGGGGAGAGGAAAGGGGAAGGGGAGGGGAAGGGGAGGAGGAGAGAAAGGGGAAGGGGAGGGCAAAGGGGAAGAAGAGAGGAAGAGAAGGGAGAAAGGGAAGGGAAGGGGGAAGGGGAGGTGCAGAGGGAGAAGCCTGAGGAGGGGTTCCATCCAGGGACCCTGGGATCATGACCTGAGCCGAAGGCACATGCTTAACCAACTGAGCTACCCAGGTGCCCCTGAGAACATTTCATAAAATATTTTTCTTCCACCCTACCTTCCTCTTGGTATCAGGTGGGAAATGGTTTGGTAAATAAAACCTGAGTTATTTTCAGTGTTCCATCTGTGTTCAGCTGCCAACTGTCCCCGTCATGTAGCTTTCAAGGAATGTGCACTCTTCCTGATTCTACAGTATCTGCCTAGCACACCATCACTTTTGGCAACATGGCACATGCATATTGGTTATTCTTGCCTATCTGCCAAATTTTGGCCCACAACCTTACTTTGACCTCTTTGTCTTACTGAGCATCCTAAACAGAGAGTGGGCTTATTCATCTTCAAATCCATTGTCACCAAAGAGTATTCATGCTAGCCTGAGCCTAGCTTCCTCCCAAGCCACAGTCTCCCCTCTGTTCACATACCTACTATACTTCTATTGGTTCCAGTTTCTTTCTCTATATCCAGGGTTCTTCACATCACAGAATTTTAGAATACTGCTTAGTTTTATTTCACTATGTAAGTGTGGTGTCTTACTCCCTGTCCTTTCTCAAAGATGAAAGAAGGAAATTGAATTTATAAATATTTTTGAGAATTTACTACCATAGGCTTCACAGGAGAGAAAAGACCATATAAAATCTATTTCCTATCCTGCAGGAATTTGCATTCAAGATGGGGAGATCAAGTATAAAAAGACTGCAAGTCACATAAAAAGGCAAGATTTAAATAACATTTTAAGACCACAAACCAGACACTAGAAGAACCTGTATAGTTGTGAGCAGTGATGAAATGAAGAGTCAGAAAGAATTTTAAGTGTAAGGGGACAAATGTTAGACTGGAGGAGACTGGGAAGATATGAAGGAGCAGACAATACTTCTGCAGAATCTGGAAGTAAAGATAAAACTGGATAAATTGAGAGAAAGGAAGAGAGAGCTTATGTTGGAATAATTATATGAATACTATACGGAAGAAGCCTCAAGAATTTGAGAGGTAGAAGTAGAGTAATTTGTCTAGAAGACAGATCATTCTGGTTGGTATGGGTCTTTTTAGATCAGGGCATAGCTCACACTGATAGAGGGGGAGAGAGAGACAGAGAGGCTAAGAGAGAAATGAGAGACTCAGGGCAACAAACCTTCTCATAACAGGACCAACATAAAATAACAGTTCTGCATCATCTTGGCTTTTGTAGCCTTGGTTCTGGATCTTCATGCTTGTACTTCATTGGACTCCATTAACAAGGTATTCCTGATTTTCTACTTCAACCCCTCATTGATTCCTCCTGACTTCTGACATTTGTCTCTGTTCCCAAATTTCTGCCCTGTCTGGACTGATTCCTCTATGCCATCCAACACAACACCGCTCCCTATGTGACGAGCCTTGGGGATGCCTCCTTGATGATTAGTTGATGGACAGGCCCACATGGTCTCACACATCAGGAGTCTTGCGGACTTTGGATGTCAGCCTGTTGGCAATGGGCAAGCCACTGAAGACGTTTGAGCAGGAGAAGAGAAAAGCAAAATGGACAATTGCCCTGATGGTGAAATGGGGAGCAGAAAGCAGTGGGCTGTCCACATAGGTTAAAAGATGATGGGAGGAGACCAATTAGTTAAAGTACAATTCAATTTCAAATAACAGGCACGCCCCTTGTGCTTCTAAATAAAGAGTCTGATTTCTTCCATTTAACAAAAATCTATATGTGTAGCTTATTATTAGCTGTTCCTACAACCATTAAAGAGGGCTCTCCATTTCAATGTAGCAAAGCTGCTACTGTGGAGAACAAAGGGACTATCTCATTATTCAAAATGTATTAAAACAACACATGTATTAACGAAACAAATTTCAGTCCAAATTCGAGCACAGGTCTGCTCTGTTATAAACTGTAGCCCCTATAAGCAGACCCTCTGTGCTAGTATAACAGGCCAGGCTATTGTCCTCAAATCCTCAAATCCTTTCTCTCTGAGGCAGTGCGGGGTGTGTGTGTGCCTGTGATGGGTCAATTAGGATGAATACAGGGATTGCTTACTAGGGTAACTAGCAACGTGCCATTATTATTGTCAGTGAAATTGCTACTCAAGAGACTAAAGCTGCAACTAATCAATATAAGGATACAGAGAGCAAAAGTAGGCATAGAGCAAGTGGAGAGACAATGACACATTTACAATATTCAACCCAAATCACATTTTCCTATAACCCATTTAAAGATCTGCCATTACTCTCCCCTACCCTACTAAGGTGAACTCCCTTAGGTGGAAATGTGGGAGAGGGGGAAAGGAAGGAGGGAAGGAAGGAGGAGAGCAAGCAAGGGATTTAATGAGGATGGAATATCTTGGGCATTATAATTCACAGTATTTAATATTTTCTAATATCTATGTAACAGCCCTCTGAGGTAATTTTAAATAATGTCATTTTTTTAAATTTTTTGGATGGGAAAAATAGAGACTCAGAGTTTGAGTGGCCCCTGTAAGCTCAAATGCTATTAAGGACAACTTGTTAAAGACAAATTATCCATTTACGTTACATGCATTATCTGGCACTTATCATGTGCGAGGTTTTGTTATTTGTTATTTGTTATTTTTATTTACAGATGAGAAAACACAAGTCTGGGTTTCTGCATGCCCAAGCCTTCGGTTCACATTGTTCTCATAATTTCTATGCTGAGGCGTCATCTTACAGATCCAGGGCAGGTGGAGAACATGGGACATGAGCGGTCTAGCGTACGATGGTTCAGAGCACAGGATGTGGCGGAGGCTGACTCCCACAGGGCAACCACAGGTTCTGGGTTTCTGCACGAGTTACTCAGCCTCCCCAAGCCTCGCTTCTCTCCTCTGTAATCTAAAGAAAATCACCCCAGCTACACTGCATTGTCTTAGAGGATCCCATGAAATAATGTATAGAAAGCACTTAGAACAGAATCAGGCACATTAAAGACTCAAAAATTCACATTATTTTCATTGGGGTAAGAAACTGAAAGACAGAGACATAGTTTGGGCAGAACGAGAATCATCCCTCCTGGTGTGTGTCCACCGGCTTCAGCACAGGCCACACTGACATGTTTCTCATTTTAAAGCGTGTGAAGAGGAAGTATGGAGTGATCAACTCTCTAAGGTTTCCTTCTCCCTTCAGTAAGTAACTACTCAAACACCCAAGCAATGCCTTCCCTGCACAAGCCATCTTCTAAACAAAGACCTTCCCTTACCACATATCTTATCAAACCACTTAAAAATCCTTGTCTGGTGTCTCATTGTGAGACCACCAATTTTCTCTACAATCTTGTTCTAGTTCAAGTCAAGATTTTTTTCCCTGGGATTCTCAACCTTGTGCATCCTCTGATTCCCTTCCCAATACAACATCCTTAGCTTCCTCCAGCGTCCTCCAGCGTCCTCCAGCCCACTCATTGCTTCACGCACACTCCAGGGAGAATCTGGCACATACTTCTATCTCTCTGATACACTCGGCAGCGGCGGGATGCTCAAGCACCTGCGAGTGTGGAGACCAGAACAGGTCCTATTCCAATGCTGATGTGATGCTGTTGGCAGAGCAGACAAAGGGCAGGATGGATTACCTAGCACAATTGTCAGTAGTGACCCTTAGCTGGTGCCCACTGATGAACCAGAAGAGCAGATGGCACTGCTCGGGGATGGTCCTCAGAGAGCTGCCATTTATGAGCAAAACCCAAGGGGTTGAGTTGAGAACATTGCTGGGCCTTGTAGATAACAGCCAAATTCAGGGATCAGAGAGTTTCAGGCATGCTTGTAAGCAATGCAAAGGATGGCCCTCTATCAGAGAACATACACTCATGACACCACCACACTGCAAAGACACACACACACACACAAAATAATCACCCTCAGCAGCCTAGCTTCCAATTAAGAGAAGCAGATTTTATGCTGGTTTATAAGAGGCAGCATGGTTCAATGGGAAAACCCATCATCCAGAAAGTCAGGAGGCTTCTGGTTCCAGTGCTGTAGCTGAGCAGCTAAGCCACCTATAGGAGGTTCCTCTCACTTCTTGAGCCACAGTGCACATTGTTTTCAAAATACCATGTGTACATCTCTCCCTTCGCACCTACCCCATTGCACAACAGTTCTCTGTTCTCACATCCCTTTCACACTGCTAGACAGGGTGGGGGTTGTTATTCTTGGTAATAGTTCTGGGCCTTTCATAGGTCTAGGCACACAGACCACACACATGCAAGATACACACAGACACACACAGACATACACACACACACATCCTCCATTCTTATTAAATAAAAGACAGAGAAGGTTATTTCCCATTTGTGAGCTGGAGTTTCTTTCCATTACTCTGTAATATACACATACAGAGAAAATATTCTCCCTAAAACAGATCAGCACCCAAGAGATTTCAAAAATCCACCTGATATATCCAGCACCCCATTTACTTTCTTCATTAACATAATTCCAGTTTTTAATGATTTCTTATTACTGTGTTACTTGATTTTGTCAAGCTGAGGGGCCTGTCATCACTTCCCTATGTGGATGAGGCCCCCAGGGGTCTCGGAATGAACCAGAACGCAAGATGTCCTTGGTGCCTAAACCTTGTTGGGTCAGAACATCCCATCCTCCCCTGGCTACACCTCATCAGGGTAATACTCTCTGTAGTTTCTATATAAAATTAAAATTTGCCATGTACTTTGGTGTCTATGATTTTGTCTGTTGTCTGAAATATATCTATGAAGATTCAGCTGAAGTCAGAACTCAGGTACATTGTACCATCTCCTCAAGAAATACAATGAAAACTCTCAGCGTGGGAAAATGAAAATAGGGTGAGCACTGAACTGAAAGATGTGTGGGGGCCTCGGGCTCATCATTTTGTATCTCTGTGTCTTTGGGCACATTACTTTTTTCTGTGGGCCCAGTTTTATCATGTATGAAGTGCAGACACTAATGTCTACCTCACGAGACCGAGATGAGGAGTAAATGGGGTCTGGTGAATGCAATAGATCGTTGGCCACTGCTGCTCCAAAGTGAATGTGTAGTTGTAAGGCACCGAGCAGCATAGGGGTAGTCAGGAATCAATACAAGTTCATTCATCTCCAGACCCTTCTTCTGATAAAGACATAGGATGGTACTAAGTCTTTTTTTTTTTTTATCAGTTTAAAATCTATAGAGTGCTTATAATCGTGGAAATATTGTTCGTCAACATCTTTTACCCGAATTACACTTTCAATCGTTATTTGAGCCAGTGGCTCCCAATTTACTTTTCTACTGAAACTTACTTGGACCTCTTGGCCAATTCTTGCTGACAGGATTGTGGTGAGTGATGATGTGCAGTATGATCAGGGTTTTGACAATTAAGAGTGAGAGCAGAGGGCCGCCGAGTCTTGAAATCTTTTCATTTTTCCCTGTTTATTTTTTCTTTTGCCTTTGCAGTTCAGAGGGTTCAAATAACACATGGTCATGATGTGGCAATTATTCAGCTTTGTCAGATCCAAAGTTCTGCTAATGAGGTTAAACACAGAGCCTTAGGGACAGGGATGATGCACTTGATTGTTTGCCTTGATTTAATTCATCAGATAAAGGCTCGATTTTCTACCTGCTTATACCAGTTCATTGTGGTTGAAGGAATTGGTTTTGTGCTGCTTCCTGTTTACCTCAGAAAATATTGTTATTGCTTTCATTTTATAAAATCCTGCTTCACAAAACTCAACGTATAAAAGAGACCAATTGCAGGAGAGTGTGGGGCAGAGTAGGATTGCCTATTTTACAAATGAGTTGCCTCTTAAAAAAATTCACAACGGATGCATTCTAATGAATTCTGAGTCCCCTAAAACTTTTTATGCTTTCAGCTTAGTTGCTTTGTTTGGTCTTAGTTTTCACAGTTTTCTGAGATAGTTTGAAAGCATGACTCAGGGGAGATTTTTCCAAATGCCCCAAAGATACCAAGTTATCAAGATCCCTCCATTATTGTGATAGCCCTCACATGGCTGTTTCTCTTTGCATGCCCTGTTCCTGTTAAATTCTGTTCCTCTCCACCCCCCACTTTCTCTGTACTTTTCCTTCTCAACTTCAAGAAATCCTGTTCATCCCTTAATACACAATTCAAGTGTCACCTCTGCTGAGATTCCTTCTTAGATTTTACATGCAGATTTAGCCATTGCTTACCCTGAGCTTCCACAGTTCTTAGACAGAGGCCCATTATAAACTTACCAGTTTGTAGTATACAATATATTTCCCCCCATGACAGGGTAAGGTCCCAGAGGGCTGGGGTCGTGGCTGGAATAGCAATGAGGAACACCACCCTCTCTCAACTATTTCGAATATATTTTACCCCTGACAAAATTTCATCAAGGTAATTTCAAAATGTGTCCTAGGAGTGGAGAAGTCCATGTCAATCTCATCTGATATTCGAATACGTTATCTACTTTTCTCACGAAATCTGATGGAAAACAATTTCAAGTTAGAAAACGTGAGTCACTTTCCTGTTTCTTACTTCCTTCTGTATCCTCTTGGACAAAAATCAATACTTCTGTGCCTCAGATGCCTCGTCTGAACACAGGGAATAGATGGCCTGCTCGCCTCAAATTATTTTATCCTCAATTCAGGTCATAAAACAGAGTAGGAAAAATCTATCTTGGAAAGTAAGATCTTATTATTATTGGATAAGATCTGCTGAATAATTTGAGTCTGAGCTGGAAGAACCAGACGGGAATTCAGGGGAAGAAAGCAGACACTAGCCATGCTCTGTCATGGAGCAAAAGCCCTTATGTTTCAAACTACAGAGACAGCGAAATGTTCATGTTTAAAACAGCTACAAGGATTGTTTAGACTCCATTAAATTCTTAAGCCACAGCTGTGAGATTTTATTATTTTTCTTTGTTTTGAGGGAGGGGAGGGGATGGTAGGCAATGGAACAAAGAGATGGAGGCTTGAATGTGCGTAATTCACACCAAATTCATTGGGTAATTGATCCAATTTTTAATTACAATACCCTGTGTAAATACTTGGATATGGAGTAAAAACAGACTCAAGGGGTTCAGGAGGGTTGTGCTGCAGATGTGACTCTGCCACAATTGTGGCATGAATTTGGCAAGTCCCTTCAACTTCCCGGGCCCGGGTTCCTCCATCTTTCAAATGGGGTAGGGACTCTTTCTTGTTTATCCTGTTTTCTCAGTATTTATAACACTCTTGGATAATATTAGGTATAACTTTAAATTATATAAATATAAATGTGATAAAAATGTTTTATTTATAAATAATATAAATATGTTTGTGTACTTGTATTTAAAGATAAAAAAGGTATAGATACATAAATGAGAATATTAGTCTAGATGGTAGAAATTTCTTTTAGATATAACATTCAAGAGGTAGAGAATGCATTACCAACAGGCCTATTTTCTTTCTTTCTTCCTTTCTTGTTTTGTTTTTTTTAGAGAGAGCGAGAGCGTGGGGGTTAGGGAGGAGCTGAGGGAGAGGGAGAGAGAGGATCCCAAGCAAGCTCTATGCTCAGCATAGAGCCATGCATGGGGTTCCATCTCACGACCCTGAGATCATGATCTGAGCTAAAACCAAGAGTCAGACGCTTAACAGACTGAGCCACCCAGGCACCCTATTTTCTTCTTGATAGTAAGTGGTAGAACTCTTTGCTTTTCCTTCTAGGGCGTTAAATAGAATGTAGAAGAATCAGGTAAAACGTCACAGAAATCTATCATTACCTCCATGACCAAGCACAAGTGGTCACCCTGGGACTCAGTTTTTCCATTTGCAAATTGGCCACAGCTATTTAGATTGTGAAGATTGGCGATTAGCATGAAAACCATATTTCCATATCTGCCACAGGAATGTTCACTTCCTTCTTGCTTCCTCTCTATGGGAACTAGCACAGGGCCCATGCATAGTACTTGCTCAATAACTTGATTGGTGGTTTGAGATTTCTCAAACACAATACAGTTATTTGCCCATACATTTTAAATCTTGTGGGAATTCCTGTTTCAGTGAAGTTGAAAATCCTTCCAAAATTTCCTACTCACCAAAGGATGTCTTAGTAAAATATGGATACGGGGGAAAAAAAAAAAAAACTAATTTCACAGTAAGCATAGACAATCTCCAAGATTCTGTTCATTTAAAAATTATGGTTCCAGTAAATTAAGTTTCTCATTTATGTTCAAGGCAGACTCAGAATGACTCAGAATTAGAAACAGATGATAGCTTGATACATCTTCTTTAATTTCTTCAGAACAGCAGATATCTCCTTGAAATCCCTTCATACAACCCACCTTAATAGGTTTGTACAATTCTTTCACATAAACCATTGAAATTGTGGGAAGAAAAGTAAATTGGGGCTCTGTTGATCCAGATATTCAGCAATACAAAAAGTGGCTTTTTTATTTAAAAAAATTAGTTCATTTGAAAACAAACATTTTAACTTTCAAAAGAGGTTAATGTTGAGAATCAGTGCTTGAATATTTGTATACTGTTAACACCAAATGAATCACAGGGGCAAAGCCCAAGAGGAAGATGTGACTCCGTCACTCTGATTCCTAACGTTTAGCCACAAAGACGGCGTTTTTTGGACCTGGAATTGTCCTATGAATTATATTCTCTCTAAAGTAACAGCACAACAGAACTATTAACCCTCTTTTATTCTTAACCATCTCAGAGGTGAGCTGGCTACTCCTGTGTTAATCACACTGAAAAAGTTTTGCTCAACTATTTAATATACACAGTGAAGGTGAGAGCAACCCAGCATTTTGTTATGTCAACAATTTCTGCCAACATTTCATTATGTCAAAAATGTCTGGTTATTGGGAAGGTGACAATGATTAGTCAGTACAAACAGTATATGGGGAAGGTCAAAACACTAGACATAATGTCACCTCCAGGATAAGTATATTGCTGAAGGATGCCCTATCCTACATCTCCTCTCTCCACAGTCCATCTCCATGGAATAGATGACTAAAAACCAGTCACTCTATTCCCACATCCCCCAAGTTCCTGGTGAAACAGGAAAATACCCAGCCAGCAAGCAAAGGTAATCCACAGGCACACTGTGGGGCTTTTGCAGCATCTCTCTGACCTCACAGACTGCTGGTGGCATTTCCTTTAATTCCTCTCCTGCCTTCTTCTTAGAGCTGTTTCTCTCCTATTTTATTCTCACATTGTTCTTCCTCCTTGTATCTGACTGACTATATTCTTTCAAAAGATAGTTTTATTTTGCATGGATTATTTTCTCTTTATCCTTCCTCCTTCTTTCCCTCCCTCCCTAATCCTCACCTATTTTGATTCTTCCCCTTCAAACCATTACATTAAAAAAAAAGAAAAGCTTTTAGAAAATTCCTCATTCTTACCCAGTTGCAAAGTTTTTTACTTCACGTTTCCTTATTAGAAGAGATAACTTATTTTTCTCACTTAGACCAAGCATTTAGTGATTGACCAAATTCAGATTCACCTATTTCTTTTCTTTTTATAGTAATCCCTTATGGTGTTTTTTTTTTTAGGAGGGGTGATGTGGGGGGTTTTCAATTTTATGTCTCTTCCTCCTTTGTTGTCTGCTAGAGTCTCACTCTCTCTTCTCCTTTCTTTACTGATCAACTTTCTTACCACCTGTAGACTCACTACCAAAGTTATCAACTTTTTTTGGCTGGGGATATTTCTTACGCCAAGAATGTTGGCCTCAACTTTGAATCTTTTGTCAAGCACAAAACTATGGAAGATATATATATATATGTAATATATTACATATATATGTATATGTCCATGTATATATATATATATTATATATATATATTAGATATATATATATATAGTCCATGTTAACTCTAATATTTCTTCTGGCATCCCCACAGATATATCCCTCATGGGGATCTTTTTGAATTTATATAAAAAGTTATATTTACTTTTTTATTTTCTAGTGATAACCATAGCCCCAAGATAGTCACCTTTTGATCAGCCTCAAACACTGTTCCTATCTATTGTTTGAATTTGTTATATTTGGCCTTTTGAGCCCCTCAAGAAACCCGACCACTGACAACTTCTGTTGTGTTTTTTTTTTAATGGAGCAAAACAGATTTACCAGGCTTTACCTCCATTAGCATCCCATGTCCCTTTAAGATGTAGCTTTCTCTTCTAAACCTGTTAACCACAAAATTTGGTTTGATTACCCTGCACAGGTCCCACAAAGAATGCCATTCCTTCAATCCCTGTCACTTTCAAAAACCAACTTTCCTCATGGCTTTCAAAGACCACACCATACTATGTCAGATCAGAGACAAGGAAAAGGGGACAGGGAGATCCTAATCAAAGAAACAAACACAACAATCAGCACTGATACTCCTTCCTGTGTGTCTGTGTTTGCGTATGTGTGTTTCATTGACTATTCATAGCACCTCTTTCTTCATGTGAGTATTTTTGAGAACAGGAGCATATTTTCCCGATACCATGGCTATTTCATAAATATCATGTTATTAACTTTAAAAAGGACATATAAATTATGATCAAATATCACCCAGCAAGAAATCAAAGGAAAAAAAAAAAAAGATGTTCTTTAAGTTCTATACGTTATCACTGGCTGTCTTTTCATTCTGACTTGTCTACATCTTTTCAGCAGTCCTTATTACTTTTAAACATCCTGTCAGATACTTGCGTTTAACTGCTACAGCTAGCTAGCCCCCCACGGCATTACTATTATCATTATTATCAGTATTCACTCTATAGAGTTGCCTCTCCAGAGCTCCCTCCTTCCCCAGCATTTGGTATTAAAACTTACCGCTTTTACCAACTCCCCCAGCTCCCAGCATTACCACCTTGTACTCTCTGGACCCGCCTGATGCACGGCTGGGGGAGCAGCTGGCTTCGTTTTCTACCTCCATCTTACCCGAGAGACGGGAGGAGAAAAAAGAAAAAGTCGCCCGCCCGTGTCAGGTGCTCGCTCAGATACTAAGCAACTCTAAAACTGTGTCAAAAGAAAGGTTTAGTACGAGGTAAGAACCATCAGCGTCGGGGGGCTCGCTGCTGGTCCTCTTGCTCGAGCGGGTCTCATAGCAACCACTTCAATTGCCTCCAATAAAAATCTGTCTTTTACATCCCCTCCTCCTTCCTATCCTTCACTCTTGCGTCTCCCACGATTTCTCTCATTCTCTGTCTCTGTCTCTGTTTGTTGGTTTTTTTTTTCCCCCTTTCCCTCCTCCGTTTCTTTCTTCATTCCCCTTCCTCACTCTGTCTCTCCTTTCTCTCTCCTGCCCCCTGCATGGTCGCAGTTGTTAGAAGCACGCATTTGGCTACTTTCCAGGCTGCTCGAATGGAGTGAATCTAAGACTTAGAAGATGCTATGTCTCACAGGCTGACTTCTGTAGCTACAGCTTTAAAGACACTATTTTCTTTTAATCAGAGTCAATTAATTAAGAAAGATGTCTGTTGCTTATCTCCTTGCTTCCATCTTCTTGCAGGGTTTTCATTCTGGGAAAAGAGATGTTACCAATTGAGAAGAAAAAAACCCCAGTAACTCAGGGCTCTTAAGGACGGGTCTTTAGTGTTGTTGAAATAATAGCTGGCTACCAGAAATTGTTTCAGCTCACTTGACAGCTGCAGTTCTAACATAAGGAGGTATTTGAATTAGGTCATTGCCATGTTTGGACAGGGATCATCCTTGTTTACACTAGTTAAGGATAATCTAAAACACAAGGATTCTGCCAAGCATGAAAGAGATACTTAATAAATATTTTTGCTGACAATTATGGCAGTATTAAAGATCCTAGAAGATTCTTTTTCAAATGTCCAAACTCCTACCTCTTATTTGAATTCTTTCAAATTCTGCTCTTCTCTACTTTGTCTGTTTTTCTTTGAAAAATTGTTAAATTATAGAGGTCTTACAATGCTTTCAGTAATCACTAATTGTCATAGTCAGACCCTGTCTTTCAAACAAGTGATAATGATGTTCTGTAGGTTTATTGTCTATTTTCTGACTGTGAAATTGTATCATGATTAGATGCAGTCAAGTGTTTGGTATACATAGACTTATCTTTCTATTTAGATGTTAAAATCTTCTAGGAAAGGAACTGTATTTAATCAGTTCCTTATGACTCTAGAGTGTATGACCAAGCATTGGGCACAGAGGAGATGCTCAACATATTTTTGTTGGTAACTGGAGAGGTAACAAATAGTCATAGCCAAGAGCACAGGATCTGGAGCCTGATTGCTTGTGTTCAGATCTGGACTCAGCCACTTAATAGCTGTGTGACCTTGGGTAAATTACTTCACCTCTCTGTGCCTCAGTTTCTTCATCTATAAAATGGTTTATTAAAACCCTGCTCTATTAACTCATTAAGTGAGTTGAATGTTTGCACAGTGCTTTAAACAGTGTCTGGCAAATTATAAGCACTATTTAATTGTATGATATCATGATTATGATTATTATTTTGAGTTAATGGTGCTCCCAGCTCACTGTTTATAAGCACTCACCAGAAGAGAAAATCATCTCAAGTGTTTATTGGCCATCTACATGCCTTCTTTGCTAAAGTATCTGTTCAAAGTAGATATATCAAGATGTTTGTTTCTTCATTACTGAGTTTTGATGGTTCTTTATATATTCTATATAAGTGTTTTATCAGATGTATGCTCTGCAAATATTCCTCCCCAGTCTGTGGCTCTTCTACAGTGTCTTTCAAAGGGCAACAGTTTTAAATTTTGATGGAACCCAATTTGTGCTTTAAAAAAAGTTAAGCGACTGCCTTCGGCTCAGGTCATGATCCTGGAGTCCCGGGATCGAGTCCTGCATCGGGCTCCCTGCTCGGCAGGGAGTCTGCTTCTCCCTCTGACCCTCCTCCCTCTCATGCTCTCTGTCTCTCATTCTCTCTGTCTCAAATAAATAAATAAAATCTTTAAAAAAAAATAAAAATAAAAAAATAAAAATGAACCTTCCTCCTGGACGCTCCCATCGGACACCCTGCTTGTATCACTCTTATCCTCGACGAGGTCAGTATCATTCTTCGTCTCTTCAGGAAGCATGTCACCCTCCAAGTTCTAGCTTTAGTTCAGCCTCTTCTCGTGTTTAACCTCTGTGCCTGAAGAGTCCTACAACTTATCCTCCCTGAGGACAGTCTCCCTGTCCTTTCCCCTTTTGCACTACTCAATTCATTCTGTATACTAATGTCAGGGAAATCCACTGAAAATGTCAACCTGACCAATCCTATTGTACACATATTCATGAATCAAATGCCTAAATAACACAGTCCAATAGCCTAGAATGGTACATAGGAACACAAAGCATTTATTCCAGTCTTGTGTCCTCACACTCCATAGAACAGAGTCAGGCAAAGTGGGCTACTTGCCTTTCTTCCAACAAAACTGTCATTTCCATAATTGGATCTAATAAAGAACTCTAGCTGTAGTATAATTATCCTTTAATTGATTCACTGAAACTTTATTCCTCAATGAAAAGAGATATGTAAACAGTAGCATTTCGATTCAAGGCCTTTCTGGGTTTTGTTTCTACTTCTGGTACAAAATTCTTATGACTTTGAGCAAATCACTTGTGCCTCTGGCTATCTGTTCCACCATCTGTTACTCTGTTTTCCATGTCAGGCATTCTGATTTGGTGGTAAAACACAGGGATTGTCATGCCAGCTGTGTCCTTGGTGTTCTTTTTTACAATTATTTTAATATTGGTTAAGAGGAAAGAGCCCATGGAAATGTCTTTTAACGGTAAATAGATGAATGGCTTGTCAAATATCAGCGGGCATTGTGAGAGGGAAATTTAGTGAGTTAGTCTTCTCCTCAATGTTTAATGCATCTGTCCATACTCCTTAAATGGAAGTCAGCAAGATTTTTCCCTATTTACATGGAAGATGAAAAACAGGAAGGGCGGGGTGGGGGGGACTTCCCCAGTATAAAGCTTTGTCTACCTCTTTTTTGAAATTCTAAGGTACTCCACTCTAGTCCCTTCTCTTGAGTTACTAAGGGCCACAAAACTCCTGACGTTTGAACTTTGAAGCATTCTAATGCTACTGATTTTCAGTTTTGGTTAGTGAACCTTTGTGAATTTGCATGCCTGGTTCCTTAACCTGTGCACCCAAAAGTCTAAGGGGGTGTATGTTCACATGTGTGCATGTGTGTTTGCATGTCAGAGATGACGGGGAAGAGGAAGGGAGAGAAAGGGAAAAGGAAAGAAAGGAGGGGTGAAGAGAGAGGAAGGTATCTTTCAGGTGTATACATGAAATTGAAATGCAATAGCTGGGTAACTAAAGTCATTACATGGCAGATTACTAAACTCTTAGGAAAATCATTAAATGATTGAAGTTTATATTTGCTTCCTCTAACCTACCCTGGTACTTGCCATCCTTTTTGAATGTCATGTGATTCCCTTTGAGTGCTCATGTCCATCAGATGAAGACCCAGGTGTTCCAAGTAACTTGAGCAAGACCTTGATTTTCTTCTAATCAGAAGCTTGCATTATTTACTTTCATATGTCTATGGTACAATTATACTAATATATGCAATGATAACTGTGAGGCTATGTGAGATAATGTAATGTTCAAGAAATATTTAATTTTATTCAGTATAATTTTGATACATTCTACTTGCTATGATTTTATCTTATAATAGATGCTATCAATTAATTATCAGTTTGAATTGTTGAATATTCAGAATATATTGTGTTCAAATTCTGGATAAATAAGAGCTACTAAAAACTACATTAATGTACAAAATGGTGCTATATCAAAAAAAAATGGGACTGTATCAGACTGAATAGATAATCAAGCTTTTTAATATTGTACTTGGATAATTTATATTCTGTTACAAATACCACCACACAGCCTTGTTATTAACATTAAGATAGTAGTTTTCTGGCACTTAAAAATTGAAATATTATTATGATTCTACCAAGAGTTAGTTGTGTAACTGTCTCAGTTTCCCCAAGAGCAAAGAAATTAGAATTGGGGAGGTGCCTTGAATACATTTAGGATAACCTTCCATCTGGGGAAGAGATCTCATACTCACTGATTACTGATCAATTCTTTGAATAAAGAGTAGCAGAGAGTTTAATATTTTACAAAGTATCCCATTATGACCACCTATGATAGTGGAAAAACAGATTTTGGAGTAAGAGAGGCCTCGTTATTGATTTGACTTATTTCACTAACTTAGCAACAGTGTGAAAGTGGACAAATCTTCTCACCTCTCAGAACTTTAGTTTCTTGTCTGCAAAACAAAAACCTAAAATATTTGGTATTTGTGAAGTTCAAATGAGATGACATAAATTCAGTGCCTGGGAACACTCATTTATGGTGTAAAATCAGAATATTAGTAAGTTCACTCATTTATCAAACACCATCCAAGAAAGAGAGAAATGGTCTGTCGGTCTTGGTCATTTCAGTCCCATGCAAGTGAGTACTGAGTTGAAGCAAGGACAGATCAGTGGGAGAGGTGCACAGTTTGTGCCAGATCATGGAGGAAACAGCATTTAATGCTTGAGGCCATTGCTCTGTCTAGTGTGTGCTATATAGGAGGGCATGCATGAGTAGGAGGGTAGCAGAAGAGAAATCTAGGAAACATAGTTTGGAAGTAAACTGATGGCCTTTTTTTTTTTTTTTTTCAATTCTGAGAAGTTTGGACTTACCCAGCAGGTGATGTGAAACCAGGAATAGTGTTTAAGCAGAGATGTAATATGAATGAGTGTGTTATTTCCAAAACTTGCAAAGTTCTCTCTAAAGGTAGTGTGGAGAATGGATTACAATCAGAATAAGCTAGAGACCAATAAAATGGCTTGGGTGCTCTTTCAGTCATCCAGTAGAGAGTAGATAATAATTTGAACTCGATGGGGTAGGTTCAGAGCTGAGAAACTGGGAAAGGGGAATGTGATCCACATCACATTACTAGAGGAAACTTGGCAGATATTAGTGCTCCATGGGCCTGTGGGAATAAGAAACAGACAGGAACCAAAACTAGCTGAGGTGTTTTGCTTAGATCACTGGTTACACCAGAAGGTTAACAGTATCACTGCTTGAGATACAGAATCGAGAAAGAGTGGGCAGGGCTGAAGTCAAGGAGGGAGAAGTGAGTAATGAGTCAGATTTCTATTGCATTAAGTTTAAGGTACTTTTGGAATATCTGGTTAGATATATAAGGAGGACAGTTTCAAAAGATAGGTTTGGAGTTCAGAGGAAAGGCAGAGGCTTAGAGATATGGATTATGGATTAGGAAATCTTTAGTTTATTAGTGGGAAATGAAAACACAGCAAGGGATGAGATTCTGCAATCTCTTGCTAGAAAGAGGAGAGAATAAAGGGTATCTTTATGAATGGACTATAATCAACCAAGATAATATTTGCTGAGTTCTCTGTGCAAGGTACTTGGGTAAGAATTTTTTCATCATTTTCTTATTAAATCTGCACGAGAATACTATAAGATGTAGATCCATATTGCCAAGAGGATAAAAAAAGAAATATACAGAGACGTAGGAAAGCCACCAGAAGAATAGAATGCAAGCAAGGAGAGTTGGTCAATCCTATTGGTCATGTAAGAATAGAAGTGCCATTCCATTTAGGAAATGAGAGCTCATTCATGAAGAGCGCCATCTTGGTAGAAAAGTGAGCATGGAAGGAAAATAGTAAAAGACAACAAAATGAGTAGGACTTGAGGAATTAAGCACATATATACTTTTCATTTCAAATATTTGGTAGTGACAGAAAAGAGTGTGATAAGATCACATATTGTCCTTGTTTAAGATATGACTTGGAATGGTTATAAAATTGATGGGAAATAATTCCTAAAATATAGTGGGCACAATAGTCATATATAGCAATTAATGTTCTCATTATGCATATTTAAAAATAGCTCATCAAAGATGTTACAACTAGGGAACAGGAAATACCAGGACTTGATCTTAATTTTAACAATGAATACTTAATAATCATTCATCTTTAGTTTTTAAAAATACATTTTTTCTGTTCCTGTAAATTTTTTAAACAACATTTTATTACAGCTCCGTGATAGATCTTGACTTTTTTGTGTTAGTTATATTGTTTGGTTTTGCTTTCAACTAAGAACTTCCTCTTTTTATAACCTATTATAAACTTTCCCTCACTTAACTCCAATCATTCTTGTCCTATTATCTTTTGTGACTATAAATAATTTGCTTTGTTTATTTTGTTACCTTGATGATATTTATAGATCATGTCATAGAGATTCTCCCTTGGAGATCTCTCTTTTCTAGACTGTAAATTTAGTCCCTTATGTCTAAACTCATGTCTTGTCCTCTAATCCTGGGATATATTTTGTTGACCTTCTGAATTTTTTCTCAACTCATCTCTATAGCTTGTCAGTATTGCAAGAAGCAATTATGGTAGAAAGCTAATAATTTGAAATGGTATCTAGTAAAGAGCCAAGTTATAGCTTCTCTAACATTCTAATTAAAATAGACAAAGCCAGGGAACAATAAGGCTAACTAGAGAAAACAATATCACGGACATTTCTGGACTTGGCTTAATAAAATCAGTCTGCTGTCCCAAAAATTAATAGGGAAATTTGTGAAACTTATATACTCTCTGCACCCACCCCCAACTTAGAGATGAGGGTTGGCACCAAACACGAATGAGACATGGATCATTCCACTTTCCAAATGCTGATTTTGAGATGGTCAGAAGCCCACCTTCCTACCATCTTCTAAGAAAATCTATTCATAACTGCAACTCACAGAAATGGCAGTATGTCAGGTACATGAGAGGGGTATGGATATTTAAGTATTGCACCCTGGAAAGTTAGTCTCAACAAAACCAGAGAAATGAATAGCCCTAGAAGCAATGCATGCTAGATAATGTGGATTATCTAAGTACTCTTGTTCAAGAAAGTAAGAGTGAGGACCATTAGTCTGGTCAAACAAGTTCAAACAGATCCATACATCTGAGGATGGATGAGTAACCAAAAAAGGAGTTCCTGAAAAATACTGTGGCACCAGAAATAAAAGTTGCCGTGATGACAAAGAGAAAACTAAGACCTCTGAAAATCTTAAGCTCTTTAATTTTTGCTCCAAAAGAATATTTACAAATTCTTAAGAGTATGCCAGAATATGGCCACTATAAAACAGCAGAAAGCTCTAAAATGAGAAGAGTCTCTACACAAAAGTAGAATACTGTCTAAAGATAAGGATCTCAGAGTCAAGTAGAGTAGTTGGGGACACAACATAGCAACCGTAAAGTAATGCATGTTACTTTAGTACCAGATACCAGTATTGGCACATAGTAGGTTCTCATTAAATATCAGTTCCTATATGAAATAACAACAGACTGATTAAAAATAATAATAATAGAAAATAGTATTGAAAATGCAAAGAAACTTGTTTCAATAATGGAGTTTAACCCCAAACCAAAGATGGTAAAATCAGATTTGACATTATCAAAACTTAAATCAGTGGAAGTGGAGGAGAAACTTAAGAATTCTTCCCAGGATGCAGAGGAAAGGAAGTTGATGACAATGATGACAGAAATAATAGAGTTGGAGGACATTGAACTTCACCCTACTCATTCTTCTTCTCCTCATTCTTCTTAGAGAAGGAAGGGTGAGTGCACTAGGAACAGTGCTGCGTTTGATGCAAAGCACGAGTTAAACCATAAGGTCAGAAGCCAGTTGCTGCAGGAGCCCAGAAAGGGCAGGGAGGAAGTAGAATTTTTTTTCCTCCATTTAACTGCTATGTGTGTTTCTTAGGCAAGAAATATAAGGAACGGCGTCTTGGAAAGATACCAAACAGAAGCTAAAACAAGCTACTCTGAGGAGGATGTCCAACATAACACCAATGTGGAAACAATGGAATTCCAGCAAAAACAAAAGAACCCAAATCAGACACTGTGGGATCCAGCCAGGAAAAATGTCCTGAACTGATAAATCCATGTTAAATTAAGTGTCTTCATGTGTTATATGGGGAACAGCTCTTCCAGGAGTGAACTTTGCCTAGAGAGAATCTGATTTCCAGAAAATATCAGTTAATTATTTAAATCCAAAGAACTCATTCATGTGTCAGTTAGGTTTTGAGTCCCCATAAGAGGTCTTATTTTGTTACTGAGCATAGTTCATTAAGATGCATAAGAAAGAGTGTGTTGGTCCAAATGAAGATGGATGGCCAGCAAGAAACCTAAAAAATGAAATGGAAGTCAGTGGAGAAAGAGTTACCAGGGCCTCAACCCATGTACCTTATGTCAGATCAGGAGCCCCTGTCTGTGATTCGGAGAGTTCTAGGGGCCAACAGAGCCTGCTGCTGCCTTAAGCCTTGGATCATGTTAGTTCTGCACACATCAAGCAGAATTCTGGTATCAGTTTGCCCTTTGAAGAAGATAATGTGAATTCTGAATTCCAGAAAGACTTTGTCAGTCACCTAGACCTACTTCTCCGTCCCTGCAATATCTTTTACATCCCAGAGTTGCATTCATCCAGCTTTGGCTTGATATCTCAGAGACTGAGAGTTCAAGATGAACTAATTCAGTGTTTTATCATTGTGATTATTACAAATCATTTATTTATATTGAGATGAAGTCTTTCTCTTATCTTCTGCTTATCTTATTTCTGCCCTCAGAAGCGAGGTGGAAACAGTCTGGTCGCATTTGATGAGAAAGCCCTTTGCATCCTTTAGCACAATTACTTTATCCCTTCTGCTCTTCTTTCTAGGCACAGCATTTCCATGACAGTTTTGTGGCATAGATTAAGACTTTTTAGTATCCTAATTACCCCGTATAAAGGTCCTCTTCTAAATTCTTCCTGTTGCTAGAGCTCTGAAAGCTCATAATATCTGTCTGTCCACCCAGACAACTAATCTAAACATGACACTCCTCACAGTGAGACTGGAAAAACTGATAAAAATCACCTGCAATTGTAGTATCCAGCAAACATCCTGCACTGTTCTATGTGGCCCCAAAGCCCAATTGAAGTAATTCTTGGGTTTAATTGCTGCCTTATGTATGTGTGAGAATGGTGTCCATTTTTTTCCCAAATGCGGGTTTGCGCTTGGATGCAAAAATGCCTCGATCAACATCCAAGACAGCAGAAGCCATGAAATATTCACTAGCTGTGCATTTCTCCTTGCTTGCTGAGGCACTTAGTACCTCTCATAAATACCCCAAAATAGACCAGGAATGTAAAGTGTAGTGGATTTTGATGGTTGATCTCAATCTCCAATGGGAGAAGACATTGGCAACTCCAAAGAAATAATGTGGATTAAATGTTAGACAAATTAAAAAGTAAGACAAAATCCTTATTGAGATTGGTAGGTATTGATTCATTGTGAGACTAAGTACACACATTAAGGCTCTTAAAGCATCAAAAAATGCTACTGAGTTATTATTGGGTTTGCAGAAGAAAGATCAGGATACCTGATGGAAAAAAATTTCTATTCACCAAGAATTACAGCCTTCAGTTCTCTGCAGGCTGTGAACGGAATGAAGTTGGCTAAGGACTGAGGCAGAAATATCATTAGATATCTGTTAGATGCTTAAAGTAGAAAGTAAGAGTCTCCCAAACTGAAACCCGGCTGGGCTTTCTAGAGAGAGTAGCACTAGGAAACTTAGATTTTCAAACAAGAGAAGGATTGGTTGAAAATAATTTAAGCCGTTCTTAGCCATGAACAAGTTTAGCAGAAATTGTCTTATGAATTATTTTGAAGACTCTACAATAATAAAAAAAATAGTCTCAGAGCAGCAAAAGTTTTGAGAGTTTGTCCCAGAGAAGTTTGCCAGCTAATTAGGGACCTCCACAGATGGTCCTGCTGTGTCTTCTTGAATCCTTTCAGTAACAGACAACAAACCAGTCTTCAGCATGAATCCAAGGTACCAGTCATGGCTCAGTTAGGGACACAGCACCAGAAGACTATTTAATTCTCAGCTCTGCCATTTACTCCAAGGATGAAGCAAGATGCTTTACATTTTCATTATATATAAAACAAAACAAACAAAAAATAAAATTAGGAATAGCATCTGTCATAGACTATACAAATATTAGTGGGTTTTGTTTATCCTAAAATGTAAAACAAACATATGGTATATGGTTCTTTCATTATTAATTTGTTGAGGACTATAATATATTGAAGTAAAAGTGGTTTCTTTATAATTTCTTCCCATTTGCTTGAGTTTTACTGTGTACAGCTTCAGAGTGCAAATACAATCCTTCTCGAAAATAAATGTTCAAATGTTTGGAAGAAGTTATTTTTCTCCAGCTTAGATTTGTCTTTTGGAGGAAAGTACCCTAAGTTACTGCCAGGGTTTCTCTTTCAACACACTCTCCATTATACTGCTTATCTTCCTCTGAGCATATCATATCTGGTTTCTCAGTGCTGCTTAGAAAGGTGGGCTAGAAGTGTGCATAACCCTTCTGGTATCACTGAGTGCTCCTGGGTACAGTGGGGTAAATAAGGACCAAAATTCTATGCTTTTGTTTAGGCATCTTTTAGCCTAGTTATCTGTGCATTTATTAAAATCATTTTTGTTTTATTTTTGCATATGAATGTTCATTCAATTCCTCTTCCCTTTACTGTGTATTTTGTAACTGTTACTTCCCTAAATGGATGGTCAAACTTTTTAAGAGTGGAGATCACTCGTTTGAAACCCTAATGCTACCTGCCATAATTCTGGGCTCAGAGTGGGTCCCCAGAGAGATTATATGTTAAATTGAGTCTAATTGAACTGTACTTGAAATTTCAACAGACAGCAGCCTAGCTAATGTCCTAGCAGCCTCCTAAAGGAATATTCTTTAAATATTCTTCTCACACAAGGTAAGAAAATTAGAATCTCAGGAAGGAAAATAGGAGCTGGCAAAGACCACCTGCCTCCAATGCAATTAACCTCTGTTCCCTGAAAGCCTTCATTGTGAATATTCACCATGTCCATATGTAAGTCACACAATAGCATTGTCACTGCATCCCATCAAGGCTTAGGACAGGCTAGCTTCTTTAAGAAAATGGGTACACCTTGATCAGAACTTGCTAATATGTTAGTGACAATTTCCTTTAAACAGCCCACTTTGCATCCCAGTCTTTGCATCCCTGAATAGCATCCCAGTCTCCCGGTACGTTTAATTATTTCCAGGTCATTAACTATTTGATTGAGAGACCATGGGGAATAGGGAGAAGAGGAAGTGGAATTTAAAGCTAAAGGTTTGGAGCCACTCCTAATTGAAGGTCGACTAGAAAACTACTGAGCATCTGGGAATGAAGATCTAAGTCAGAAGCAAGCAAGGATTTTACTTGTAAAGGCTGTGTCGTCTTCTTGGAGCATCAGGCAGGGAAAAGATTGCCTGGGGTGGAGATGCTGAACCCTCACCCAGCTCCGCCCCCGAACCCCGCCCTGCCCTGAGGCCACCACTGTGCAGGGCTGCTCCTCAGAAGTTTCAGAGACTGACTATGCCTCTGCCATTCAGCCTGCTCTTCTGAATCCTGGCTCATCCTTTTCACAAATGATAGCTTTTTTTGCTCTATCTTCTCATGTGTGTGTGTGTTTGTGTGTGTGTCTGTATTAGATGAATTATAGCTTCATTCTTATATTTTTTCCATCCTTTTATTTTCCTCTCAGCCTTCTTAAGTCAATACATTCCAAATTGTGAGCATTTTCTTTTCTTTTTCTGCTCTTCTTTTTCCCTTCTTCTTCCTTCATTTTAGCTATTTTGGGAAAATAAACAACTTTTATGTAGCAGAAATTCTGACATTTTTCTCAGATCAGGGATGTGTTTTTAGACAGTTGAAGACTCCTGTCACATGCCTTAGATTGGGAGGGGAGTCCCAGAGAGGGAAGTCTGAGTTGGTCGGCTATAAGAATTCCAAGAAATAACCCAGCTGCCCCCTTGACCGATGGTGGGAAGGATAGCACTTGGGATTTCGCCCTCAGTGGAGCATCAAGCTGACTTTGCAGCTGAGGGAACACACGGCTTTCTGAGGCAAAAGGTCAGGTTGGATTCTCCAGATTGTGATTTTGAGATTAATGAGCCCCCCAGGGAGCTCCACTGGAGAGGATTTTAGAGAAATAAAAGTTTTCAAATAGGGAAGCCAATCCTCTTTGAGCAAGGTATCTCCACACCAAGCTGTCTGTGTAAGAAAACATCCCGTCACGTCCAGTGCATGGCCCACCACTATGGGGGAAGATTCAGAACTAAAATGTGTTCACATTTTGAGTTGAAAACAATTGATTTTCATAAAATGACTAAAATTTGTATGCATCTCTTGCTAGTCCTATAGTTATAAAGGACAGAAATCAACCCTACATGCAAGCAGGCCTAACTGGAGTTTTTCTTCCCTGTCATTTTTCCCTCTAAATAAAAATATTAGCTCTTTTAAAAACTAATCAAAATCATATTTGTACACAGTTTACAGATATAAAAAAGCCCAGGAAGGCTAGAATAAAAATTAAAACTCAAAGAAAAATTTGCATTTTGAGGGTGAATTTGGGAATTAATGCCACCAGATATGGCCTTATTTTTCATGAAGCTGTATATGAAGTAAGCTGACAATGAGACTGGAAAAAGTCTGCCTCAAACTTCCTAGTAGCATATGCTACAGGTGAATGATCTGTTTTCAATTTAAATGTTTGATTACCATTTCTAAATAACAACCTGATGAAATATGCATTTTCATTTTGAATGGGAAATAGGACATTTTGAAGGTAAAATAAAATTTTACTGTGATGTACAAAATATGCTAAATTTTGATCATCAATTTGCAGATGGAAAATAATTCAGATACTTCTTCTGATTTTACTTAAAAATTATCTTAAAGACACTTCTCAATTATTTGGAATGTGTACAGCACAGTTTTCTGTGATATCGCTTGAGATAGCAACCTGGTCCAGTCTCTTATCTACTCATATATCGGTGTATGAATTTGCATACTTTGCTCAGGACTGCCTATGAGTTGAGATTGTGTGGGAATCTTGTATAAATTGGTCTTACATGTAAGCAGAGTATATGGTCACCTTTATGAGGGATTTAGAATCTTACCTTCAAATGTCTACATCACACAAATGTCCTTGTGTTACAAAGTCTAGTGATTTAGATACTCACAACATGTTTGAGCCGAGAGGCATTTTTAGAGATGGTTTATTTACATCTCCTCATTTTACCCATTAAAAATCCGAAATCTAGAAAGACTTGGTGATTTAGCCAGGCTCCTCATCTATCTTGTTAGTAGCTGGGTGAAGACCTTAAACCCAGGTACCTTGATTCCCAGTCTCATGATGACTACACACTCCACTTCTTCTTCCTAAGTTCTACTTTTAAAATCTGAGTTTTCCTAAGACAAGTTAGGTTCAGACACTAGCCCAGAGTTTTTCCCTTTGTTACTTTCCTAAATGTGGGTTTGCTTTTGGGCCCATGAGGGGCAGGGAAAGGTGGGGAATTGCAAGACGGCCCACTTGGAAAAGGGTGGGTGAAAAGATACTCAGACAAATTGGGTTGAACCATCTAAACACATTATTTTAGAGAAACTGCTGCATTTGAGAAGTATTACATCAAACCACAGTAGCTCTCTCAAGACAGGATTCTCTGACGATGCCGTTTCTATTTGATCATTCCTATCCCATTCCTGACTCCTCAGCCCCTAGGAAGAAAATGCTGTAATGAACATGAATGCCAAGGTGCAGAAGCCAGTGCCCTTCACATGTCATTTCCAGTGTGGAAGTGAGTTTCCTGCATGCAGAAATGTAGTCCAGGGGGGAGATGACACAGGCAGGCCCTGGAGGCTTCCTACGAGGTGTGCAAGCGCCTACGCTTCCCTTTCTTTTTATGAAGAGATCCACCCCCACCATCTCATTTTATTAAGTGCATTATAATTGTGCCTCTGTTGGTATTTAATATAAAATATCACATGTCTGAGCCATGTAAATGGGAGCAAGAACCAGCTCATTTTTGTTGGGTCAGAAGTGGATTGATTAGAGACAGAGTGATAAGCTGGCTGACAAATGCACGGGATGTGTCCAGAGGGCAAAAGTCTAAAAATGGCAGGAAGGACTGAGGAACTCAGCTGGAAAATAGAAAAACACCAGAGGGGATTTAAATCAACTGGGCAGGAGCTAGCTTTTCCCTCTATTAATATGCATCTGTGCAACCTTCTCATTTCACCACGGAGGAACTCAGGCTGGAAGGTGAAGTGACTGCGGCCCAGCTGTGTGTGGTGTTCGCGGGAGGAGGACCTGGGCTGCAAGTACATGTAACAGCACGGGTCCTGTCACCTCGGTGTTAACGCCTTACAGAGGAAGATGGCCAAACAAATAGATAATTCAAGGGAAAGTACACGCTGACAATGCTGTGAGGAGACCATTGATTTGTTTCCTAAGACAGAACCCCTTAGACTTTGGGGAAAGAAAGAATGTCCTCACTGAGGGGGACACATTTGATTGGGGCATGTGCACTAGGAGAGACTAAAGGAGAATTAGTCCAGACAAAGAACTTTGACAGAATGGTGATAGGATGCACACCTGGCTCTTAGGCAGATACTGCATCTACCCTCTCATTTAATCCTCAATCAAGTGGGCATGAGGTAAGGATTAATATCACCATTTGTCAATGAGGAAGGAGAGGTCCACAGACTTGAGTAATGCACCCAGGACCACCATGGTGGGAAGAAAATACAAAAGTTGGACTGTAGCCTTTCCATGATGCCTCACGGCTCCTCCTACATAGGCATATTATAAAGAGCAAATAAAGCAAATAAAAAATATATAAGAGGGCGCCTGGGTGGCTCAGTTGGTTGAGCGACTGCCTTCGGCTCAGGTCATGATCCTGGAGTCCCTGGATCGAGTCCCGCGTCGGGCTCCCTGCTCGACAGGGAGTCTGCTTCTCCCTCTGACCCTCCCCCCTCTCATGTGCTCTCTCTCTCATTCTCTCTCTCAAATAAATAAATAAAATCTTTAAAAATATATATATATATATATAAGAACATTTTCTGAGGATTTTTCTATGTGCTATGGAATAGTAAGAGTAGATACCACCTTATAGGGGTAAGTTCCTGCAGGCACTTTGCCCGGAACTTGGAGGAGAAATCAGTACCTCTGCATTCCCAGGATCTCTCTACTTCCTAGGACACAATCCTTCCCCACGAGTCTGGCACTGGTTCCTGTAGGCCAGAAGGACTCCCACTTCTTTAACCAACAGAAAACTTACATTTGGACTCTTTAATACACTTGCTCTTCTGTAAAAGGCAGCCTACTTTTCCATACTATCTCTCTCTTTGATCCTAAGTAAAATGCCCATAAATTCAAAAGTTATACATCATGTCAGTGTACTAAGGGAAAAAGCTGCTGGGCATCATCCATAGTTTGCTAGGAATTTAAAGATCAGAAATCCCATGATAATTGCTTTTGAGCTTGAGATGGTCAAAAATGTCAGTGTTGAGACTGAAAAGTAATGCAAAGGAAGAATATCCCAAGCAGAGGGAGCCTCCAGATGATCAAATTCCATCCCATTTTGCCATATTCCATTCTTTATTAGCCTGTTGATAGAGACAGAAGTGATACTGAATTTTAAAAGTACCAAGGTGAAGGGTACGTAATCCATGTGATACCCCATGGTTTTTCCATTGCCTGCTTCACCCTCCTTCTCCATCAGCATTATTTAGTGTAGCACCTTGTGGGAGTTTCCAGAGACTATTTTTAATGGATATAATTTTGAACGTTGCAACCAAATTTAAAATCATCCACACTTTTCAAAATTGCCATTGCCTTAGCCATAAAAAGGCTACTACAACTTTTGCCTTTTAATATGAGGAAAAGTGATTTTTAAATTGAAAATATAATTTTTTTTCAAAAACATATAATGACCTGCCTCTCAATTCTATAGGCTCATAATTACAATACTGGATGTGATCCTAAATTAATGGGACTGATATTTTTATAAGTAGATTAAAGTGTAGTTACTCTAAAGCAGTCCCTGTATAATATTATAGTTATTATAGTTATTATAGCTATTTTTGAGATGCCTAAATATTTCAGCAATTCTTCTCATCTTATCTGCAGGTTCAGTTCACACAATGCAGAATGCCTAAGCCTCATAAATGTATTGTGTTTGGAATTATTAATTACCCTATCCAATAATTATATCCAAAAAAAATTTACCTTATACTCTAAGGAAATTCCCAAAGAGACTAAGATTATTTTCAGCAAAACAGCATCTTTGGTCTAAGTATATAGTATAATGGGCATTGGTACCCATTAGCAGCATCTAAGATGAGGATTTGTATAAAAACAGTTCAGAGGAAGGAGAGCTGAAGAAATTCTGAACTTCATTTAAGACCGAATTTAGATGCATAACTCCTGACAAAGTAGAATATTCCTGAGTTTAGTCTTATTCCTGGACTTTGTGGTTCAAAGCTCTCTAGAAAAATTCTGTGGGCGTCTTTGAATTTTTGTTACTGGGACTCGTGGCCCTCCACAGATCTGGCCTCTATGACTGCGTAGGCTGGTCCTGCTCAGGCCCCTGGTTCTGATTATTCTCTCAAGATTCCAGAAGTGATGTGTCACTTCCCAAGATCCTCATTTGGAAAGCCAGTAAAAATAATTTTCAATGGAATATGTCATCCCAGTGTTTGTTTAAAACTCACATTAGTTGGAACCAATAATTAATAATTACTTGTCTCAAGAATGGGAGTGGAATTAAGTTCATTTTCCAAAATAAATATGATGCTGATCATATGAACAACAGCAAAATATGCCAGGATATGAACCAAGCAGGTGCCAGTGAAGATAATCCATGTTGCTCTTCTGCTTAGAATGCTGTCTCCAATTCTCCCCGTAAAAGCCCCATTCAAGTGGTCCCTCCTGTTAGAGTGTCCTTGGACCATGTTACCATACAACTGCCTCTTTTCACTATCTATGACATCACTTCACAATCGCTCATCCACTTGCTTGTAACTTCTGCTATATTTTGTTAAAGTAACTATTTAAAACCTTTAATATTAATTTCTTGACTTGCTGGTATGTCTCCCTGAATCCCCTGAATAGAATGTATGCTCCTCTAGAGTGCTCATGATGTCTAGCCCTCCTTTATCTGCCCTATACCATGAATAGGTTTAATGTTACTTGTTAATTGATAATTTGATGAGGATTCCTTGTATGGACTTGCTTATCCTGTAGGTGTGAAGATTCCATTTCTGAAAGTGCTGCAATTTTATTAATATTTCCTGTTTCTTTTTCTTTTTGGACACTTGAAATTGTGGACAAAATCTCTGGGTTTGGGAGAAAGAGACAGGCCTTAGTTCCTGAGTTTCCCCCTGTAGTGTGCACTTGACTTGAACTGAAACATGACTGCTAAGGCCTGCCAAATTTAAGTAGAGTTATGGAATAACAGAAGAAGCCTTGAGAGAGGAATATTTTGCTAGGAGTAGTGACCAGAATATACTGGAAGGCCTCATTTTATTTGAGAATTCTCTCCATGACAATTGCCTATGATGTTTGTAATTACTGTTAGATAAAGTCCCAGAAGTCCTTAGAATCATAAATGTGCAAAATCAATATGTGGCAAATTCAAGGGTCCAAAAGACAAGCTGAAATTTAACAGAAATAATGTTAACTCTTACATCTACATTTTTTAAAAAAGATTTTACTTATTTATTTGAGAGAGAGAGCATAAGCAGTGGGGACCTGCAGGCAGAGGGAGAGGGAGAAGCAGACTCCCTGCTGAGCAAGGAGCTCAATGTGGGGCTCAATCTGAGGACCCTGAGATCATGACCTGAGCTAAAGGAAGGTGCTTAACCAACTGAGCCACCCAGGTGCCCCTTTATACCTAGATTGTTTGTGTGTGTGCATGCACACATGTGGGTATTCTAAAGTATCTATCAGAAAGTATGTTATCAGCAGATGAGATTGGAAAAAAAACATCTCCAGATTTTGGTTGACTACAAGTTACAGATCTGACCTCTATGAAAATCAACATTAGCTTACATTAACAAAAATACAGTCTAAATCATACTTTCCTATATTCTACACTCATCACTCACACCTGAGTACAGTCTTCTGTTCTGGATAAGATATTTAAGAAAGTTATTGATACACTAACGCAAATGCACAGCAGATTGGCCAAGATGATAAGAAGCTTAGAAACAAAGTTATATGAGTAAGAGCTACAGGAGGGGGCGCCTGGGTGGCTCAGTTGTTAAGCGTCTGCCTTCGGCTCAGGTCATGATCCCAGGGTCCTGGGATCGAGTCCCACATCGGGCTCCCTGCTCGGCAGGAAGCCTGCTTCTCGCTCTCCCACTCCCCCTGCTTGTGTGCCTGCTCTCGCTATCTCTCTCTCTGTCAAATAAATAAATAAAATCTTTAAAAAAAAAAAAAAAGAGCTACAGGAGGTAAGGATGTCAATAAAAGAGAAAGCTAAGAAAAATAGATAAAGAGGAGTTCTTCAAGTATTTGAAGCACTAATATGGGGACAGAGCACTATTGTGTTGTAAAAACTATTGTAATCCCTGTATATTAAGAGAAAGTTCAGCCAAAGAGAGGTCGTCTGACAAGTTGAGCTGTGCACAGTGGGACCAGATGACTCCATGGACAGGAGCTTCTCATGGTGGAGCTGCTCACTAGATATTGAAGAAGCACCAGTTCAACATCCTAAGAAGGGATTGAATTCTACAGACAAGATGGCCCTTGAGGTTGTTTCTCTGCATCCTGAATACAGATGCAAAAAATAAAGAATCAGAAGAACTTCACTGCCATCATAAAATTCAAAGTTACCATTAAAATACTCAATGCTTTTGAGACTTTCTAATTTAATATGTTAAAAAACAAACAAACAAACGTTTGTTGAGGTCTACATACAACACAGAGCAAACTTTACAACATCAGAGCAAAAGCAACATTGTCTTCCCATGGTATGTTTGGTCTCACTGTGCAATAACTATATCACAACCTTTGGCTACACGGGACAACCTGGACCATAGAGGTATTTATCAAGGAGGAGTTTAAAATAGATTGGTGTGGGACACCTGGGTGGCTTAGTCGTTAAGCATCTGCCTTTGGCTCAGGTCATGATCCCAGGGTCCTGGGATCGAGCCCCACATCAGGCTCTGCTCCGCGGGAAGCCTGCTTCTCCCTCTCCCCCTCCCCCTGCTTGTGTTCCCTCTCTCGCTGGTCTCTCTCTGTCAAATAAATAAATAAAATCTTTAAAAAAATAAAATAAAATAAAATAAAATAGATCGGTGTGCAATTAATGCCTATGTTTTTTTTTTTTTTTCCCTTGTTCATAAGCTATGCTAAGCACATGTCATCAAGGCCAGGGAAATAAACTGAACTTCATCCTTCAGGATCACAAGCAACATTAATTCTTATATAGCTCCTGAGAATGGGGGGGAAGAAATCTACCGTTTCCCACATTTGTTTTTATTTTAGAAAAGTTCACCTAATTTCACTGCCACCTGACTTTTATTTTCCTTCATGAAGGGATGCCAGATATGATAAGGACCCAATAAGTCAAAAGCCACTTTTGGCCTCATTGTCTCTTTGTGTTAACAAAGCCTCATAAAAGCAGACAGATAGCCCAGGCCAAATTCTTTCTATGATCAGCCAAAGATAAACACTCTGTGCCTTATCAGCTGAAAAGGGAATTCTTCATTTTTATCAGAGAATAGACTGCAGTTGCTTAGTTTGAAATAAAAATCGATGGCTCCATTTGGCATTGTTTTTAAAAAATCGTTTATTTTTTAAATTTTATTAAAGCAGAGAAAAACAACTAGATTTTCCAATTATTTCCCCTCTCATATAAATCCTGAGTTAAACAGTGAATGCTAACTCTTGGCTAACAAACTGAATGAAAATGGAAGTGTAGATTCTATATAAGCTATCAGGAATTTTAATGAGATCATAAAATTAATTCTCATTATAATTATTTTAAATGAGTCATAAAAAAGTTTGTATCCCAAGTTTATACCCAGAGTCTTACCTAATATAACGCACTTTACTAACTCCCATTGTATTCTCTCCCAGACCTCCCCCAACCTCACCCTTTTCAGACTGCTCTGATCCTATCCCCCCAACCCCTTGGTTCACAGTGACCCCTTACCCTTTTATTTTTATATTTTTATTGTAGTCATTTGAGAACCATATATTGCACTGCTCTGGTATTTAACTTTTGACATAGGCCATCCTGTTTCCTGGAATGGACCATAATATTCTCAAAACTGGAAACCATGTTACCCCAGTTTTGCACCCAGAGGTGCTTTATGAGTGAACAAAGAACACTAAAATCAATGAACGTATCTGCAGAAGTTTGTCTGCCCACCTAGTGGGAGACTTGGAATTAGAATGCAGGTTGCCTGACTCATAAGGCCAGAGTCTTTCTCCTTCATCACCTGTATCCGTTGCCTCTCACTCCAAAGTATTCGTCACTATGGAGAAAGCCCGAAGAGCTATTTAACCCATATGATGCCTTAATTAAGGAGGTAAGGGAGAGTCATTGATGAAATGCCAGGTGTTACAGTAATTGGAGGGGGGTGGTTTTGATTAAATAGGGCCTCTGAAATATCATAAGTTGCATAACAATATAGACCACTGTCAATTCTGCTTATTTAAATCCAGGGAGTGTTCTGGTATAGTGATAATGCTATAGTCCAAGCAAACTGGGCTCCTCTGTCCTCAGGGTAGCTGTACTTGGACACAAATGTGTGTCATCTATGTCATGTTCACCATTATTTCTCCCAAAGCTCACAGGTATATTCTGGCTTTCTAGCCCCTGCATTTTGGCTTTATCTGATGTATAAGATAGTAAAAGAGAAGCTATAAACATAAAGAGAAAAATAATCAAATTCTGTTTGTCCATTAACAATTATTAATGCAAAAGAGATAATTTCCAATTACTAAACCTAAGTTAATGGTGTGGAGATAGGTAGTAATGATAAAAATGTTCATAACGATTTCCTGTCTATCACTTTCTGTGGTTTTGTAAGTACAATTCGTTCCCGAGCTCTCAGTCAGCAAAGTAAGAGAAACAAGGAGGAATACAAAGGGAGCATGAGAAAATGCCCCATCTTTAAGGAAATGATGAATTTGAGGAAATTTTATGGCAATAAATATGAGACAAAAAAAAAAAAGAGGGCATATCACTCCCTACACAATTGTTTGTATGGATAATAAAATCAGAGTGGCTCAAATACAGGAGAGATAACTGTGACCTAAAATAGTTTGTGACAGTTATTAGAACCATGTCTCAGAAGGGTTTCATCTGTCGCAACTGCCCAGTTTCTATCCAACTACATTCTGTATTCATTTTCTTAAATATTGGTCATAATGGCAATAAGAACAATTAGGTAGTTATAATATTAATAGCTGACACGCTTGGAGCTTACTATATGACTAGCACTGATCTCAGGATTTTACATATATATATTTTAAATATTTCATTTATTTATTTGACAGAGAGAGACACAGCGAGAGAGGGAACACAAGCAGGGAGAGTGGGAGAGGGAGAAGCAGGCTTCCCGCAGAGCAGGGAGCCCGATGCGGGGCTCCATCCCAGGACTCTGGGATCATGACCTGAGCCGAAGGCAGACGCTTAACAAATGAGCCACCCAGGCACCCCAGGATTTTACATATATTAAAAAATTTAATTATTCACAACAATCCTTTGTACTAAGTACTTTTATTGGGCCCATTTACAGATGAGGAAATTGAGGCAAGGAGGAGCTAAGCAACTTGCCTATGGTCGCACAGCTACTGGAACTCATCAATCTCATCTACGATACAATATTGCCTCTTTTAGCTATCCAACATTTCCCCTTTTTATACACATTTATTGAGTATGTACCTAAGAATTTAATTTTACTCGTATCTTGACAGCCAAAAGGAATTGGAGGAAAGTAAAAAGCTATCTTACAGGAGTGCCTGGGTGGCTCACTTGGTTAAGCATCTGCTTTCGGCTCAGGTCATGATCCCAGGGTCCTGGGATGGAGCCCCATGTTGGGCTCCCTGCTCAGTGGAGAGCCTGCTTCTCCCTCTCCTTCTGACCCTTGCCCTGCTTGTGCTCTCTCTTGCTCACTCTCTCTCTCTCTCTCTCAAATAAATAAAATCTTAAAGAAAAAGGCTAGTTTACAGTGAACTTAGAGTATAGATAGACATTAAACAATTATAATACAAATGGTCTGGTCTCATCAATGACTAAATAGAAAATAGTCAAGAGTTCTTCTAGGAACCGTGGTTTGTATGCATGAGCTCTTGCTAACTTGATTGCCAGAAATTAGCCTACCTTGAATGTTCCCCTGGTTTCTGAAAGTACCCACAGTTGCTTCTACACGTAGGCTCAAGCTCAGCCTCCTGGAGTCTATGTGTTTTAGTTGCTGCCTCTTTTGATGACGTCCCTCCAAAAATTACTTTCTCCTGGATACAACTCTCTTTCAGTTATCACCACTGGGCCACCTACACCTTAATCTGCCAGTAGACCTGATGGTTCCAAAAATCCAAAAATTTTTGGTAAAAATCTCACCAAGGAAGCAGGATAACCTAGAAAACTATTGCTAATTGAAATTAACAGTATTTGGACTGTCTAAGGCTGCCTTCCCAAGCCTTTCTAAGGCTATCCAGCATTCATTCCATACAAGCTCAGCTTACACCCACCAGAAATGCCCAGAACCTATCATGCCCTGTACTCTAAGCCCAACTTACATATGTCTCAGAGAGAAGAAAATGTTTCTTATTTATTCTTGTCTAGAGCCCATCATCCACATTCTCATGTCCTTTCATAGAGTCAACTCCTTCCACTGATGATGCATAGTAAAAGCTTCCACTCCTATGGGTTATTGCACTGGCCTAGAACCTTCATTTGGACAATGCAATGACATCAAAATATAATGGACTAATCTGTTATGTTCAGGACATTATCAATTAGTCAGTTTCATAAACAATCACCTCATCGGTCCAATCCAGCTGCTCTTTTCTGACTTCTCCCATGTGAGGTGAAGCTCATGACTTTCTGCAGCTTGGGTGGATTGGGTAGAATGGGCAGATATTAAATCTATTTTCCTGCTCAAGCAACTAAGAACTCACATGTATTGATGATAAACAGATAAGAAAGATACAGCGACTCCAAAGAGGTAATTAAAGAGTGTTTAATCAAGACTGTTTACAAAGTTGACCAGTACTAAAGGAGGCCAACAAGGGATGGTAAAGCTAATTACAGCAAGGGACCCATTGTAAGTGGAGAAAGCTATAACGGACCCAGTGAGACCTGTAGATAAAAGAGATGCTCACCCCACAGAAGAAAGAACCTCAGCCATACTGCACAACCACTCATCAGCGAGGCAGAGACATAAGGAAGGAAATACCCCAATTCCTCCCTCTCTCTTCTTCTGATCTCTTGCTGGCGTGTCCCCTTTGCTAAGCCAAACCAGAAGCAAAGGGCAAGGGGCCTTCTTGAGGAAGTCTATAAAGGTCAGCACTAACAGAAGGCTGAAGCCTGGGTCTGGAACAGCCAGCAGAGAATGTTCACTAAAACACATAATTCAGTGTGGGCAGTAGATACTTTATAATATAAAGAAAGTGTAAATCTATACAGATGTAGCTTCCTATTCCCAAACAGAATGAAAGACCATAGAGACTTGGCTCTGTTAAGAATTTTCCTGAGAATAAAAAAGCAATAATTTATCTTAAAGGTAAATTCTATTTTACCCTTAATGTAGTTTTCTGAAGGGAACAAAGATGCTTATAATTTTTAATTACAGCTATTTGTATTATTATTTTAAAAATCTATCTGGTATTTAATAGTGCATTCTTGCAAAAGGACAAAAGAGGAGAGCCCAAACTGAAATGCGTGTGGTAATTCCAAATGAAAATCCCAGCCAAGGACACTTGTTGAAATTGGGCATAAATTTTAGTTCAAGGCATCCTGGAAAACTAGAAATCTGATGAGTTATTGATCTCATATTATAATAAGAGAATTTGTCAGGAGAAACAGCCTTTTGTCTTCTGATTTTTAACCAGGAGCAAGATCAGAGCAATGATTTAGAAGAGCAACAGGGTAGGAATGTTTAGATTAAGGAGAGGAGACAAGAGAGCAGGAAGACCACTTGGCTAGGGCGGGGCAGGTGGGGTAACAGATCTGCAGGAGCAACAGGGGCGGGGGAGAAACAGGTGCCAGGTCCAGTGATGTGTTAAATGAAAACAGGATTTGGTGATTTCATGGACATAGAGGTTGATGAAGGGAGAAAAGTTTGAAAATACCTACACTTAGGAGGCAGAATGAGGAAGAAGGTACAATGAAGAGGGAAAGGAGTCCTCTGCAGGACAAGAGCTGAGTTCTTTTGGGGACATCCACAGCTTAATGCTACCCTCAACCATTCCCATTTTATGATATTCACAGAAAGAGCTAGCAAAGGATTCTTAGATGGACAGAAATCCAAAATAGATTTACCTATTTATTGATAGACATCTGCATTCACCCTCTTCCTCTTATTCTCATGCAAAACTCCTCAAGAGAGGGGTGAAAGGTGTGCCAAGCACTACATGCCTACACCAGAGCACACTCAGTGTGAAGCCATTGTAGAATAAGACCGACTTTCCCTGAATCTCGATTAAGGAATAGAATGTTCTGGGGAAGCATGAAAACACCTGTGGGTTGGAAGCAACCAACACTATCTGTTGGCGAGTGAAGGAGTGAATGAATAAATGGGCTCTGAATTGAGGAAGCTTAAAAGAGTATCAATCAGGCAGCAAATGTTATATATTTGTAAGAGATGTCAAGATAGCAGCAGCAAGTCTGCTATGTTAAATACTTACAGTCCGCTCTGTGCCAGGGAGAGTGTCATGAGCTGGGGGGACTATATGAATAAGGAAGCATGAATTACTGCCCTCAGGGATCTGGGGCTGCAGAGATTCAACTTATTTTTGCAAGTGCCTCAACTCAGGAGCTGCAAGTTCCTGATGAGTGGACAACAATGAAGCAGGCTGATAAATTCTCGCTCTGATTAAGACATGAAGGGAGGAAGATAAAATAATATTTATGAGGCTTCTTCAAAGTCTGGCTTAGTGCATCTCAGGAGAAACACAAAGGAGAATTTGGACAGAAGCTTTAGCCAGGGACATACACTTGTACTACACTGTGAGCTTCCTGAGAAATGAGACTACTTAGGTCTTGTTTTACCGCACCTAGCAACTCGTTAGATTCTCAGTAACCATTTGCTTTGGATAAAATAAAGAAAATGCATTAGTCCAAAACAATGGACAGTTAAAATATTTTGAAAAAATAAAGATTAATCAACAGTGGCATTTTTACTCAATATTCAAACAACGATGTGGTACTTTTGTAAGAATTGATAGATTAATAAAACAAAACAGGTAATCCTATACCAAACTTATGTGTGTATGTATGTATATAAAATTATGAATACATGTGAAATTATAAAATACATACACAAAAAGCAAAGCATCATAATACTTATTATATAACACATTATTTAGGGAAATAAATGATCATATCTTATACCATGTACAAAAGGATTTTAAGCTAAATTAAAACGGTAAAGTTAAAAAAAACCCATAAAACATAGAAAAAAATGCAAGTGAATATTTAACATTCCCGTTCTTAATGGTTCACATTAACCCAGGGCCCTTGTGAAACAGGCCTGACTTTCACAAATTACTTTTTACTATTTCAATTTTGCCTCTGGCTTATAGCATTAGCAATAAGCGATCTGTAAGAATTACGACCACTAGAGGAGAAAGGCATAAAATATTCTAAGATGTCCAAAACATTAGATTCCTTTTGTCTAAACCAGTCAAGAAATCTAAATCATTTGTAGTTTGAGTTTTGAGAAGTATATGGACCATCCAATTTCCCCTGCAATAGAGTGACCAAATTTAGGGCTTGATAGTCAAGTTCATTTGGATCTAGGACTTATTACTGTTGTTTTATTGAGAAATATTTTCACTACTTTTCTTTCCCTGGAAACTTTCTTGAACTCCTTACAAATTCACTCAGAAAGTTCTAAATTAGTTACTAGAGTTCTAGAAATAAACAGTAGCTAAAACATCTAAAAATTCCTTCTACAGAGGATTTGAAAATCCAGAGAGAATTTTTAATCTCTGAGACTCTGTCCAGACAATCACTGACATCTCTTTAGGTATCTGGAGTAATAGAGTGAACACAACTTCCAAACAAGCCCTTCTTCCAGTATTCAGTTCAGCTTTAGAAACAGTCTCATGGGACCTTACATAGACACTTCAGACCTCCTGAAATCTCACAGTTTGATATACTTACAAGCCCCTTCTCCCCTGGCAAAATCCCCTAAAGCTGCTCCTTGCTATCTTTACTAAAATAATGTCTTTTATCTTCGATGTGACAACACTTCAACTCTGTGCCCACACTGCTCTTTTTGTCCAGCAGTCAAGGTCATTTTAATGAAAATACAGAAAACTTGATTTGATTTACAAATTTCTGGGTCTTATCTTGGCCTAACTTATTAATTCACCTGGTCTTTGTTTTAATTACTGACAACAATAATCATAGGCTACTGTGTTTCAGCTCTGTGTATATATTGTCTTTACCCATTGGCTAATTTCTCATTCATCTAATCTACATGGCCTTTCTTTTTCCAGTCTTTTATATATTTACTATTTATAAACAGTCAAATCACTATTATACATGATTAACTAGGCTATCATTTTCAATGTGAAAAACGTAAATCAATCTCTCACCAGAAGAGACAGTAAAATATGATTACAATGACTGTACATCCATGGAAATAGGAAAATTAGAGGTGATGAAGATTGGAGATTCATTATTTAGTCATAACCTTCCTTAATACTTTCTTCCTCTTTTTTTTTTTTTTACTAAGGATTCTTCCTTTTAAAATTTCTTACATTGAAATTTTCTTCAATCATCACTTGATACCCACCCACACTTTGATGGTGCTGGATACTCAGCAGCATTTTGTAAAAAATTGTTGAGTTCAGAAACTTCTCTGGATGGTCTTCCATATTTCTGGATTGGCCAGTATTATGCCACTCATAGAATATTCACAGTAATGAGTTTTATTATTTTTTTAAAGATTTTGCTAATCTATTTGAGAGAGAGAGCAGGGTGTAGAAGGAGAGGGACAAGCAGACTCCCTGTTGAGACGGGAGCCCGATGCTATGGCAGGGCTCCATCCCATGACCCTGAGATCATGACCTGAGCTGAAATCAAGAGTCCCAATGCTTAACTGACTGAGCCATCCAGGTGCCCTGAAGTTTTGTGATTTAAATGAAATACTCTATGTTACACAGTGCCCATTATACAGGAAGCTCTCAAATGATGTTAGCTCTACGTTATCTATATGTTTCTCTACCCGTGTATTTTATAAAGCATAATTGAAATTCATTGAATTTTGACACAAATTTCCAAAAGTTTTGAAAAGTACTGGCCCTATTTGCAGGAACTGTAACAAAGAACAGAACAAAGATCTTGGAAATCATGCAGCATCAATAGGTAAGGGTGAGAATTAGTTAATAATGAATGTGAAAGTAAGCTCATTTATGTTTTATATCCAAAGAACAATTTGTGGTGAGTTTTGACTGCTTTTGAGTGATCACAGTAAACTTTCTGGGCCTTACTGAGCAGTGACAGGCAATTCATCATATATCACAATAAATATAAACTTAGAGTTGAAGATGAGAATGAATGTTATTCCAAGCAACTGTGGTTGAATTGGCAAATTACTCTCCACCATAAATAGAGTAACCTTGGAAAATTGTTGAGCCATAAAATTCACATCACAAAGACATCCCATACTTGAAAAAGGACCCTGCATTAACCAGCAAAAGGGGGCCATCAGTCTTCCTGATAGATGGGTACAGATTAATCTTCTTTTCTGGTCCATAGCAAATCATGTAATGCTGATCTTCTTGTGCACCAAACTACTACTGCCCAAATGTCAGACAGTCTCTTTAAACATAGATTAATATTTTCCCACCTTCTATGGCTACTCATAAGCTCATTCTTATTTCAGCTATAATAACCACATCCTATTTTGAATATGTCATGTTTAAGGCCTCTTTAAGGGGACTGCTTGTATTAGACGTCAGTACATTTAAGTGAATTGTATTTATAGCTTATATGTGTGTTGTTAGAAATTTATTTTTTCATCTGATATATTTGAAGAGATTCTATTAAAACTGCTAAAAATCCAGCCCAATATGAGGCCAAACAATTAATTATTAACCCCTATTTATCTCTAGGTTGATAACATCAAAAAGCTATCAAGATTCATTTTTCATTTTCTTAGGTTTTGAAAGTTGATGTTATTATTACCTATAAGCCATATTTTATGGTTAGACATTGTATTACCCTGCTAGTAAATATACATATTATACATGTTGATTAAAACTTCATCCATACAGGCATATAGGGGGATCTATACATTTCAGACCCAATTGTCATAAATAAACATGGATTAGCTTAAGAAAATATTTTCACAAGTGTTTCTCAAAACAGAGAAATCATAAGCCTTGTGCATTTTTTTTCTGAAATACTAGCTTCCAAACACACAGCTTATAAGATGCCTAATGTGTTTCAAAAAAATAAAAAAAATAAAACAAAAATAAAAGAACAACTAAATCGAAAATTCTAATACATCTTTTCATTTTTTATGATGTATTTTGAAAGTGTTCTCACTCTTCTATGAATTGCTAATACATGAATATCTGTAGCATTTATTTTATAACTAATCACATGTACTATTTGACATCTGTTCTGTTGTCTCGAAGCAAATCAATGTTGCTTGTTAACTTTTCTCATACCAGTACGAATGTAAGTACAATTTCTCATGCAACTGTATAATCATTAATGATGATCACAGTTTGTTAAGCCTGGGGGGCAATAACCCTAAAGTTTATCAAATACCTTCATTCTGTAGATATTAGCAGTGAGGTGCAAAGAGTGTAAGTGACTTGCACAACATCATCCTAATTATTACTGGCAGTTCCACAAAGAAAATGAATATCTAGCTTCTTGCCTGATGCTCCTTCCTGTCATCTCTTTGGCAATACATATGGTTAATTCTATTTAGGGAGTCCTCAGTTTATGTCCTAAAGAAAAGACACTCATTCCAACCATAGACCACTTGCCCTGACAGAAACTTTGTATCTTGTCTCTTTGTCTCTTTTGGTGCCATCTCAACATCTCCCACTCTCTCTCTCTCTCTCACACACCATGACATTTAATTGGCATAAATTATTTGTAAGTTCAGCCTAGAAAAATGCACTCACTAGCACAATTTGCCTACTACTGTCTTTGGGCACTTCTATGAACTCACAAATCATAACTTTGTTTTACTTCTATTGCTTTGTCATCCCTCATTCACTAAAACATTTCAAGCATCAGGGAACAAGTGTGATCAAGGGGTAATAGGACACAAAATTCCCCATGGTCAATTCCAAGGCGGAAGAGAAAGTCATGGCCAATAAAATTACCTCAGAGTTTATCATTCTCCACAGAACATGGTGTCCCATAGATGGTAGGCATTCAAATATATTTGTTGATTTGGTTTCATTTTGATTTAAAAATAGGATTTCTAGCAAAACACTGACCAACTCTTCACAATTGCCCATCACTTACCCACTGATTTAACTTGGCCAAACTTTAGGCAGACTTCTCTCTTCCCCACAGGTCCCTGAACTCTGGCTTGCCCCTGAGTCTAAGCAACCACCAAAGTACAGAACATCCCCTCTTAATAGCTCATTTAGAGGATCAACTGACCATAGCTAAAAATATTTCCCATCAGACCACTGTGATCACACTATCACCTCCATTCTCTCGCCCATTTTTCCCTCAAAAGTTCCCACTAGCCCTGCTTGCCCTACCCTGCAGAGAAAAGTCTTTTTCTGCTTGATTTTGAGATGTTTGCAAATCCTGTGGTGGGGACACTTTTGTAATAGCCTTTTAAAAATGAAGTTTCTCCTTACCTAAGTCGAGATTTGTTTTTATCTGACATTATTATTAGGTAATAGAAGAGGAAATTTCTTTACTCTGTCACATGCCATTCTCCTATAAAAAGCAGAAATCTAATAGCATTATATTTTTGGTGTTAGAATACCCTATGAATCAAACAAAGCTCTCTATATTTTTATTCTTAATTCTTTTAGCAAATGCAAGCAAGGGTATTGGTGTCTGGTTTTGTAATAGGGAGCAATGAGGTATTCTGAGCAGCTGGTCAGCAATGTCATACTCTTCACCATAAAGGGGCTGACTGCAGGGAAGACTAATCAGAATTCATACTTTGTATCCCAATTTTATTTTTGAACAGCAATAAGACAGGCTCTCTCAGGAAATTCTGCATAACTGAAATCAGGGGAACTTCAGTCTGGTGTCTTAATACCATCTGAAATGTACTGAAGATTGCTGCTTCACAACGATAAGACTTGAAATATGGTTACTTGTTTAAACTTAATGTATGAAGAATAATAAAACCACTTCACAATGAAAATAATGTAACATAAAGGGAGATAAGAAAAGACTATCAACATATCTGGCATTCAGAAATCTACGTGCTAGAACATTATTATTAGAACAATTTACTATTACATCTTATTTAAATACCACATGATTTCCAAAGCTGTTACTACCAGATATGATTTTCACTTTTCTACTGACTCTATCCCATGGCTTCAGAAAAACTTTGCCACGATTTTAGAGTTACCTTCTTCTTCACAAGTTAGAACACAAGGGGTGGAAAGGTTAAGCTGATCAGGAGGCAGCATCACACACTGGGAAAGTGCTCAGCAGCCCTTCTTATCTTCCTCGCAGCAAGACCCTCAGTTTATTGGGGTTCACGCAATTGGGCCCTCATTTTAATGGAGTCTGAATTCTATTATCTGTGCTTTGTAGAAAGTGGTGTATTCTAGAGGTTGGAGGGATTGAGGCTTTGGCGCTAGTTTTATATTTTAAGAGATAATATCCAAGAAATGCACTGAAATAACTATGGAGATATTTTATCCATTTCTACCTCTACACCTACAGTTTGGAAAAGCAGTCACACCACTATGAAGGGGACACAGAAGTATAAACCACAGTGGGATTTTTGCTGTTTTTAGTTTTTAGGTTATTTTTTTTTACTGAAGTATAATTTGCAATACCTGAAATGCACAGTTCTTAGGTACTATATGTTACTGATTTACATGCGACTCTCTCTCTCCATATATATGTATGTTTATAAATATGTACACATTATAGATATAATGTACAACATATGTATTGTGTATATATATATATATCATATAATAATATAATTTTACAAAACCAGGGAGGCAGGAACACACAAAGTGTTTTAGGGACACAAGGAGAAGTCAGGATCAGACAGGATAAGCGCTCACTGATCGAGAAAGCTAACAGGCAATCAGGACTAAAGCATGGAGGCTCCCAAAATGAGGTGGAGAAATGTGTGTTCTTTCTTGTGGCTTGTTAAGAGCAACTGATGTCAGATTTTGATAAGCTTAAAAAAATCATCCACACAACTTTTATCTGGTGTGGGTATTCTGAAAGGTTGTGGGTGGTAAAGCTGAAGGCCTTTAGATCATTTCAAAGGGTATTGTACATAAATCTTTGATGAAATAACAAAAGCCAAGGAGAAGAATGGTAGACTAGACTGAGCCTCTGGTTTTGAGTCAGTCGGAAGAGAGTTCACAAAGGACCACAGGGGAGTCACTAGCTTTCTCTGAGTCTCTGTTACCTCATCTGAGAAATAGGGAAAGCAACACCTGCTTCATCACAGTGTCATGAGCATTAAAGGAGATACCTCATGCAAAGTTCTAAGTACATGCTGCATTTTAAGTGGAAGATACAACTACATGAAAGCACCAAGAAAGAAGTAATGAATTCTAGCCAGGGAGGGAGAGAGGACATTGGGGAACATTTAAAGAAGAGGAGATACGAATCTGACGTGGAAGATGATCAGACTTTCAACAACTGAGTTGGGCTTATAGGGTTTTTGACCTAGTACATCTTTTTGGGAGAATTTGTTAATAATGCCAATTTGGCCTTTACCTGGCAAAGAACTATGAGCTAATTCTGAAAGTGGGCTGCTGTGAACTGAGACCTAAGACATATAACCTCACTGTTAAGTCTGATAGTACAATGGTCAATTAAAAAAGCCATTGCCTCTGCCCCTGTGACCTTAACAGGTCTGTACGATTTTAAGCAAGGCTTTTCTTCACCTTTCTCCTCTCCTCTTTACTCCTACTTTGCAACCATTCAAAAACAGAGAGAAATTTCTTCCTGAAATGCTGGAGGAAAGGTTGGCTTTGCTTTGTAATATGGGCTACACTGGCTTCAGGCAGGCTGGTGAAGAGCACTTGTCAACTCAATAGAATATAGAGTGATTCAGGGCGCCTGGGTGGCTCAGTCGTTAAGTGTCTGCCTTCGGTTCAGGTCATGATCCCAGGGTGCTGGGATCGAGCCCCACATCGGGCTCCCCGCTCAGCAGGAAGCCTGCTTCTCCCTCTCCCACTGCCCCTGCTTGTGTTCCCTCTCTCGCCGTGTCTCTCTCTGTCAAATAAATAAATAAAATCTTTTAAAAAAAAAAAAAAGAATATAGAGTGATTCAAATGCTCTGACAAGGGCATAGAAAGAAAAGAACAGTGCTCTGTGGTTTGCCAGGAATTCATCCAAAGAACACTGCAGTTGTTTTATAGAAAAGAAAACTGTGTATTATAAATCACTAAAACCCCCTGTTTATATTACAATATATGCCACCTCCAGATTAGAGCACAACAACTTAAATAAGCTCTCTTTTAATACATAATAATAATAGGTTGATAGTTCAAAGATGTTTCCATCAAAGCATCTGAGGGAGCTTTATTTGCGTTAATTGACTTAGCATTAGTTACTGATTGAAAGGTTAGTATTATTATTCTTCTTATTTTGTGTTAGTGAATTTTATTTTCCCCCAGTTGATACATTTTATTTTTGTAGGTCCCATCATTAATTCTGATAATAGAATTCATCAGATATAATTGATATAAAGTATTTGATATAATTGCAATAGCAGAATAATTGCAGGATTTATAATATGAATCAGATTTTTTTTTTTTGCTAGGTATACTTTTTTTCCCAAGGTCCCCTCTGTTGTTTGACATTTTATTTCATTATGCTGTTTATCAAAAAGCTATTATGGAATAATTCGTTCCACAGAGCTCTTTGCCTATTGAGAGTTTTGTTTTTCTTCCAGGATCAACTCAGTTCCTATATTCTCAGGGAAGACCTCCCTGTGTAATCCAGTATTTTTTTTTTCCTTTTAAATTTTGAGAATAGTTCTATGATAGGCCTCAAAATTACTTACCTAATGTCTTTCAAAGATTGAATCTGTTAATTGTTCTCCAGCAAGATTGTTCTATTCTTATTAATGCATTAAAGGTGATTCTGACTTCTGCTTTTGGCTTTGGCAGAAGGTCATATCTGACTGATGCCCCCACTGGGAAGAACTGGAAGAACTGGATAAAATATTTTTGGGGAGGAAAAAAAAACTCTTTGAAGGATTTAGAAAGCTCCAAGATCAGAAGAGCTAAGTTCTTTGACATTAGGGAAATACAGATAGGTAAGCCTGACACTTGGTGTTCCATTTTTCCTCATAGCATTTTCAAATTCGAAAGCAGTGTCTCAGGAGCTGGACAGAACCCTGGGGCAGGCTGACAGGATGAAGGAGGGATGGAGTTCAGACTCCACAAGATGGAGTGGCCAACTTAAACACCCGAAGTTTCGTAGGGTGACTCTAAGGCCTATGTCCTTGGGTTAAATGTAAAGCAGCATTCCTCAGAAGTGTACATTCAATATTTAAGTAATTAAATCCCTGATAAAAATTATGGCAAACTGTCCCTTATCCAGGTAGATTCAAAAAACAAATTCCTGCAAAGACAGCAATCCAGACAGAGTGGGTATAAGCACAGACAGACAGACAGACAGACAGACCAACAGAATAGAATTCAGAATCCAAGAACAAGCCATCAGATTCATGGTCAGTTGTTTTTTGACAAGGGTCCCAAAATAATTCAATCCAGGCAAAGACTATTCTTTTAACAAATGGAGCTAAAACAACTTAATATCCACATGCAGAAGAATATGGTTGAATTCCATATATAAAAATTAACTCAAAGTAGATCAGATACCTAAATGTAACAACGATATAACTCTTAGAAGAAAACATAGGAATAAATCTTCATGACCTTGGATTCGGCAAAGCATTCTTACACATAACATCAAAACTACAACCAACAACAATAACCAAAAGATAAATTGGACTTTGTCAAAATTAAAAACTTTTGTGCTTCCAAAACACTGTCAATGAAATGCAAAGAGAACTCACAGAATGGGAAACAGTATTTGTAAATCATATATCTGATAAAAGATTTGTATCTAGAATATATAAAAGACTCCACAATTCAACAAAAAGAGAGCCCAATTAAAAAGGGCAATGGGGGGGCACCTGGGTGGCTCAGTCATTAAGCGTCTGCCTTCGGCTCAGGTCATGATCCCAGGTCCTGGGATCGAGCCCCGCATCGGGCTCCCTGCTCCGCGGGAAGCCTGCTTCTCCCTCTCCCACTCCCCTTGCTTGTGTTCCCTCTCTCGCTTTGTCTCTCTCTGTCAAATAAAATCTTAAAAAAAAAAAAGGGGCAATGGGTTTGAAAATATATTTGTCCAAAGAACATATAAAAATGGCTAACAAGCACAAGAAAAGATGCTCAACACTGTTAGTCATCAGAGAAATTCAAATCAAAACCACAGTGAGATACCATTCCACACTCAGTGGAATGGCTATAATCAAAAGATAGAAAATAATAAGTGTTGGCAAGGAGCTGGAGATATACACAGCTGGTGGGAATGCAAAGATATTGAAGACCTGAACATCATGGTACATAGATGCGAACTAATTGATCTAATATTTTCAATATATGTATTTCTTTAAAATTTACATGGAAAAATTACTAAAATTAACTTTAGCCAAGTTGGTCTTCTATTTTAAAAGACTGAAATAGGGCACCTGGGTGGCTCAGTCGTTAAGCGTCTGACTTCAGCTCAGGTCATGAACCCAGGGTCCTGGGATCAAGTCCCACATCGGTCTCCCTGCTCAGCAGGGGGTCTGCTTTTCCCTCTCCCTCTGCCACTCCCCCTGCTTGTGTTCCTTCTCTCTGTCAAATGAATAAATAAAACCTTTAAAAAAATAAAAGACTGAAATAATTCAGAAAATGTTATCTGAAACAAGAGAATTAAACTAGAAATATAAAACCAAAAACAGCTTGGATATTAAGCAAAAGAGAATTAAATAACCCACGGTCAAAGAAAAAACCACACTTGAAATAAGATACAATTAAAAAAATGATACTGGAAATATATACCCAACTTTTGAAGTACAGCTTAAGGGATGCTTGGGGAAAATTTTATTATCTGATATAAGGCCAATATGAATAATAAACTTTTCCCATACACAAATAATAAATAATTTAAAAGAAAATTAGTAAGTGGATGCCTTTTTAAAATGTTAAAAATAAATGTGAAATAAAAACAATTCATCGGAATAAATCCAATGAAAGATGTGGAAAGCTTTTACTAGGGAAATATAAAATCCTGAACTAAATTCAAATTATATATAAAACACTCAATGTTACAAAAGTATCAATCTTACTAAATAGATCTTTAAATTCACTGCCATTTTAATCATAATCCCTGCAGAAATTTGTTGTAGTTATTGACAGGCTGATTCTAAAATCCATAAGAAAACACAAAAGATCAAGAAAACTTAATTAGTGTTGAAGAAGAACAACACTGGAAGACTTTGGTATGCTATCAACAATGATTAAAATAAAATAGAATAAAAATAATGTGGTAATGAGACATCAATACACCAGTATCACCATTAGTACAAAACTGTCCCATGCAGATATGAAAATAAGAATTACAAAAAAGATATTACTTCAGAGCAGTGAAGAAAGGACAGTTTTATCAGTAAATGGCACTGGGTCATTTGGATATCCATATAGATGACTAGTCCCGGAAAATCCCTTTACTCAATCAGTTTGCAGCTCAAACAAATCATAATTTGGATGATCTGCAAGAATGGACAGCTTGGGACTGCCCTGCCCACACACGGCATCATGTACTGGGAGTCAAATGGTAGTCTCCTCTCTAATACTTATTTTTTAAGTGACTCATCAAAAAATTTAAAGTGCCTGGGCATCATTTCTCATTTGTTTTTGTCTAGAAGACTTGTAATGTTCCCCATGATAGAATTTCAGTGCAGTACAAAAGTGGGTTAGACTCAGTAAGAAATCAGTATGCAGTTATTAAAAATATGAAAATTAACAGCATGATTATTTAAGATGGCTTGAACATTTGTATCCAGAACATTTAACTGTCTCTGTGTCTTCCCAACTGGATAATCTGGTTAGGACTCTGGATTTCCAGCACAGAGGATTACGTCACTGACTCTGGGTCTTTCAAAAACTGTGTTAAGTTCCTTCTATGTTAAGGATCTGTGCAGGCACTGTGGATACGTAAGTGAACAAGACAGAGATTCTTTGGTTCTATGAAGTGCGAAAAATGATATAAGTTGAGCCATTTTTTTTAAATAGATACAGGGCAGCCATTCCATTTTGGAGGAACTGCCTTGCATGTCCTGTTTTCTAAACCTCTAAACTGGGGCAAACCACCAACATTCCATGTCAGCAAGAACAGGAAAATCCATAAAAGCCCAAGTTCACCTCCTGTAAATGGGACACTATTTGGGTTTCTACCCACATCTGTGTACTCTGAATTGCAATTCTTTAATTCCCAAATAAACACCTTGCTTCTTGAACTGGTTTATTGGTTTTAGGTTGACAGAAGTTTATAATTTAATGTGATATTATAAAAGTGTTGGTATTTTTATTAGTCAATAATGGGTCGAAACAGTTCCTTCCCCGCCTAATTTCCCACAGTGGTTAAGCATCTGAGACTGTATGTTTTTCAGCCTATATTGCCTCTTAGGAATATTATGTTTTAGGATCTTCCTTCTCAAAACGCAGGGGAGAATTTCTCTAGTTTTAAAACACTTGTATGTTCCTCCTTGTTTCCAGGTTTATTCAAAATAATCTAAAAACCAAGTTGTGTTCAGCAACTCAGGGATGCCTAGAATCTTTTTACAAGAAACAGGCCTTCTGGTTTTAGTTTGAGGAAAGCACTGTGGTCATAATTATTTCATAAATAAGAGAAGTGATTATACCATGTTCCATTCGAAATCCCAATAGGTGAGAATAGCTACCTGGAAGGGACTGAGAATTTTATGAATGCTTATTGGAATGAAACAGAAATCCTACTTATAATTCAAAGCATTGATTTACTTTTGAAAAGGTGAATAGGGAAAATGTATAGGAGAGAAAAAACAAAAGGGAGTGAGACTCATTGGAAAAATTTTAGTTGGCAAATCTTTCTGTAGACATTTCAAACTGTGTTTTCTTGATTATATCTTTTCTTGTACTGCATGGTGTGTTTGACACCACACAATAGGACATGTCAAAAGCAATATCACAAATGGAAAACAAGGACATGGCAGACTTGGGGCCTCTGAATTGCAGATGTTTTTTTTTTTTTTTTCATATTTTTTTTTTTAAAGATTTTATTTATTTGACAGAGAGAGAGACACAGCGAGAGAGGGAACACAAGCAGGGGGAGTGGGAGAGGGAGAAGCAGGCTTCCCGCCGAGCAGGGAGCCTGATGTGGGACTCGATCCCAGGACCCTGGGATCATGACCTGAGCCAAAGGCAGACGCTTAACGACTGAGCCACCCAGGCGCCCCTTTTTTTCATATTTCTTAACAACTTCGATTTCCCAACATATCGTCAACAAGAATTCATAGAATTACCTCTAAAATTGTTCTGTGATTTTTGTTCAAACCTCCCAAAGTCTCATTTACTTGAAAAAAATTTGAGAAAATTTAAAAATTCACATTATTTTAGGATGTGATTAAACAGTAACCTACAAACTATTTTTTAAAAATATAACTTTAAGGGGCATGTGGGTGGTGTAGTTGGTTGAGCATCTGACTCTTGGTTTCAGCTAGGGTCGTGATCTCAGGGTCGTGAAATCGAGCCCCAAGTCAGGGCTCTCTGCCCCTCCCTCCCTCTTAAAAAAAAATGAAATAAAAATGTAACCCAATCTCCATTCATTTTTAAAACATTTTAAAGCAGGTAACTTAAATATGTGGGAGAAATGTGCTATAACTCAGTTTCCAAAGGCCAAATTACAACTAGATTCACCACTTATAACTGGAATTTCCAATTGAATTGCTTCTCAATCTAGCATTCAAGGAAGTGCTCAAGCAAACTGAGAGGTTATTGAGGTCTTTGTAAAAAGTTTTAATTGAGAGCTTTTATTTGTCATGATAGCATATAGTCTGAGCATATTCTGTCTTGTCCAGTTATATTTGTAACCAGTACAGCCACTTAGCTTTATTGCCCACTTTTGCATCTGGGCCTGAGATACTATTTCCACCAAGCGAAGGCCCAATCATCTCTCAGTACATCTAGCACCTGATGAGTCCACTGAGCAAAGAAAGAATTTTGGTGAGTGTGGTCGTGTGCTCATAGTGGTGACAGTGATGGGAAGGCATGCAGAGGTCACGGAACCACAGCATCTTTTAGGAAAGTCAATATGTGACAGTTCTTGGCAATAAGTTACGAATACTTAACTAAAGTATATTGTCTTTCCAATGTTAGCAAATTTTATTAGATGACTACTACAGATTTCAGTATAGTTGAAATACTACTGGAAAAATTTCATAGAGTTATCAAGTAAACTTCATTTAAAATGAAGAGTTTAGTAAAACCTGAAATCTGATTTCCCCTAACAAAAAAGCTTTGAAATTATTGGTAACATCTGTATGAAAAATCTTAGAAGGATAGTTTTTCTCAGAATAAATATTACTGATATATTTAAAAATGTAACAACCCAAAGATTAAATGTAGAACCTCTTCCCAAACTACATTTTCATAGCATTATACCTAACATTAGTGATTTACTTTCAGAGAAAAAAACATAATGACAAAATTTTAACATTGGTTATTAGAATTTATGGGTTTTATAGATTGGTCTTTATCTCATTTGTAAATTTTTTTGCTCATAAGGTTATATAAGAATTATAATCATGTAGATTTTAGTTAGCTTTATTTTTACACACCAAGGATCCAGGAATAAGTTTTTCCCCCTCAACGATGACCATAAATATGGCACATATATACTTTATTGTCCCACTGGGATACTTCTGAAAGTGAAAGGGAACACAAATAATAATTACTTGGTGAGGCCTGGCATAAATCATATCTTTTCTGGGCAAACTGAGATGTAGGGTCATTTAATATACATGACTCAAATTTGGAAATTATTGATTTAATCCAAATGTTTTGATGATGAAAAACTGGCACTCAAAGTCACATGACTTGTTAGTGGCTAGGCTGACACTTTATCTTATGATTTCTGAAATTATTCCTTTGACGCCCCTGGTTAATTATAAAAAGGATTTTCAAATAACTACAATGCATATCTGTTACCAACTTCCAGGTGGCCTGGCCACAGAGCCAGGAAGGCTTAAAAAAATAGAGTACGAGCCCCAGCACTGATTTTCCATTCTGCAAGTTAGTATATACATACAGCAAAATACGCTTCTATTCACCAATATCCTTAACTAATTGAATTTACCACATTACAGTGTGTGGTGGTGAATGACAACAACATAGGTCAGAGTTATAAACACATTTGACGCCTCATATTTATCACTTGCGCACACCATATCTAGGCATGTGTTAGGCTCAGTGCAGCTCAATTCAATCCACTATAGCTCATCTAGTGTCTACTCTCAACATTTGGCAAAAATATGATCTATAAGTCCAATTCAATAATATTCTTAATGCCAACGTTTTAATCTGAGAAAGTAAATATATGCATTTTACAAAGTATCTCAACAAGTGTGAAAGAGGGGAGGCAATTCAGGGTAATCATCTGCAGACCAGGAAATTCAGGTGGCTAGAACCCTTTTCCTTGTTTGATAGCCTTCCAGATGATGGAGGTTTTATTATAATATTTGCTAATGTAGTTCTACTAAAAGTCACATATTCTAAAATGGTATTTTACTCCTCCTCTCTCTTCCCCATGCATGCCATCATTAAACACATTGATACAGAGCCACCTGTGTATACAGCACTCAACCAAGCATGGCATTTCTGAAATAATTTGGAGAGAAATGACAGCAGGTGAAATTGGAATATTCCCAGAGGATGCTCATTCTGCATTCAGAAGCATTCCAGATATTTTTGAAGAATTTCTTTTTCCAATTTGCATTATTTCTAAATACATTTCACATACTTTTCCAAGTTTACTAGCTGTATTGCAATATGTACATTAATATTTAAGCTTATGTCAGGCAGACTTAGATATATGAATTAACTAGGAGGCATAAATTAAGAGCACATTTATATAATATTCTGTGGAAGACATGTTATTGTGGCTCATAGCTTTGGAAAGGAGACAAAGGAGCCTGAGAAAACCTATCTTATTGACCCTGCTATGCCTTAGAGTACCTTTTGGTACCATCCTTAGACTGCACATGATAGTAAAAAAAAAAAAAAAAATTGCTAGTGGACTTCAGTAGATAGAAAATTGAATTTGCCAATATTTTAAGTCACAATTATAGAAGATAATCATTTACTGTCAGGGTTGGAAAGGGCCCCTCCTAAGACAAAATAATGCCAGACCCTATGTTTTATCCATTGTCTCTCAAATGTGTCTATTTGAAACTTTCCAATCAGTGGACCATCATTACTTCTGAAGCTACTCATTCTGGCTTTGTACAGCCCTAGAGATTCTCTGAATACCACAATATCTATGGTAGGTAGAATTTTGGTCTTCATTAGTTTCAGTCCTTGCTTGTACTCCCATATTACGTTACACGGCAAATGAACTTTGCAGATGTAATTAAAAGCAGAAGAGGAAGTCAGAGATCAAAAGCATGAGAAAAATTCCGTGTGCCATTCAAGGAAACACAGACTTCAGTTCTTCAACTCTGAGGAGCTAAATTCTGCCAACGATCTGAAAAAGCATGAAGCAAATTCCTCTCCAGGACCTCCATATAAGACCCCAGCTCAGTTGATGTGGTGATTTCAAACTCGTGAGACCCTGAGCAAGGAACCCAGTTGAGCCACGCTACGGCTAGATTTCTGACCCACGGAATTGTGAGATAATAAATAGGTGGTGCTTCAAGTCACTAAATTTGAGTTATTTAATAAAAAAGCAATAGAAAACAATACACAGTAGAAGTATACAAGATCCTATAGACCTTCTTGTTCAACACTCATTAACTCATGAGGAAAGTGACTCGCCCAAGGTCCTAGTTTATAAGTGGCTCTGTCATTACTATTACATACTAGTCTCCTAATCTTACCTACTGCATTACTTTGATTTGTTCTTTAAAAATATTTTTTGAATGACTCTTTTGTAAGGAACGAAGAAGGCAGGGAGTTTGGGATCCTCCAGGGTGTATATTTTTGAGCTACTACTGTATACTCAGTATTACATTGATGCTTTAGATATATTATTTATTTTTTTAAATTCTGGTATGTAAATGACTTATAGAAAGAGTCACAACATGTATATAAATAACAATATTACAAAAAATATAATAAGCATTAAATCATATATAGGAGTTAAAGGGAGTTCAGAAAAAGCAACCTTAACTTTTAAAAGAAGTAATCAAGGAAATTTCCATAGAAGTTCTAACATTGGTCCTGGGACTCATACATAATGAGAGTATACTGCATTTTAGCTGCTCGAAAGAGTTCTGTCTGTTCATAGGTTGTCTTTGAGCAGCCTGAGTTAAGACACCAAAAACAATCCATGTTTGTGATCAGGGCATTTGACCTCACCAGCCTTTCTTCAATCTTTTCAAATGTGTTTCTTTTATTAGGAACCCAATTTGTTTAACGCTACCCAATATGGTTTGAATTCAGTAACCAATATTATTAGGATATCTCTTATTCTTTCCTGATTTCCCTCTTTCATGACTTCTTCCAATACTTTATTCTCAGTATGATACACCACACCATAGGCAAAGGTATTATTCCTAACCTGGCTATTCTTATATACCAGGCCTCACTGGTCCATAAGGGATATCTAAAGATAGAACGTGAATAAATTAAAACAAGGAACACGACAATCCCTATAGATGTAATACATGAGATGAAATGCAGGCTGGCATGGACAACATCTTTACCACAATAGTTGTATTGTTCTGTTTACTTGGAGTATAGGGTGCGTGAAGATGAAAAGCCTATGTTACAAAGTTAAGTTGTCATGAGATAACAGAAGATCTTAAATACCAAGTTGTAAAATTTGGACATATAAAGACTTCTAAGAAAAAAGAAAAAATTGACCAGATGAAGATTTTATCTCAAAATTAAAAAAAAAAACAACTTTGTTAAGTAGAGAACTAAAATTTATTTATTGAATAGCTAATAGATTCACATTTACCAAACCCTTGAAAATATAAAAAGATTTCAATAAAAACTTTCACACCCATACTTTTTGCTATCCACCCCACTTCCCGTTCCCGAACATATAATCCATTATTATTTTTGTTTGTTTTTAACGCCAGAGTTTTTATGCACATGCAAGTGTGTGTGTGCACACACATGCCTGTGCATGAACTGTATGCTTTTATCTCCTTTAGTCTTAGAAAAATGCTCAAATACTTTGCTGTTTTGCTTTTTTCATTTGACACTGCACCTTGGATAGCATTCCACAGTAAAAAAGAGATTCTGTTTCTTCTATATTTGTAAAATTCTGCCTTAAGACATTGAAAAGATTCCAACCTTTTATTCCTTCAATGCTGAAATCAATAGTCACATATTCCTACTCTTTTGCACCTTTAGAGGTAGAGAAGAAACAACATTCTGAGGCCTAGAACTGCTCTGTTGGTGCATCCTGACCACATTGTCCTCAGCAGAAGTTGTATATTGATACTCTAACCAGCAAGTGGGAGAGCTGAACACTGAAATTTAAGTCAGATTTCTAAATGATATATATATATATATACACACACACACACACACACACACACACACGTGGGACAAATCATCACCATCATATTTATCAGATATTTAAAGTCTCCTTAAACTACAATGTATACCTTTACATGTCAAAGTTCTAAAAATAAAGTAACATAATGGTAAATCCGATTAGAAACAAATTATATCATACCTTTCACTGCTTCTGAATCAGAGTAGACTAGAAAAACATTTAAATTTTCTGCTTACAATCTGTTGACTCAAATAAAAATCATGACCTGCAGCTCCCACCACACACACACACGTTCTCACCTCTATCTGCTGATTGTCCCATTTTTTAAGAGATTTATTTATTAGAGAGAGAGAGAGTGCCTCTGAGTGGGGGGAGGGGCAGAGGGAGAGAGAAAGAGAAAATCCTCAAGCAGACTCCCCACTGAGCGCAGAGCCCAACATGGGGCTGAGTCCCAGAACCCCGAGATCATGACCTGAGCTGAAATCAAGTCAGCCACTTAACCAACTGTGCCACCCAGGTGCCCCTGATTGTCCCTTTTTTTTTTAAAGATTTATTTATTTATTTGAGAGATGGGAGGTGGGAGGGGCACAGGGAGAGGAAGAGAGAGAATTCCAAGCAGATCCCCTGCTTGGGGCTCAATCCCACCACCCCAAGATCATGACCTGAGCTGAAATCAAGAGTCGGACGCTCAATTGACTGAGCCATCCAGGTGCCCCTTATCCCATTTTTGTTTATGAATAAAAAATACCTTAAAGCACACTTGACTGAACATTTGGCAGCTTGGGGTTCTCACTCCAATATCCTGATTCTCTCTCTCTGTCTCTTTTTTTTTTTCTGACAAATTGGAAACCTTAGCTCAGTCAACAGCCAAATCCCAGAACTAGATGAACTCTAATGTTTTGTTTTTGTGTTGGAATGATTTCATAGTGTCCCAAGTCAGTTCAAAATTCAAAAATAATTTTAATCTCCTTCCTTACATGGATGTCTAACCATTTCTAAAAATTTAGTAAAGTCCACAATGTTTCTCAATTTGTACACTCTTTCAATTCCAAATCCACTGTGCTATTCATGTCTACTTTATTTCTTATTTCTATTATTATAAAACTCCCTAAAAATTTATATAAATAAATAAATATATATATATATATATAAATAAATATATATATTCCCCCCGGGATTATCAGTGTATTTCAATTATTTTTTGCCACACTTATTTCTCACAGCAATAAACAGCTGGGAGTTCTTATACAGACAATCTTAGTATGCAATATCTCTATAAAGGAAAAGGCTATATGATATTGATTAACAAACATTATATAGAGAAATTATGTACATATATTATTTAAAATATTTTAGGTTACTAATAGTCTCTAAATTTGTTAAATTAATAAAACAAAAGTAATTTCAAGAAGATATCACTTGAAATGCATGCTCTTGCAGTATAAAAAATATATTATTGTTGGCCCCTCAGGAGGAAAAAAACAATATAATATCATGAAAAATTTCACCTCAGAGAAGAAAGTCAGTGGGAAAGAAATGAAAGTCAGATTAGTTTATATATAAAAACAGCTGGAAAGCCCGTAGTTGGCTGAATTCAGTAATTTCTAGGTTATTCCAATGTAGAGATGTATGTGTATTTTAGGTTGTTTTTAAGATGTCTCACAATTAAGACAATGTTGTGTGCAATAAATGTATTTATGATTAGAAAGGTTATATTAATTTCTGAATAAAAAATTTCTTTTTTTAAAAGATTTTATTTATTTGTTTGACAGAAAGGGAGCAGGAGAGCACAGGCAGGGGGAGTGCCAGAGGGAGAGAGAGAAACAGGCCCCCTGCTGAGCAGGAAGCCAGACATGAGGCTCTATCCCAGGACCCTGGGATCCTGACCTGAGCCAAAGGCAGAAGCTTAACCAACTGGGCCACTCAGATGCCCCTGAAATTGTCTTTCTTAAAAAAATTGTAAGTGAATAATACTGACAATGTCTAGTTATAATCTGGCTTTGCACTGACTATATTTTAATATTACAAACATTAAGATATATTTTTCCTTTCATTTTAGATAATAAATGATGTTGAGAACGTGACATCAGAGTTTGTAGGGCTAAGCTGGAAGGTTAATAAAAGATTAGCCTTTTATGAACATGAGCTGAGTTTAATCCCTTCTGCATTCACTAGCTGTGTGATATGGGGAAAGTCATTTTACATTTATAATATTCAATTTCTATATATGACAATAATCTTAATAACAAACTTAATTCTGCCATTTTAAAGATACTTAAAATAACATAAAGCATTTAATGCAATGTTAGGTATGGTATTTTCTTTGTTACCATCATCATCGCCATCATCTCCTGTAGGTTTAGATTATGTTGGACCATAATACATGATCTTGACCCACAAAGAGCTAAAAAAACTGGAGTAAGTCTCTTATAGGTAGGTTATGAGCTCCTTGTGGGTGAAGATCATGTGTTATTCATACTTAACTCACCAAAATAAGGTCAACAGTAGAATAAATCAGTATTAACGGAGCATCTACTATGTGTCATACATTCCATTAAACATTTTCCAGATATCTTAAGTGCTGGTAACTCTTACTGAGCCATAAGTCCTTTAATGCTAAAGAACTGATACGTAGGGAACCTGGCCACAGACACAGGTCTCTTTCCCCCCAGGTTGCAGATTCTCTATAACCTCCCCTGATTTCTCCCCATGACCTAGAATGGTGTCAGGAACACAATAGACATTCAGTTCAAATTTGTGGAATAAAAAATCAACCTAAAAAAAAAAAAAAAAAAAAAAAAAAAATCAACCTAAGAACTAATAATATCAGATTCTTTATGAACTAAAGTTAGTTTCATTGTAGACACCTTTATCTTTCTTTTTATAACTTTTCTCAGGGAAAATGATTCTTTGTTCTGAGTTAGAACTTAGGCTCATTTTCCTACATTGTTTTTATGGAAACTTTGAAGAATTATGTCTGTGTGTCACTAGTAAAATCAATTGAACTAAAATATTAATTTGGCTGGTAACATCGCAATATGTCCCTATTTTGCTTTGACAAGATAGCATACATGATAACTTGGCCCATATTTTTAATTATAACTGTTATTACAGAGTTTTTACTTTAGTGTCTGTAGATTTTACTTTCAAAGCCAATAAAAACGAATCCCAGCAGTAATTTATGAGCACCATTTCCACTGTAGGTGGGCTCTGAATTAAACCCATCACAGTTCAGTAAGTGTCTGCCAAAGATGAGCCCCCGAGGAATGGTTATCCGCAAAGCTGCATGCTACCTTCAATATGGACTTTCCAAGGGCTGGTTCTCATCATTTGTTCAGTTCATTAGTCATACTGCCTTCTAAACAAGCAAATCAGATTAGTGTAGGATCACAGGCCAAATATTAACAGATATTACTATTCTGAGAATTCATTTTCAAGTTACAGTGATATGCTTGAAGAGCTCAAAATGACATTCTTCTCTTGAATCAATTCCCCCATCTGTCAGCATGAACTCAACTCATATCCAACACATTTGAGACCATTGGGAGTGAAGTTCAGTTTTGTTTTTTTTTTAAGATTTTATTTATTTTTCAACAGAGAGAGAGAGACAGCGAGAGAGGGAACACAAGCAGGGGGAGTGGGAGAGGGAGAAGCAGGCTTCCCACTGAGCAGGGAGCCTGATGTGGGACTCGACCCCAGGATCCTGGGATCATGACCTGAGCTGAAGGCAGACGCTTAATGACTGAGCCACCCAGGTGCCCTGAAGTTCAATTTAAATTAGGCACAATTTAAGTCTGAAAATAACTTGACTGAAAAGGAGCTACTTTCTTAAATGCACAGAGATGCAGATACGTACATATAAGCTAATTAATTGGAATTAAATTGTTATCGATTAACCTAATAAAGTCTGGTTTCCTAAAGCGTATAAACTCAATGTCCTTCAAAGGAGTTCAAACTAACTCAGGCTGGTTTCTCCTTTTTATTAAATTTATTTAGTGTCTTTTATTTATATACTTGAATTAAAAACAGACTCATATTTGCTTGTTTGTTTTACTCAGGTATGTAAGTGGATAGGATTATGATTAATGTAAATAGGTGAGATAAGCATTTAGTTTGTAATAGGCCCCTGGAAGCAGAATCAATAAATCAACATCATTAAAACGCCTGCTTTCCTTGGAAATGGGTTTCGTCATAATAGAGTTTTATCTCATGTCCAAAGAATTAAAACAGGTCTTATAACAGCTCATTATACAGTTTGAAAGAATAAAATATCTGTGTGAATTTGTGTCTTCTCTTCTAAAAATAAGCTTACACACCTCATTAATAATCTACAAGTGTCAAAGTCAAGTTGCTCCATAAATAAAGAGATAAAGTAAAATTCCAAAGAAATTGTTCAGTAAGATTATCTGTGTAAAGTCTCTAAAATGACCAGTTTGTATGCTTAAGCTCATGGATAAGTCAATTTCTGAATCAGAGAACAAAGCTCTTTGAGTTGAATGGAAACAAAATAATCATCTGGCAATAAAGAAAAGACCATCAATTTAGATGGGGCCTATGAAAGATTTGGACATTATTACACACACTAGTATTATCATCTTCATCACCATTGTCATCATTATTAATATTTTTCAGATATTATTTCAATACTCAGGAAAATTAACACACTCAGTGAAGAGAACAAAACCCCAAACTTTGTTACCCAATTGCACATTTAAACCTCACCCAAATTCTGGTTTAAAAGACAAATACCGAGCACAAGAATGTAGTGTTACCAGTTAAGGGGAACCTTAATAAATAGAACTTTGCTCAAATATCACCTTTTGATATAATGTACATCATTCCACTTATTGCTTATTAATTATAGGTGATTTGTCTTCTCAGTTCATTTTTTCGAGGAGGATGTAATGTTTTAAGCACAGATTATTAAATTCCCATATGGCTAAACTTTCCAAATATAATAAAAATATATCAGGTCATAGACAGAAGTATGAAGGATCCCATGAAGCCATAGAATAAGCTTGGCACATTGTTCTAAAACATTTTTTTTAATAAATGCTAAATAATAAAAGCTATTATTTTGGTATTGAATTATGGGTTAGAATTCCAAATTTATATGAACTCTAGTGATGAGAAACATAAATTGAATTATTGTTCTTATAGAGTATTTGAAAAAGATAAAGAAAAATTAATTCTGTTGCTGACTGGTAAATGTTGTTAAGAGTCAAATTTTAAAATTTTGTTTTCTCTGTGCCACTTGATTTTTCTGTGATCTTAGTTAAATTCATCTTTTCAACTTCTAGATATCTCATCTTTCAAAGGGGGGGTGCATATTAGGTTCTTTCTAGAGGGAGAAGACAGAAAAATACACATGAGTATCAATGATTAAATAAGCACTACCAGACTCATATTCCCTTGTTTATTCATAAAGAACAAAGATATTAATCATATAATTACACTAAAATATATAATAATTGGAGAGTGTGCCATGTTGACATATTGGGAGAGGTGAGTGACTACATATTAAGAAGGTTTTACTTGGTAATATACATCCAAATGGGCTCCTCTGAAGAACCTCCAAGATTACAAAATTTCTAAAGTGATCATGAATTTATCACATAGGAAAGACAACCAGAGATAAAACATTTCAACTTGAGTCTATTAATTTACCAGGAAGGAAATACATACTAACAAAGAAATAGTTCATCAAGTAGCCCACTGAGGGGAAAAGAAGTCATAATTTCTATAAGTGCTAAAAAGTGGGAGCTCATGGTTGTCAAACATACTAGCACACTGGATAGGACAGAATGAGTCCACAGATTTGCCCACAGTTGGTTAAAAGTTAGGTCCAGTAGCAGAAAGAGAAATTTTAAAAAAAATTTACAACTGAATGAGAAAGAATAAAATACCTAGGAACAAAGAGGTGAACAATGTATACTCCAAAAACTATAAAACACTGATAAAAGAAATTGAAGATAACACAAACAAATGGAAAGATATTCCATGCTCATGGATTGGAAGAATTAATATTGTTAAAATGTCCATAGCACCCAAAGCAATCTATAGATTCAATGCAATCCCTATCAAAATACCAACAGCACTTTTCACAAAATTGAACAAAAAATACTAAAATTTGAATGGAACTACAAAAGACCCTCCCAAATGGCCAAAGCAATCCTGAGAAGAACAAAGTTGAGGTATCACAATACCAGATTTTAAAATATACTAAAAATCTGTAGTAATCAGAACAGTATGGCACAAAATAGACATGCAGATCAATGGAACAGGGTGAGATCCCAGAAATAAACCCATGATTTTGTGGTCAATTAATCTATGACAAAGGAGGCAAGAATATACAATGGGGAAGATTGTCTTTTTAATAAATAGTGCTACATGCAAAAAAATAAAATTGGACCACTTGCTTACATTATACACAAAAATAAACTCAAAATGGATTAAAGACTTAAATGTGAGATCTGAAACCATAAAAATCCTAGAAGAGAGCACAGGGAGTAATTTGACGTGGGCCATAGCAATATTTTTCTAGATATGTCTCATGAGGCAAGGGTGAAAAAAAGCAAAACTAAACTATTAGGACTACATCAAAATAAAAAGCTTTGCACAGCAAAGGTAACAATCAACAACAAAAAAGATAATCTACTGAATGAGAGAAGATATTTGCAAATGATATATCCAATAAGGGGTTAATATCCAAAATACATAAAGAACTTACATAACTTAACCCTAAAAAAATAAACAGTCCAATTTAAAAATGGGCAGAGGACCTGAATAGACATTTTTCCAAAGAAGATATACAGATGGCCAACAGAACATGAAAATATGTTCAGCATCACTAACCATCAGGGAAATGCAAATCAAAACCACAATGAGATACCATCTTACACCAGTTAGAATGGCTAAAATCAAAATGACAAGAAATAACAAATGTTGGCAAGGATATGAAAAAGGAAACCTATGCACTGTTGGTGGGAATATAAATTGGTACAGCCACCATGGAAACAGTATTGAAGTTCCTCAAAAAATTAAAAATAGAAATACCATATGGTCCAATAATATTTACCCAAAAATAAGAAAAATGTGATGTATACACACATGCACACACGTACACACACACACTAGAATATTATACACCCATAAAAAGAATAATGTTTGCCATTTGAGGCAACATGGATGGACCTACAGGGTATTATGCTAATTGAAGTAAGTCAGACTGAGAAAGACAAATACCATATGATTCCATTCATAAGTGGAATCCAAAAAACAGAAACAGTGAATAAACAAATAAAAGCAGAATCAGACCTATAAGTACAGAGGACAAACCAATGGTTGCCAGAGGGGAGGGGACTGAGAGGTTGAGTAAAATGGGTGAAGGGGAGAGGGAGATACAGACTTCCAGCGATGGAATAAGTAAGTCACGGAAATAAAAGGCACAGAATAAGGAATACAGTCAGTGATATTGTAATAGCGATGTAATGAGACAGATGGTAGCTACACTTTTAATGAACATGACATAATGTATAAATCTGTCAAATTACTAAAATATATAATAATTGGAGAGTCACTGTGCCATGTTGACATATCGGGAGAGGTGAGTGACTACATATATGTAACATTGTGCAACTGTACACACACATACACAAAAAGAATTGGAAGGAAAAATATGTTAGGTCCAATAAAGGTCTAGTGTCCTGGAATCACTCATACTTCATGGTCTTTTATTAATCTCATCTGGTTAAAAACAATTATAATGAACGATATTCAATTTACGTACCCCCAAGCTTCTGGTTCTTAAAGTGTGTTCCCAAATCTACACCATCAGCATCACCTGCAAACTTGTAAGAAATGCAAAACCCCAGTCCCCACCAAACACCTGCTGAATCAGAAACTCGGCGGTGGGGTCCTACAATCCATGTTTTAACAAGCTGTATGGGATGTTAAATAGGTTGTTAAATAGTTATATAGAACACCCAATTAGATTTGAGTAATTGAAAACACTGATAAAAGAAATTGAAGATAACACAAACAAATGGAAAGATATTCCATGCTCATGGATTGGAAGAATTAATATTGTTAAAATGTCCATAGTACCCAAAGCAATCTATGGCTGAACATATTTTCATGTTCTGTTGGCCATCTGTATATCTTCTTTGGAAAAATACCTATTCAGGTCCTCTGCCCATTTCTTAAGAAATGCAGGCTAATGTTTGAAAAGCACCATCCTAGGTAAAGATTTATGGAAGTGACTTTTTTCTTTTTATAAAGTCCTTTTCCTGTTAGATAACACAAAATAGTACATTAAAGAAAAATCTACAGCTTCAGTCTGTCAATAGTCTTTAGTACCTGGGACATACTTTTTCAAAGTTTTTTTTTTTTTTAATTTATTTGTCAGGGAGAGAGAGAGAGCACAAGCAGGGGGAGCAGCAGAGGGAGAGGGAGAAGCAGGCTCCCCACTGAGCAAGGAGCCCGATGTGGGACTCGATCCCAGGACCCTGGGATCATGACCTGAGCGGAAGGCAGACGCTTAATGACTGAACCACCCAGGCATCCCTCCCATACTTTTTCAAATGATAGTTGGTTCATCTTCTAGAAAACTATTCAGTATAACAGGACAGAAAGCCTGGAAGACCAAATTAAGATGCTCAAAGCACATGTGTTTATTATACCAGTTTAAAATATACAACAGGAATCAAGGAAAAGGAGATGGGGTAAGCTAACATCCTTGGAGTGGAGTATACATATGATTGAAATACTACTATGTCTATTGTGGGCCAAATTGTATCCCCCACCAAATTCCTATGTTGAAGCCCTAACCCCCAGAGTGACTGCAATTGGAGCTAGGACCTCTAAAGAAGTAACTGAGGTTAAATGAGTACATTGAAGTGGGACCCTGATCCGATAGAAATATTATACTTATAAGAAGAAACACCACAAAGCTCAGGAAAAAATCACATGAGCACACAGCAAGAAGGCAGCCATCTACAAACATGGGAGGGGGCCATCACCAGGAACCAAATCATCTAGCACCTTGATATTGGACTTCTAAGTCTCTAGACCTCTGATAAATACATGTGTATTGCTTCAGCCACCCAGTCTGTGGTATTTTGTTAGAGCAACCCAAGTGGACTAATACACTGCCTGAATCCTCTGTCTTAAATGGTCACATGTCTTTTAACTCTCAGCTTACCTTACTGGTGGTGTGGTGACGAGGATCAGAGTTGAGATCTGAGACAAGAGGCTGACAGATGGAAGGTGCTAAGAGCCAACAAGCCATACTTGCTCCGTTAAAGAATGGAAGGGTGTTGACACCTGCTACAGCTGTAGTTTACTAGCTAAGATGGTTAGCCATCTAGGTTTTATCTGCATGAGGCCAGAACTGGATCATAATGGGTATCACAAATATAGTTTTGCCAAATAAAACACAGGCCCCAAGCTATATTTAAATTTTGGATAAACAACCTTTATTTTGAATAGAAGTATGTCCCAAATATTGCATGAGTCATTCTTAAAGTAAAACAAAACAAAACACTGCATTGTTTATCTGAAACTCAAATCTAATTGGGTGTTCTATATTTTCATTTGCTAAATTTGGCAATCCGACATCCATGGATGTCTATTTAGGTTTAATGATGTTGTCCATCAGGAGCTGTCATGACTTATTCCCTATAATTAAGATTTGCTTGGTGGCTCTATCCTTTTCTAAGACACTTTTTTGATTGTTCCATCCTTCTTATCTATATTCAAAACACATGTGTTCCTTTTATTCTATGACTAATATGTCTCACAAGTTACTAATCATTATGTATATTTATCACTTCTCATGAGTTTCATCCATCCCATTGTTTCTTCCCTACTAGAGCTGAATAAAATACTCTCAAAGAATAGCAAGCACTTATTGTACCAGTTTTACCAATGATGACCATGGCATTTCCATCTCAAACCATAATTAGTTTAGGAACAGAGTACACATTTGACTCATCTTTGGGGGGGACCCTGTTGCACCTCAGCCTCACCCATTGTTGAAGCCAAAACTTCCTACCAAGATTCCACCTACCGAAATTTTGGACCAATACCCACAGAAGCGGGTGAAATCTCTTCTCAATGAGGAAGAGATACGGAAGTATAGAAATAAAACCATTGTCAGGTGGGCTCAAGCCTACCAAGTCAGTAAGCTTTTGTTTTCTCCTTGTCATTTGCATGTCATTCCTGTCCTAACATACTTCAGCGGAACATAACTGCTTTTAGGAAAAAAAACCACTACCCCTCACGTGGCTCACAAGTTAGCCCAGGACACATTTCAGTTCCTTGTACATACATTTCTTTTCAAGGTTTAGACACTTCTTACATGATTTACCTTCCAGTGCAATTTTTTTTTTAACTCCAATATCCTCCAACATTACAAACTTATCTTCTATATCCCAGATAAAATATAACTTTCCTCATTCTAAACTAGGTCCACCTGTTACACATTTTCATATCACTATGTTCTGTCCTTTACAGAATTTATCTCAAAGGAAGCTTGGGGCCTATTTTTTTAGTTAATTAATATCTGTGTCTGCCAATAGCATGTAAATTTTATTGCAGCATTATTTATGATGAGAACGATAACATCCAGAATGTTCATCAGCAGACAATTTTGTTTTTATATCCCCTACGCTTAAGATTGGTGCATGGCACATGCATACCAGTATAAGCGGAGATGGATTTCTTTTGAACCTGACAAAAATAGGAACCCAGATAAATTAGTCTAATATTCTTATACAATTTATAATTTAATTTTAATTTTATTTTTTTAAAGATTTTATTTCTTGAGAGAGAGAGAATGAGAGTGCACAAGCAGAGGGTTGGGGCAGAGGGAGAAGCAGACTCCCTACTGAGCAGGGAGCATGATGCACAGCTCCATCCCGAGACCCTGACCCGAAGGCAGACGCTTAACCAACTTAGCCACCCAAGCGCTCCTGTAATTATAAAGATAAACTCCAAGGATCTGTCTCAAATGGGTTTAGGAAAAGCAGCACTGATAGAATGAGTATACACCTCTCAAAGGGAGCTTTATGAAGGCTTATATTTATCTTAGTTTAATGTTGGCATGTCTATTTAAAAATATTTTTTAACTCTATTAACTCAAAAGATATCAGGGATTCTTTTTATTTTTAATGTGAATTTTTTTATTTTATTATGTTATGTTAATCACCATACATTACATCATTAGTTTTTGATGTAGTGTTCCATGATTCATTGTTTGCGTATAACACCCAGTGCTCCATTCAATATGTGCCCTCTTTAATACCCATCACCAGGTTAACCCATCCCCCTACCTCCCTCCCTTCTAGAACCCTCAGTTTTTTTCTCAGAGTCCATAGTTTATACTCTCATGATAGTAAATAAAAAGTTGTGATTTTGTTTTTACATTTGAGCTAATTTTAAATTTTATTACACCAGAGACCTGAACTTCAGTGGTGCTTATTTATGCATTTTGGACTACCCTACTTCACCGGTGATTTCTTCTAATGAAAAGACTAATTTGAGCAAAACTTCATGCAACTGGAACTAGAAACCCTAGCTACTATGAGCTGATGACAAAAAGATGCCACGTGCAGGTAAAGCTGACAAACGTTCAGAATGAAGTGAGGAGACAGGTGTTGTCAAGCTTTGTCATCTTCAGTTCCCAAGATATTTTACATTTTTCTAAACTTGACTGCCTGAGACATAAGCTAGGAACCAAATGATATCATTAAAATTCAGTCAGCATCCCAGGCTAGAATTTCACTCTGTTTTTAACTCAAATCCCTGGTAAAACTTTTGGATGACGTTTTTGCATAATTCTCAAATGTTCCTTGTTGCTCTCAGAGTTGCATCTTTCTGTCTCCTGCTTCCAAATCACGGCTAACAGCAAAACAGATGAGGCAAAAATAAGAGAAATATGAATGTTTTGATGAGAACTAGTCAGTATAATTCTTCATACCAGGTAATAGTATTCAACTTATTACCCATATCCTCCCCCTTGACTTTTGATAATTCGGATAATCGATATAAATGGACAGAAGAGGCTGATAATGTAAATATTGGCCACATAAAATGAACAGAAGCTGACTTTAAGAAGAGAGAGAAGACATACTTACACTTCCTGAAAACTCATCATACAATTTTACTCACTCCAGAGGTACCTTGCTGATCACAAGAAGGCAGGATTAGTTGAAATCTCCCCCTACCAACCCTTGCAACAATGTCTTCCATAGATAGTTGGGCTATTTGTTCATTGAGAACTCTATGAGCCATTTATCCTCCTATAGGCAACCCATCATCTGGATTGAGGAACAGAATGATAAACTAATATGCTCTGTGACAGGAAACCATGCCTCTCCTGAGTGGCATCCAAGTACGCTACTTGTGCACAACTATTATAATGCTGAAAATTAATGATGCAAGAAAGAACTTCAGCAGAAACTAGTAAAAAGCTCTAGTGGGGGTGGAGTGGGTGTGCAGTCTTGTAGGCAAGAGTCTGAGTGTATATATGTGTGAAAAGCATTTATGTGCATGAATTTGTGTATGTATGTATAGGACAGACAGAAAGCATTAGAGACCAGAATAACACATAGACAGGAAGTTAGTTTCAATGGCAGAGACCTAGCACAATCATGTTTTCAAGCCAAGCACTGTGCTTGGCACTTAGGAAACTTTTTAAATAATATATGGTTGAAATGACCAACCATAGGTAATTTATGAGAGAACAGAGACATTGCTGGGTCAGTAATTTACCATGGAGAATCACATCTTAGCATGTTTTTGTTGTCCAATAAAAAGCACTTTAAAAGCTTCGAGATGAGTGCTTTGAGTCTGTAAATTGGGGCTTTTTTATTTTTAAGTTTCTTTGAAATTAGGATTCAATAAAAGCTGTGTAAAATGAACATAACGCTTCAAGAATAGTTGCAAAAAGTTATTTTAACTTAAGGCTGTGTGCATTTCAGTGATGATTCCCTTGTTAAACAATTGTTAGTATTTTAAGGGAAGCTTTTATTACTAGGAGCCTCACAAATGAATATAAACAGGGTATTGCCCCTGATGACCGCTCTTTAAAAACCTGTCAAATGTTCTTTATCTCCATTTTCCTCACTGAGAGAGTTATGTCAGCACTAAGCAATTTGTGCATCATGTATATGAGTTTTCCAGGCTCAAAAAAGGTAATAATTTTCGTATTTAAGCTCTTTTGAAGAGGTATACTTAATATGTCAGGTGTTAAGTAAATGAATGAACTTTTTAAACTCTGGCTTATAATTATTAGAAAGTGATCATAGAATTATTGAATCTTCAAGTTGGAAAATGGTCCATCATGATCATTTTCATTAGAGAAACAATTTATGCAAGTAAAAACTTAGGCAGTAATGCAATACATAAGAAAATAAGTACTTAATTACCATAAATTTATTTTATGAATATAAATTAACAATTATGTATTACAAAACTAAATAGAATGAGTATTTTATGACCACAAAAATTTCAAAGCTACAGTTTTATACATGAAATATCTGGCTCAATATTTACTTCTTTAATTTGTCTAAGTTGAAATCCTGATATAACAAGTTATATTACAAATGGTAGCGCTTTAATCTATAATTATGAAATCTATGATTTTTTTCCAATGAATTTTCCTCAACTTGAAAAATAGAATTTTCTGGGGCACCTGGGTGTCTCAGATGGTTAAGCATCTGCCTTCAGCTCAGGTCATGATCTCCAGGTCCTGGGATCCAGCCCCACATTTGCTCCGTGCTCATGGGAACTCTGCCTCTGCCTCTGCCCCTGCCCCTCCCCTCTCCCTCCCCTCCCCTTGTCTCCTCTCTCTCTCTCTCCCTCAAATGAATAATGAATAAACAAAATCTTTAAAAAATATTTTACCCTTCCTTCTCCTAATGTCCTCCATGCTACTCATTGTGTTCCACAAATAAGTGTAACCATATAATTGTCTTTCTCTGCTTGAGAAAAATGAAGGGGGAGAAATCAGAGGAGAAGATGAACCATGAGAGACTATGGACTCTGGGAAACAATCTGAGGGTTTTAGAGGGGAGTTAGCTCGGTGATCGGTATTAAGGAGGGCACGTATTGCACAGAACACTGGGCAAACAATGAATCATGGATCACTACATCAAAAACTAATGATGTACTGTATGGTGACTAACATAATAAAAAAATTTAAAAATTTAAAAATTAAAAGAAAAATTGAATTTTCTTTTAGTTTTGAACACTGAGTTTTGAATTTTCAAATTTAATTTTTTTATTTTTAATTTTTTACATATTTGCTAATTTCTAATGAGATTATTGAGTAATTTAGTCAGACATTTATAAATATACAATGTTTAGCCAAAATAGTTTTCTAACATATCTCATAAAGTTTTAAGGTTTGAAAATGCCAGATACATAGCAGGCTGTCAATATAAACTTTTAAAAAAGAATCATTATAGAGATAACATAGCACATTACACAGTTCAAAAAATGAAAATATTGTGTAAAATGAGGCTCATTCCAACTTGACACAAATCCTAACTCATCACAAATTACTATTGTCAAAAATGTATTGTGTATTCTTCTATACACATGTATAGATATACTATAATTTATTTAATCTGTTTCCTATTTATGATACTATTTTTTCCCCAGTTTTTTTACGATATCCATGTTGAAATCAACATCCTTGTACATATATCTTGGAGTGCATGGGTGAGTGTTTTTGTGAAGTATGTTGTGCTACAATATCAACTCCTCAGTGATTCAACCAGTTTATTTCTCATCCACAAAGTCTGCTGTGGTTTCAAGGAATCTCCTAAGGAGCAATCCTCCAAGTGGTGGCACAGTGCTTATGCTACTTTGAACTTTTGTTCTGTTATCTCATCTAGTGGCTAACTCCACGATCACCACAGCAAAAGAAAGACTGAAGAATCACAGCAGTAACTAAAGGCTTCAGTGTGTAAATGTAAATGATACTTATCACTTCTGCTCCCAACCCTTTGGCCAGAATTAGTTATAGGAATCTAACTGCCAAGGGATGTAAAATGATAGTTCTCTCATTTGTCCAGAAGGAAAGAGGTGGACGTGTGGGGGCAATAGGCGTCTCTACCACAGATAAATTCTAGAATTGATATTACTTTGTCAAAGTTCATCCCATATTCTCATCAATAAATTAAAAATGTAATATTTTGAAATGTCAGGTATCCTAGGGCTCATAACTAGCAGATGTTCATCCAAAATTTCCAAGGAATAAATTTTATTTAGTGTTGCAGGTTGAGGCTAATTTTATTTTTTAAAGATTTTATTTGAGAGAGAGGGAGAGAGCGTGAGAGAGAGAGAGAGCAGGGGGAAGGGGTAGAGGGAGAGGCACACTCCCCGCTGAATGGGGAGCCTGATATGGGACTCAATCCCAGGACCCTGGGATCATGACCTGATCCAAAGGCAGACGCTTAACTGACCTGAGCCACCCAGACACCTGATTGAGGCTAATTTTAAACAGGCTGACTTTAAGACCCAGCACATCTGAATGGTGATTCTTTATCCTACTCAATTATAATCAGTAAGTTAATGAATTATAATACACTATTATGAAAAGGAAGCTGGTTCCATGTTCATCAGTTGTTGCACAACAATCACACCAAGACAAGAGTGTGTGAGACTAGAAGGCTCATCTGAGTCCTTTCCCATGTTCAGTGTAAGTAAGCTGTCTATGTGGTCTCGGTTTTCTTCGGTTAGTTGGCCTGAATAAGCCAACTGACAAACAAAGAGTCCAAAGAAAAAGACCCATTAAAGAGCTGAAAACTTGCACAATGAAATATTTCCAAGAAACTTAACTGTATGTACAGCACCAGGGGAAGTTTTATTCTTTAAACTTCATGGAAACAAATGAAACTTGGCATGCCAAACCAATTTGTCAGTCATTTCCTGTTTGTTAAATTTAATACATAACATTTGTAAAGTGATCTTGTTAATTCCCTAAATTATTAGGAATACGTTAAAAACTGATTTTTAAGTAAGCACTTGTGTATAAACATATGAAGGAGCACTATTTGAAAAGTGTTACTTAAGGACTCACAGAGAGATGTTCATTTCATCAGAATGTAACAGGTTAAAGATATGGAATAAAAATTGAAAAGGTCAAATAGATAAAAATCTGACATATTATCAGGAATTGGTTAAATTAAAGCAAGCTCCAATTTAGTTTAAATGTGATGTTAGTGGGATTTATTTACTCTTTCCAATTTGAAGTATTTTCCTTAGTGGCTAAGACAGAAGCAAACTCAAGATTTTCATAGTTCATCTTTATATGCCTCTTTACGTATCTCACTTTTTTGAGATGTAAGACATATGTAACATAAGACCTATAAAATCAAGTCATTAGGCAGTTATCTTGAGACCAATTATTTTTCCAATTATTTTAAATGCCACTTTTATAACTTACTAAAATGTTGAATATTTTGTAACTTCTTATAGATAGCACATTATGATTCTAGTATCACATCATGTTAAATATTGTGGCATCAATTTTACTGTACTTAATGTATATATTTTAATATACCTGGTAATATTCTTGTTCAAAAAATTCTAGAAGTTATATTATTCCCATGAAATATTATTAAATTTATATTATTATTTCCCATGAAATACATATATTATTTCCCATGAAATTTAGGTTTATTAACTTAAAAAAAGCTTTTACTGACATTTAATGATATTATTTAGATTAATTTTAAAATAATTTTATCTCTATAATATTCTGTATTACTATCTTGGAAACAGCAACTTTATTTATTCAAATATTATTTTATATTCCTGGATACAGTATAATTTTCTTCATATATATAGAACAATTTAAATAAAAAGATGCTGTGTGAATATTAATTATTTATATAATTGTATGTATATATACATTTATAATGTATATAATTGTATGTATATACAATTTTTGTATGTAATATATAATTGTATGCTGTTCAAAAATACATATATATTGAAATAGCAAATTATCTGTTTATATATTTTTTTCTATAGCTTACTATTGATAAATGAAAAAATAATGATTTTGATGTTTGCACATTTATTGACCATTTGATTACTAAACATTTATATTATTTCAACTTTTTCAGTGGTTTTTCTTTTAAAGATTTTATTTATTTATTTGAGAGAGGGCAAAAGCAGGGGGGAGGGGCAGAAGGAGAGGGAAATGGAGAAGCAGACTCCCCACTAAGCAGAGCCAGATGCAGGGCTTAATCCCAGGATGCTGAGATCATGACCTGAGCTGAAGTCAGAAGCTTAACTGACTGAGCTACCCAGGTGCCCCTCATTGAGTTTTAATAAGGTTTTTAGGTGAACAATTATATCAATCTAGAATAATGATATTTTTATCATATTTTCTTTATTTTTTCATGTCTAATCACATTGCTCCTATCTTCCACTAGAAGCTGAATAATAGATGAAATATTTTTTTTCTATGATTTTAGGGTTTCACCTGTTCACGTGAATCTAATCATTTGTTTGATTTAGATATTTTATTCATATTAAGAAGACATTCTTTTATTATTAGATTTGGTATGGATATCAATTTTATTAAATATTTTTCTGGCATCTATTATCCTTATGACTTTTCTCTTCTGAAGTTTTAATATAATGAATTATATTTCCTAATATCCTAGTCTTTATTTTTGTAATAAGACTTAACTGATCTTGTAACAGTATTCTGACTGAATATACTAATTTTTTAATGAAATTTGCATCTCAACATGCAATATTGGAATCAGATACATTTTAACTTAGTAAAATGAATGTGCAGTTTTTTTTCATTCTCCAGGCTTTTAAACAGTATAAGAAGTGAATAAATGATTTGGTCTTTAAAGAAGTTAATAAAAGGGTGCCTGGGTGGCTCAGTTGGTTAAGCGTCTGTCTGCCTTTGGCTCAGATCATGATCACAGGGTCCTGGGCTCTCTGATAGGCAGGAGCCTGCTTCTCCCTCTCCCTCTGCCTGTGTGTACACACTCTCTCTCACACACTCCCTCTCTCTCTCACTGTCAAGTAAATAAATAAAACCTTTAAAAAAAAAAAGTTAAAAAAAAAGAACTTAAAAAAATTGCCTCCTTTTTTTTTAATTACTTGGTCTATTCATTTTGGTTTTGGTAACTCATTCTTGAATCAATGTTAATCATTTATCTATTTCCATACAATTCTTAACTATATCAATACTTCCAAATTTATTACATAGATCCGAATGTAATAATCGCTTAAAAATTTTCCATCTTTGCTACATTGATATTATATTAATTTTTATTTACTGTTGTGTTTTTCTCAATTAAAAAATGTATTGGCCACTTCTGTATTTTTATCTATTCAAAGAACTAGCTCTTCAATTGAGTTATGAAGTCTTTTTGCTGTCAAAAGGTTAATCAATGTATCAAGTAGTTTATTATTAATAAAGTACTTAATTTGCTTATTAATTAATTTACTTTTTAATTTATTAGTTTATGTTTCTAGGTCTTATAAGACAATGATAAGTGATATCTTTGCATTAATGCACTTTGTAAATACATAGTTTTAAATATTCCTTCAAACCACAAAATCCTTGCCATTCACCATTTGATTTTCCATTGAACAAAATCATTTCAGTATCTTAGTGTACTATTTCAAATCTCCATTCTCCTTCTCACTGTAATGATTTTCTTTTTACCTAATGAAAGTAGATTTTTCATTATTTATCTTAGAAATGAGAAGACATAAAACAGTCTTCACAGCCTATAATCCCGTACTGGAGCCTTATATAAATATCACTCTAACTTTTATGATAATTTTTTCTTAATCATTTTACTCCAGAGATTAAAAGGTGACTTTAGACATCTTACCTAACCACTTACAAGCTTTTGTTAAAAGTGTTATCCTTTTGATATTCAAATTTTACAGACTTACATTTCCTGTGATTAGTGTTTCTTTTTCTCTGTATTTTTATTCCCTTCTTAGATTTGAGCTTTTCACAGAACTTACTGTGTAAGTAAATGAATGATGAAGAACAGGTTCAATCTGGCTTTCTTTGTTCAATTGCTTCATTCATACATGGTGTTTTGTTTTTAATCAAATTCATTTAGATATAATTTACATAAAATTAAAGGTACACATTTGAAAGGTACAAACACAGCATATCAAAACATTCCATATGCAGCAAGAGCAATACTAAGAGGGATGTTTAGTGATAAATGCCTACTTTAAGAAGGAAGAAGGATCTCATATAAGCAACCTAACTTTACACCTCAAGGAACTAGAACAAATGAGATAGAAGAGAAAGAAAAGAGCATAGAAAAGTATGAAAAATAAATTGAGCCTAAAATTAGCAGAAGGAAGGAAACACTAAAGAGCAGAGCAGAAGTAAATGAAATAGTGACAGTAAACACAGTAGAAAAGGTCAACAAACCAAGAGTTGTTTTTTTTTTTTAAAGATAAGCAAAATTGGCAAACCTTTAGCTAGACTAACTAGGTTTGATGAGTTTTGTTAAATGTTTATTACCCAGTAACCACCGCTCATCAAGATATACAACTTTTCTACATTTTCATCAACCAAAAAATTTCCAAAATGACTTTTAACCCAATTCCCTCACTCATCCAAACTCACTGGCTCTAGATAACCATGGATCATTTTCTGTGACTATTTATTAATGTAGCCTGACCTAGAAAAACAATATAATCATATACTCCTTTGCGACTGAATTATTTTCACCTATTTTAATGTTTTTGACTACCACTCAGGTTTCTGGATAGTTATTTTATAATATGGAATAATATTCTATTGTCTAGCAATATCACAATTAACTTATCTATTTACCTATCAATGGACATTTGACTTTTTTCTAGGTTTGGATGTTATGAATAAATTTACTATGAATACTCCCAAACAAGTCTTTTTTATAAAAAAATATTTTCATTTGGGGATAAATACCTAGGAGAAAAGTTGCTGGCTTATATGCTAAATGCATGTTTAACTCTATCAAGACCTGCCAAAATGCGGGCGCCTGGGTGGCTCAGTTGGTTAAGCGACTGCCTTCGGCTCAGGTCATGATCCTGGAGTCCCGGGATGGAGTCCCATATCGGGCTCCTTGCTCAGCAGGGGGTCTGCTTCTCCCTCTGACCCTCCCCCCTCTCATGTGCTCTCTCATTCTCTCTCTCAAATAAATAAATAAATCTTTAAAAAAAAAAAAAGACTTGCCAAAATGTTTTCTACATTGGTTAATTTTACAATTTTACAAAACACAAGCAATATATGAGTTCTAGTTGCTCCAAACTCTCACCAATATTTATGTCAAGCTTTTTCTTTTTTTATGTTAGCCACTCTAATGGTATCTAGTAGTATCTCATTGCATTTGAATATGAAATTACCAGATGAATAATGATACTACGTACCTTCGAATTACTTTCTTATGTCTCCTTTTGTTAACTAACGCTTCAGCCTACTTTTTTGAAGACTGTATTTAAATTCAAATTAGGTAACATATATTATTAGTTTCAGGGGTAGAATTTAGTGATTCATAGTTGCATATAACATCCAGTGCTCATTACATCAAGTGCCCTCCTTAATGCCCATCACCCAATTACCCCACTCCCCCCACCTCCCTCCCCTCCAGCAACCCTGTTTGTTCCCCATAGTTCAGAGTTTCTTATAGTTTGCTTCCCTCTCTGTTTTTGTCTTACTGTATTTTTCCTTCCCTTCCCTTATGTTCATCTGTTTTGTTTCTTAAATTCCACATATGAGTGAAATCATATGGTATTTGTCTTTCTCTGCCTGACTTATTTCACTTAGCATAATACACTCTAGTTCCATCCACGTCATGGCAAATGGCAAGATTTCATGCTTTTTAATGGCTGAGTAATAATATATTACTCTTCTTTATCCATTCATCAGCCCATTTTTAAATCAGTTGCTTCTTTTATTGAGTTCTAAAGGTGTATATATATATATATATATATATATATGCGCTCAGGATGCAAATATTTTAACAGATATATATATATTGTGAATATTTTCTTCCAACCTGTAACTTGATTTTATGTTCATAATTCATTTTATTTTTTAAGATTTTATTTATTTCACAGTGAGAGACACAGCAAAAGAGGGAACACAAGTAGGGGGAGTGGGAGAGGGAGAAGCAGGCTTCCCGTGGAGCAGGGAACCTGACGTGGGGCTCCATCCCAGGACCTGGGATCCTGACTTGAGCTGAAGGCAAATGCTTAATGACTGATCCACCCAGGTGCCCCCATTATAATTCATTTTAAAGAGAAGACTTTTTTTATTTTGGTGAATTTCAACTTACCAACTTTTTTGTGCTTATTTTTTCTACCAGTATTCTTATATTTCAACTTTTATATTTAGGTCTAATA